>NW_020945014.1:10066490-10173222 GCF_900497805.2 Vombatus ursinus | reverse complement strand
CTCCACACTCCACACTCCACACTCCACACTCCACACTCCACACTCCACACTCCACTCCACACTCCACCCCTACCTTAACAAAGACTTTAAAACTCAAGTAATTGGCTGGGACCATTAGCAAACCTTGCAAAAAAAGTCAGACCATAGGATCTTTGGTAACAAAGAAGATTGAAACATACAACCAGAAGAAGACAACAAAGTCAAAGCTCCTACATCCAAAGCCTCCAAGAAAAATAGGAATAAATCCCAGGCCATGGAAGAGCTCAAAAAGAATTTTGAGAAGCAAGAGAAGTAGAGGAAAAACTGGGAAGAGAAATGAGAGTAATGCAAAAAATCATGAAAAATGAGTCAACAGCTTGCTAAAGGAGATCCAAAAAAGTACTGAAGAAAATAACCCCTTAAAAAAATAGGATAATCCAAATGGAAAAAGAGGTCCAAAAAGTCAATGAGGAGAAGAATGCTTTAAAAAGCAGAATGGGCCAAATGGAAAAAGGAAGTCCAAAAACTTACTGAAGAAAATACTTCCTTAAAAATTAGAATGGAGCAAATGGAAGCTAGTGACTTTATGAGAAATCAAGACATTGTAAAACAAAACCAAAAGAATGAAAAAATAGAAGACAATGTGAAATATCTCGTTGGAAAAACAACAGACCTAAAAAATAGATCCAGTAGAGAGCATTTAAAAATTAGTGGATTATAACTCAAGTAATTGGCTGGGATCATGAGCAAGCAGCACAAAAAAGAGTCAGACCATAGAATCTTATTTTGGTGACAAAGTAGATCACAACATACAACCAGAAGAGGACAAAGTCAAAGCTTTTACATCCAAAGCCTCCAAGATATTATATTCCATGCTCTGTGGTTCCTTAATGTAGAAGCTGCTAAATCTTGTGCTATCCTGATTGTGTTTCCACAATACTTGAATTGTTTCTATCTGGCTGTTTGCAATATTTTCTCCTTGACCTGGGAACTCTGGAATTTGGCTACAATATTTCTAGGAGTTTTCCTTTGGGGATCTCTTTCAGGAGGTGATCAATGGATTCTTCAATTTCTATTTTGCCCTCTGGTTCTAGAACATCAGGGCAATTGTCCTTGATAATTTCACTAGCTACTGTTCACTCCATTCTAATTTTTAAGGAAGCATTTTCTTCAGTGTGCTTTTGGACTTCCTTTTCCATTTGGCCAATTCTGTTTTTTAAGGCATTCTTCTCCTCACTGGCTTTTTGGACCTCTTTTGCCATTTGGGTTATTCTACTGTGGAAACACAATCAGAATAACACAAGATATACCTGCTTCTACATTAAGGAACCACAGGACATGGAATATAATATTCCAGAGAGCAAAGGAGATAAGATTACAACCAAGAATCACCTACCCAGCAAAACTGAGTATAATCCTTCTGGACTAATGAGCATTAGTCTGACTGCTTAATTGCATCTTTTCAGATATTTTATGAGGGGTAATTTTTTGCCACCTTCATTGGTACATTGCATTCTTTCTACTGTTTTGTTGAAAAGTCAGTATCAATCAATAAGTCTAGGTTCCATAAAATTAACTTGCTATATAGTCTTTGGTCAAAATAATCTGATATTGTGTCTCTCTTATGATTTCCTTCATGTTGTTAAATATTTCTTGGATCTTTGAACTACTGTCCTTTTCCAAGGAATGCCAGACTCATGCCCATTTCTGTATAGTTATTCTCTAGGTTTCCTTATCCATATTAGGGACTTTGAATATTACTTCAGTATAGGGACATTTTGTCCATGTCTCTCTGGGATCAGGGTACTATTGATGGAAAAGGGAACTCATTAGTCTACATCTGTTATTGTAAGTCCTATATTAGCAGCCACCAGCAGGTGAGCATTCTGTCATTTATTCATTGATCAACCATATATGAAGTGTCTTTTATGTATGGAGGCCAATACCATATGATAGAGGAGATGAACCATTTAAATAGAACATATACCCTGCCACACAGCACTTCAGGATTCAGTAAGGAGATTATACCAATGTAGGGACCTATGATATTAATCGAATCATTGCATCCAGAAATAAGTAGGTGATATTGCCACTGTTTTACACTCTGGTCAAGCCGTATCTGGAATATTATGTTCAGTTCTCTGTGCCACATTATATATAAGACATTGATATGTGGGGAAAAACCAGAGAAGGTCCATAAGATAATGGAAGCCTTTTGGATCATGTCATATGAGAATTTCTTGAAGTAATTGAGGACATTTAGTTGATAGAAAGTCACAATAGCTGTTTTCAACCAAATGAAGGGATGTTACATGGAAGACCATTTAGACTTGATTCTCCTGTCACCAAAGGAAGAACTGGAGCCCTGAGTGGACCTCAGAAAGACTCACAGTTAGCCTTGATGCAACTAAAAACTTGCTAGTAATTATAGCTCCCCAGAGGATGATGATCATTATGTTAAGTACATTGTAGAAGAGCTTCTTTTTCAGATATGAGCTGCACTAGGCCACTGAAATTCCTCCTAAATCTGAAACTTTGGGAATCAGTTAACAAACAGAGCATTAGAGGGGATGAAAAGTCAAGTCCTATAGGAGATTTAATAGAAGTTGTTACAATTCAGGGCAGAGCAGATAAGTGAGAGAGGAGCTAGAGACCTAGATCTCTCTAAGACTAGGTTTGTGACCCTGGACAAGTCATTTAAGCTTTATAAGCCTCAGTTTTCTCATCTGTAAAATGAGGAGTTGAACTTAATGACCTCTAAGTTAGCTTCTAGCTCTACATTTACAATCCTGTGATCAGGGAAAATTCATATTCAAGAATCTGTGATATCTTGAGATAAAAATTATAAGTGTTAGGCACATAGTAAGGGCTATATAAATGTCAGCCGTTACTGTTGTTATTGTTTGCTGTGTCATATTTATATGGCACTTTGAGTTTTAGAAGAGTTTCCTTTGCCACGACCTTGTGGGACAGGTCATACAAATATTATCTCCATTTTAGAGATGAGTAAACTGAGACTCAGAAAGGAGAAGTAAAGATACCTTTAGTAAATTACATAGCCAGGGCTCAGATACAGGTCCTGTGACTCAAAGTCCTACAACAACAAGAATAACAACATTTTTATAACCCTTTAAGGTTTGCGAAGTACTTTATGTGCTATTTCATTTGATCCCAAATTCTGCATCAATTCATAAAAGTCATTGCAGATTTCTTTGAAAACATTTTTGATAATACAATGCTAATACAATGTAACCATTTCCTAAATGATAAATATCAAATTAGATTCTATTTTTTGCCAACACAAAATGAATTACTACAAATATGTTTGTACATTTAGGTATTTTTATCTGTTTTTATAATCTCTTTGATGTATATTTCGCATTGTATCACTGGGTAAAATAGGATGCACAGATTAGTAACTCGGATGAAGTAGATACAATTTTTATCCCAATTTTAAGGATAAGAAAATTGAGCAGACAGAGATTAATTAACTTACCTGAGGTCAAGTCAATGAAATCAAAAAGCATTTATCTATTGCCTCCTATGTGCCACACATTGTGGTAATTGCTAATAGCGCAAAGAAAGACAGAAGACATATCTTATTACCTAGGAATTAACAATCTAAGGGGAGAGCCAGCATGCAAACAACTTTATATAAACAAAATACATACAAGATAAATTGAAGACAATCTCAGAAAGAAGGTATTAGTGTGGTGGGGGCCTGAAATCACACAGTTATTGTCTAAGTAGGATTTGAACTCGGGTGTTCCTCCAAGTCACCAGCAATCCCCTGCAGGAGTACCCATGAGTAGACCAAAGAAACTAGGCAACTCTGAATTCTGCAAGTAAATTTGGGCCAAAAACATCACTACTGCACACTGTTGGTGTAGCTATGGTTACATATTTAACATCAGAGTGGGGAAACCTGAGAAATCATTGCAAATTCATTTGAAAATAAGTTTGTCTCCATAGGGCCTAATTAAGGAAACAGCTGAAGAAGTGGTTTTATTACAGATGGTCCACTGGGGAAAATGTATATTTGGGTTTCCTTTTGTTTTCACTCCCTCCCCCACTACACGCACACCCAAATGTAAAGCTGTACAGTTAATGCTTCATCATTTATAGAATTCTCTGAAGTTGTTATGGCAACTTGAATTTAGGGTCAGAAAAGAATGTCATGTACTTATTGTTTGCTGCAGGGAAAATAAAGAGCCCTAAAAACAAAAGTGAGCTGACAGCTGGATTGCAACATATACAACATTAGTCTTTGGAGGCCATATCTTTCTCCTTTATGCCCTCTTCTCATAACTTCCCTGCACCCCACCCCCAGTGTCATCAATGAAGTATATACCT
Source organism: Vombatus ursinus (assembly GCF_900497805.2). Taxonomy (NCBI): domain Eukaryota; kingdom Metazoa; phylum Chordata; class Mammalia; order Diprotodontia; family Vombatidae; genus Vombatus; species Vombatus ursinus. Next base: position 10,168,890 of record NW_020945014.1, on the reverse strand, counting down.
TTCCAGATTATATATAGAGCTTTATGGTTATGAGGAAATTTGCTCATTTTTTGCCTCTTTTACTTTATTTTCAGAGAAACATGTTAGGTTGATAATTATTTTGCTTATAGATGACAGAACTGACTTTTGATCCCAGTCTTCTGCATCTGAAACCAGTATAATTCCCACTCCATTATGTAATCTCCTCTGGCACCCAATGTCTTCATACCTTCTTCCCACTCCTCCAGTTAAAGCCTACTTTTTGGGAGCAGATTCCCTTAGAACTCAATTTACAGTGTGACTGAAATTGTCGTGAACCTAGTGCCAGGAGACCTAGGTATACTTCCTGGCACTATAACTTACTAGCTGTGTGGGCATGGGAAATAGACTTAATCCCTAGGACTCAATTTTTTTTCATCTGCAGAGGTTATATTTCTGCTACCTTATTTTCAGGATTGTTAGTAGGATGATGCTGTGAAAATCTCCAAACACTACAAAATTGTTAGTAGTTATAAATCAGTGCTCACTACTTCAAGAGGAATTTACCTTTTATGCTTCATCTCTAAGAAGGGCACCCTTTTAAATGATTTCAGGGATCAGTAAGCAATTTTAGCAGGTTTTTTTGGGGGGGGATGTTTTGTTTTTGTTTTGTTTTGTTTTAAGTTGAGGAGGTCTTTGTTTAAAGGTATGAAACCAGTCAAACTTCTTTCTGAAACAAAAGTCTTTCTTTTTGACACTGATTTTCTTTTTCCCATCATGCTATGGAAAATGCTATGAATGTCCTATCAGACTTTCTTGCCTGCCATTGCTGTGTGTAATTCTTTTCTATGTCTTCCCATAAATTTTGTACAAGGACAAGTGGCATAAAACTGAAACATAAACAGATAGCTTTGGGCTATATATTGATTTAGAAAACCACCAATGAACATTATCTATGTTATATTATATTTTTATTTATCTTGTTAAACATTTCCCAAATAGGGTTTAATCTGGTTTGGGTTGCTGACAAGAGTGTTTCAGGTCATGAAGTTGACACCTCTGGACAAAGGATTCATCAGGTAGGCTAAGAATCTTCCTCATTTTGTTTTGATATTATGAGGATGATTGTCTGAAACATGGGCTCTCCTTTGGTTTCTCCTTACTCTTGGCATGTGAACATCCAGTCTTCTCTTTTATTCATACATTACTCTGATGGTCTCTTTTATTCCAGTTCTCCTTCATAATCTCTTTTATTATCAAAAAATTACTTCAATGGGGAACACTTTAGCTAAAACCAAACAAAAAACAACCCCAAAACCAAAACCCCAATTAGTCAATATACCAGATGCTTCAATGTGTTTAGGAGCTGTGATCTCATCAATGTGGGTACAACTTACTCCTACACATATAGTCAACTTTCCATAACTTAGGACATAGTCTTTGATAGTTCTTGCTGCCAAAATTATTCAACAGCTGGTGACCAATATGTTGATGATTAGCCTGTTTGCAATTAGCTGGCTTGATCATTTGGACATAATATAAATTGTATATAATATTATTATATAGTCCATTGCTAAACTCATATTAAAATATTTTCATTTTTTTTAGGATGTCTCAGAGCTTCCATACTAATGAAATAGCATTTCAAAACTCAGAGTCACCATGACAACACATCAGAGTAGTGGAGGAACCTACAAAATAATAAGACGTTTTAGGTTTAAAAAATTGTAATAAACTATTCACACAAAAATGCCAACAGAAGAGAGAGGAAATTATTCCTACTTTTTAGTCCACCAAAACATCAGAGTAGTTGAGAACATGAGTCAAAATTCTTTGAAAATTAGGAATAAATGTAAAACCCTCTGACTTCCAAAGTGAACCACCCCAGGTGGAACCTTAACTAATTTGGAAAGCTAACCCCAGTGGAAGAGAAAAGAAAAATGAGCATAACCACAGGAAATGGAAAATCACAACCCAACCTTCCCATATATGTATCATTAATTTCATTAACCTCTGTGCAGAGATATTTCTGGTTCAAAGTCAACACTTTGTAAAAATTGATACCATTTTGAAAAGCTGGTATGTAAAAAGAAGGGGGAAGATGACTAACATGCTTCTCTTTAAAATTTTGCCTTATTACTTCATATACTTTCTCTTCTTCATCAATTTAATGGATCTATGATCTCATTATCATGAAAAATATGTTCTAAAGGGTAGAACAGAATACATCAATTTTCTTATTTTGCATGATTCTTGTGTGTAACCTCCAAAAAATTCATTTTTTTATGTTTGATTCAGTATGATAAAGGTCTTAAAATTTTCCGTGGATTCTAATATCATTGGCTATTCATAGGGTATATCTTAACATGCTACATGACTAGGCCATTTCCTTTTCCAATTGTATGTTTCCTTGCTATATCTTGGGCACTCGTAATATTTCAGTCCACTTATGATACAGCCTACTTATAGCCAACATTCATTTCACCATTGCTCCTTGGGTCACTAGCAATATTGATTCTTTGGCTATGATGGTCTTCCATTATTTGTAGCCAGATAGCATCTCTAAAAGAAGATTATGATTTTGGTTTGGGTCTATATATCAGGAAGCAATTTGGGAAGTTGAAATTATTATGCAATTACCCATATGCAAGCCAAACCATTTTCTTCTCCCAGATCAGTTCTGGGCCCCCAAAATTAATTCCACTGTCCCATTTGTCCCATATATATGTAGTGAATGACTAATTCACTGTCCCCCAAAGGACAGTCCATTCAACTATAAGCACAATCATGACCTTAGGCATTCTTTAACGATTCCTCTCCCCCTGTCCTTTGTGGAATGGTATACTGTCCAGAATAGTTGGCCTAATCTTTTTTGAGTGGCTGTCAGTTTTGTTGAATTAGCTCTCTAGTATTTGAGTGCTTGATATAATTAGCAAAATTTCATCAGTAAACCAGAGCACCTGCAGGATCTCTTCATTTTTAGGTAATCTCCCTCCTATTTGTACTCTATGCAGTGTAGTATCTATTAGAGTTATTTTACTTCTGCATGATAAACATACACAAGGTGTATATATGTTTATACATGCATTTGCATTTGCATAATGTATGCATGTGTGTATGTATATACATATAATGTATGTATGTACATATGTGCCGTATTCTCCAAAACAACATAAGCTTCTTGAAGGCAGGGATTATTTCATTTTTTTAGCTCTGTTTCCCTAACATCTAGCATATGACTAATTTCTTCTCACCTTTGTCTTCTTTAAATATTGTCTTATTTTAATTTAAATTCATTTTCCATTATTAAGTATGTATTTTTTCTCCACCCCTTTATCCCCTACCAGAAAAAAAAATAAAGAAAAATCACAAACCCTTGTAACAGAGAAGCATAGTCAAACAAACAGATTCCCATACTGGCTATGTTCAATTCAGCACATTAGTCCACTTCATCTCTGTCAGAAAGTGGATGGCATTCCTTATCCATGGTCATCTGAAATCATGACTGATTTTATAGTAATCATAATTCTTAAGTCTTTCAAAATTGTTTCTTTTGTTGAAGCTATAGTATAAATACTGATTTTTCACCCTTCGCTATGCATCAGTTCATTATATAGCTTCCTAGGTTTCTCAAAAATCACCACTTTCTTCATTACTTTGGGAATAATAGCATGTCATTACATTCATATACTGTGATTTGTTCTGCCATTGCACAATTGTTGAACACTCCCTTAGTTTCCAATTCTTTGCTAATGCAAAAAGTTACTATCAATATTTATTAATGTATTAGACATTTTTAAAAATTTATTTGAGCTCCTTAAGGTGTAAGTTTAATAGTGGTATTATTGAGCCAAATATTATATACAGTATTGTAATTTTTGAGCATAGTTGCAAATTATTTTCCAGAAGGACTGTGACAATTTACCACTATACCTGTTCTCCCAAAGAACCTCTACTATTTGTCATATCCTTATTTTGACAACTTTGTTAAGATGATGGAGGCGAGGTAGAACCTTAGAGTTACTTTAATTAGCAATTCTCTAATTACTGGTTATTGGGAAGGTTTGTTTGTTTGTTTTCTTATTTGATTGGTTATAGACAGATAAGATTCTTTCTCCTTAGGACTGCCCATTCATATCCTTTTTCTTATTATCTATTGGGAAATGACTTGTATTTTATAAGTTTGAATCAATTCCTCATATATCTTAAAAATGAAACCTTTATCAGAGAAACTTGCTTCAAAGATTTATCCCACAGATATTTTTTTCTTTTAATCTTAGCTATGTTAGATTTCTTTGTGCAAAACTTGATAAAAATCATGTAATAAAAATAAGATGTTTTATCTTTTGTTCTCTTCCTTCTCCTCCTATCTCTCCTCTTCCTCTCCTTCTTGCCCCTCTTGTCCTCCCTCTCCTCCTCCTCCTTCCCCTCTCTGTCTCTGTCTCTCTCTGTCTCTTTCTCTGTCTCTCTCTCTCTTTCTCTCTCTTTCTCCTCTTTTGCTTTAGTCATCAAATTGTCCTTCATTCATACACCTGAAAGATAATTTCTTCCTTCTTCTTCTAATGTGTTTATGGTGTGATCTTTTAGGCATAGATCATATAACTAGAGCTTATCATGATTTGAGATGTGAGGTATCATTTTAAATCTAATTTCTATCAGATTGTTGTTTAGTTTTTGTATTTTTAAAAATCAAAATGTGAGTCCTTACCCAGGTAGCTGAGGTTGTTGGATTTGCTGAACACCAAATTAATGAATTTATTCTATTAAGCATGTTATTACATTATCTGTTTTACTCATCAACTTCTTTATTTTCTGATTAGTACTGAATTGTTTTGATGATTATTGATTTTTGTATAGTTTGAGATCTGGTAAGGTTAGACCCATTTTTGGTCACTTTTTTAAAGTAATACTTTTTCTTGAGAATCTTGATCCTTCTTATCCTCCAGATGAATTGCACAATTATTTTTTCCCTAGGACTATAAAGTAATCTTTAGGCAGTTTAATTTCTGTAGCACTAACTACAATAGGTAGTATCATCATTCTTATTGCATCAGCTCGGTCTATCCATTAACAATTAATATTTCTCCTTTTATTTAATTCTACCTTTATTTCCTTAAACTGTATTATGTAGTTGCATTCCTATAGTTCTTGCATGTATCTTTGTAGGTAAATTCTGAAATATTTTACACATTCTGTGATCATTTTAAGTGAAATTTATTTGTTGATCTCTCCCTACTGGGTTTGATGAATAATATACAAAAAAAATCATGATTTGTGGAGATATATTGTATTCCTTTCTATTTTGCTGCATTTAGTACTTGTTTTGATTAATTTTAGTTAACTCTGTAATTACAATTTGTAAAACTGATTATTAATTTCTTTCTGCTTATGCTTACTCTATCATTTTTGGTATTATCAGTATAGTTAGCATTTCTAGTACTATGTCAAACAGTAGATATGACAATGAATAGTCTTTCTTTACCCTTGATTTTATTGGAAAGAACTCTAATTTATCCACATTACATATAATGCAGGATGTTGGTTTTTGATACATACTATTTACTATGTTAGGGAATGGTTCTTTTTTTTTTTCTTGTTACTTAATGAGATCTGATGCTTCAAGGTCTACTTTCAGTTTACCTATTTTTGTTTTAAAATTATTATTAATCTTAAGAATCTTGATCATTTGACAATCTTTTTCAACAGACATGGATGCTATAGTGCTTTTTAATAGTTTCTATTGATAGAATCATACAATTTTAAATCATTTTTACTAATATAGTTAATTATATTTATTGTTTTCCTAATTTTAAATGAACCCTGCATTCCTGTTAAAAAACAAAAACAACAACAACAACAACAAAAAACAACATGTTCATAGAGCATAACTTTAGTGATACAATACTGCACCCCTTTTAGTTTAGGTATCAAGGACAAATTTGTACTAGAGAAGAAATTTAGTATAACTCCTTATTTTTCCTATTTTTTATATAGTTTATACACTGGAATTAATTATTCTTTGATGGATAAAACTTGCTTCTAAAATAATCAGTTTCTATTCCTTACATCTGTCAGTTTGGGAGCTCTTTTAGGTTTAGTCAATTTCTTTTTCTGAGACAGTATTGTTTCAATTGTTTATTTCCCGGATGTTATCTAGGAAATGTTGTGTCTGTGTGTGTACACACACACACACACACACACACATATATCCATTTCATAAATTGCTGATTTTAGTGGCATATAGTTGGGCAACATAGTTTCTAATAATATACAACATTTTTCATTTGTTGGTTATTTTGTTTATTTAAAACAAATTTTAGTTTAATTTATTAGTTTAATTTAAAATTCTATTAATCATTTTGATATTTAGGAAACCTACTTTGGAGTGAAATTGGAGTTTCTTAATTTGTTAATATTCTAGATGTTTGTTTCTGCTGCTCCTGGTGGTGGAAACACAATTTATTGATTAATTTTGCTCTTTTGAAAATAAAAGTTTATTGATAGTAATTGTTCCTTAAGGATTACCTTTATTGTAACTCCCCAAAATGCTGTGGTGTCTTATTATTCTCATTAGATTTAGTGAAATTATTTGCTTTTCTCTATTATTTTTTATTATTACTGATGTTTTCTATGTTTTTTTACCCATTTTTAGGATTATCTCCAGCTAATTATTTTTTCAATAGTCATTTATTAATTATAATTTTATTACATTGTGGTAAGTAAATGATATGTTCAATATTTCTACTTTTGTAGAAATTTGTTCAAGATGTTTTTGTTCATTTGTTCAAGATGTTTTTCTGCCCTAAATCATGGTCATTTTTTTGTAAAAAGTGCCAAGCTTAGTTGATAAACATATATGTTCCTCTCTATTGGTATTTAATAATTCTTAGTATTCTTTCACATGTAACATTGTAAATTTATTACAAAACTTTATTTTTATTAATTCTTGCTTATTTTATGTTAGATATTTCCAGTTTAAATAGTGACACAATTAGGTTTCCCCAACTATTTTAGTTTGGCTATCTCCTTCCTGTAACTTCCTGTAACTTAATTTTTCCCTTACTGCCAATTATGGAAATTAATTGTCTATGGCACCCTTCAATAAAATATAGATTCTTTGTTTGTTCCTTAATTAAGTCTATTTTGGGTTGTTGCTTTACTTGAGATATTGAATGTTTTACTTTTTTTTTAATTCAGTTGAAACATAATAGACTTTTCTTCAGCACCTTATTTAACCTTGTTTGCATCTTTATTTTTCAAGTTTATTTGTTGTAAACCACATATTTTTGTTATCTCTTCCCTAATCCAGGCTGCTTTCATTTTTATTTTATAGCTAAATTTATTTCATTCACATTGGATTCATAGTTCACAGTTTTGATAACGATAATTCTCCTCTATCCTATTCTCTTATACCTTTTTCCTGTCTTTGATCCCTGTTTCTCTTTATATAGAAGAAGCACATGGACAAGAAATGTACCCAGCATCAAGGTGCTATGCTTAAGGAAAATAGTTTCCACACTCTTGCCCCTTTTCTTTTCCCCGACCTAGACCATGCTCATATATTTTTAATCTTTTCTTATTTTAAATCGCTCTATTAATCCCCACTCTGAAATTAAGGTTTGTTTTTCTAATGGTCATCCCCTCCCCAGAGCTACCCTCTCTTACTCTCTTATTCCTCCCTTTTCAGTCTTCCTCCTCCTTGTATCTTTGCTGAGTCAAAGAGGGATGGGATGTGTGTGTGTGTGAGAGAGAGAGAGACAGAGAGAGAGACAGAGAGAGAGAGAGAGAGAGAATAATTTTATCTACTCACTTTTGAGCAGTTCAGATGAAAGTGAGGTAAAAGTGACATACTCCTCCATCCCTTATTCATTTATATGGATGTCTATTTTCATGGATCATATACAATTAGATTCCCCATCCCCTTTCTACTCCTCCCTTTTTCCTTTCTAGTATATATTCCCACTTTCTTTTCTTTATTAAGACCATGAAAGCATGACAAAAATTCCTAATGTCCTCCATCTTATTCAACTACAAATAGAGATTAACTGGCAGACAGAGATGAAATGATTTGCCCAAGGTCATATAGCTAGTTAGTGTCTGAGACCGTATTTGAACTTGTGTTCCTAAGTTCTGGCCCAAAATTGTAACATGTAAGCTGCTAACATAAATGTCTATTTTCATCTTTCTTTTTGTTTGTTTGTTTGTTTCTAGCATTGTACTTAGTTTTTCTGGGTGATTTATTCTTGATTGTAATCTTTATCTTTTCATTTTGGAATCTTGCATTCCATATTCTCTAATACTTTTAATGGTAGCTGCTAAATCTTCCATGATCCTGCCATTCCTCAGTTCTTAAACTCTTTTTTTTTCTTTGCTGAATGTTTTCAGTTTTTTTTTTCTTTGACAGTAGCTCTGAATTTGAACTATAGTGTTCCTAGAAATTTTCATTTCTGGGTTTCTTTCTGTAGGTAATTTTGCAATTTTTCCAATTTTACTTTTCTTTTTTCATTAAGTAAGTCTAGTCACTTTTCTTTCATTATTTATTTTTCATTTTTTTTCAGTTTTACTTTTCTCTCTTCATTAAACATGTCTGGTCACTTTTCTTTTATTATTTATTCAAATATTATAACCATGATTTTTTTTTAAGTCTTGGCTTTCAGATAGTCTAATGATTTTTTTTTTTAAAGACTAGGTCTTTCCTTTTCATCCAGGTTAAAAATGTGGGAACTATGGAGGGCAGAGTAAATATGGTGGAGTAAAAGCAGTGACTTGCTTGAGCTCTCCCCCAAACCTCTCCAAATACCTGTAGGAAATGACTTTAAACAAATTCTAAAGCATCAGAACCCACAAAAAGACAGAGTGAAACAAATTTCCAGCCCAAGACAACCTGGATGGTTGATTGGAAAGGTATATCATGCCAGGCTGGGAGAGGAATGCAGTTCAGTGTGGGGGGCCAGGCCTCAGCGAACCTAGAGCAGGCCTGAGAGGACTGAATCACAGGCAGCTGTGGTGGTTTCCTGACTTCTCAACCCATGAACGCCAGGGACAATTTAGAAGGTCAGTAGGAAAAGTCTTTGGGCTGAGATTCAATTCAGAGGGTCAGAGCCAAGATGGCAGAGTAAAAACAGTGACTTGCTTGAGCCCTCCCCCAAATCCCTCCAAATACCTATAAAAAATAGCTCTAAACAAATTCTAAAGCAGCAGAACCCACAAAAAGACAAAAAGACAGAGTGAAACAAGTTTCCAGCCCAAGATAACTGGGATGGTTGATATGAAAGTTATATCGTGTGGGGCGGGAAGAGGAATGCAGTTTGGCATGGGCGTGCAGGTCACAGTGAACCTGGAGCAGGCCTCAGAGGACTGAATCGTGGGCACCTGTGGCAGTTTCTAGACTTCTCAACCCATGAATGCCAAAGGCAACTTAGAAGGTCAGAGGGAAAAGTCTGTTTCTGCCATGGGAGATAAAAGCAGGGTCCCAGCCCTATTCCCCAAGTTTGGCCCCTGGGCAGCGGCTGCCTCCTGAGCTTCTGGCCCACAGACTGAGGGGAAATCCAATGATTGATCAGAGGGGGATTGCAGGGATTTCTCTGCTGGTGCAGTATTCTCTTGCTTTGTCCATGCTTGGATCTGGGTCACAGTTCTTGGTGGTGGTCCTGGGGTGAGGAGGAGCACTAGCATGGTGGAGCATGTAGTGGAGGTGGAGAAGAAATCCTCCTCACAATTCCAAGACAGAAAAGAGTGCTTGTGGTGGGTCACTCATAGACCAGAGCACAGGCCAGGAAAGATGTAAACACCTCTCACTTGAACATAGTACTTTGGAAGAACTGAAAATTTACAGGTTCCTAGAAGTATCTCTGAAAAGAGCTGCACAAAACCCTTGAAGCTTGGGACAGTACATTCTCCACACTGGAAACAAACCCCTACCTTAACAAAGAGTTTATAACTCAAGTAAATGGCCAGATCATGAGTAAGCAGTGCAAAAAGAGTCAGACTATGTAATCTTACTTTGGTGACAAAGAAGATCAAAACACACAACCAGAAGAAGACAATGAAGCCAAAGCTCCTACATCCAAAGCCTCCAAGAAAAATTTGAATTGGTCCCAGGCCATGGAAGAGCTCAAAAAGGATTTTGAGAAGCAAGTAAGAAAAGTAGAGGGAAAACTGAGAGCGATGCTAAAGGAGACCCAAAAAATACTGAAGAAAATAACACCTTAAAAAATAGCCTAACCCAAATGGCAAAAGAAGTACAAAAAGCCAAAGAAGATAAGAATGGCTTAAAAAGCAAAATTGGCCAAATGGAAAAGGAAGTCCAAAAGCTTACTGAAGAAAATACTTCCTTAAAAATTAGAATGCAGCAATTGGAAGCTAGTGACTTTCTGAGAAATCAAGACACTGTAAAACAAATTCAAAAGAATGAAAAAATAGAAGAGAATGTGAGATATCTCATTGGAAAAACAACTGACCTGGAAAATAAATCCAGGAGAGATTATTGGACTATCTGAAAGCCATCATCAAAAAAAAGAGCCTAGACACCATCTTTCAAGAAATTATCAAGGAAAACTGCCCTGATATTTTAGAACCAGAGGACAAAATCGAAAATGAAAGAATCCACTGATCACCTCCTGAAAGATATCCCCAAAGGAAAACTCCTAGGAATATTGTAGCCAAATTCTAGAGTTCCTAGGTTAAGGAGAAAATATTGCAAGCAGCCAGAAAGAAAAAATTCAAGTATTGTGGAAACCGAATTAGGATAACAGAGGATTTAATAGCTTCTACATTAAGGGACCACAGAGCTTGGAATATAATATTCCAGAGGGTAAAGGCGATAGGATTGCAACCAAGAATCCCCTACCCAGCAAAACTGAGCATAATCCTTCAGGGGAGAAAATTGACATTCAGTGAAATAGAGGACTTTAAAGCATTCTTGATGAAAAGACCAGAGCTAAATAGAAAATTTGACTTTCAAATACAAGACTCAAGAGAAACATGAAGAGGTAAATAGGAAAGAGAAATCAAATTAAGGTTGAACTGTTTACATTCCTGCAGGGAAAGATGATATTTGTAGCTCATATGTCTTTTGTCAGTATTAGAGTAGTTGGAGGTGGAAAATTATATGTATGTATGTATGTATAGATAGATAGATAGATAGATAGATAGATAGATAGATAGATAGATAGATAGATAGATAGATAGATAGATAGAGGGCACAGGGTAAGCTGAAGATGAAGTGGTGATATCTGGAGAATAAAATTAAGGGGTCAGTGAGGATTATAAGGAGAGAAGGAGAAAGGGAGAGGTAGAATGTGGTAAACTATCTTACATAAAACAGACAAGAAAAGGCTTTTACAGTGGAGACAAAATGGGGGAAGGTGAGACGGAATGAGTAAATCTTATTCTCATTGCATTTGGTTTAAGGAGAGAATAATATACACACTCAATTGGGTATGGAAATCTATCTTACCCTACAGGAAAATAGGGGGGAAGAGGACAAGAGAACAGGAGGATGATAGAGGGGAGGACAGATTGGGGGAGGGAGTAATCAGAAGCAAACACTTCTGAGGAGGGACAGAGTCAAAAAAGAGAATAGAATAATTGGGGGGCGGGATAGGACAAAGGGAAATATAGTTAGTTTTTCACAACATGACTACTATGGAAGTGTTTTGCATGACTACACATGTATAACCTGTATCGAGTTGCTTGCCTTCTCAACAAGGGTGGGTGGGGAGCGGGGAAAGGAGAAAATTTGGAACCCAAAGTTTTAAAAAAAATGTTAAAAATTGTTTTCACATGCAACTGGGAAATAAGATATACAGGAAATGGAGTATAGAAATCTATCTTGCCCTACAGGAAAATTGAAGGGGAAGGGGATAAGAGAAGCGGGGGGAATAGAAGGGAGGGCAGATTAGGAGAAAGGGTATTCAGAATGCATGCCATCTTGGGGTGGGGGCAGGGATTAGATGGGGAGAAAATTTGGAACTCAAAATCTTGTGGAAGTGTATATTGAAAGCTAAAAATTAAAAAAAAATTAAAAAAAAGATGAAACAGTAAAGAGTATTACCATGATTTCCCTTTATAGACCCCATAATAGCTTCAGATACTGCTTATATCATACAAGAAAATCAATAGTATTTGAACCTCAACCCACAAGTGGTATGAAATTATGGGATAATAATATAAATGAAGTAGTTCAATATTAAAGATGAAATAGGTTTAGTAATCTCATCATTCTGTACCAACTCTTCTGGGCAGTTATGAAAAGGGATACATAATTTTCATGTAAAAAAGTACAAAAATTATAATTCATGCTTTGATAATCCTACCTATTTCCTATATGAATAAAAAACAAAATGTAGGAACTATACCTGGGCCCAACCCTACTATTGATCAGCCTGAGAGCTTTGATCTGCTTTATTTCTCACCTGGGTCATTTTGAACCTCTTTACCAACCAGGTGCTCCACCCCCACACACTCCCAAACGCTTACCATACAGATACCAAATTTAGTGCTGACACATGATAGACATAGCACATAGCCACTCAGAGCTCCTGAGCTCAAATTCACCAGCCTTAGCCTCTATAACAGTTGGGATTGCAAATGCAAGACTTTACACATAGCTCCATTTGCTCATAAATTAATTCTCCTTCATCAGCTTCTCAGGTAATTTCTTTCTTATATGAGATATCTTACATACTCTTCCGCCTTAAAATATCACTTGACATTCTTTTGATATTTCTTGTTGTCTCATGAAATCCTTAAATTCTGTTTGGTTCATTCTGATTTTCAAAGAGTCTATTATATTGTTACTGTTTTACTCCCTTTCGCTAAGCTGTTAATTATTTTTTTCAAGTCTTCCCTGTAATATCCTCATTTCTTTCCCCACTATTTCCTCTATCACTCTTAACTCTTTAAAATCCTCTTTATTTTTTTATATACATTCTAATTTATCATGTGGCCAGCTGTGTGTTTTCCTTTGAGGCTTTGAATGTAAGTAATTTGGAGTTATTCTCCTCTCCTGAATTTGTGTGCTAAGCATCCCTGGCATCATAATAGTTGTTTTGGTTAGTTTGTTTACCTTTACTTCTAGTCTTCTTACTAAATTGGGACTTTCATTAGGTTCTGTGTATTTCTGGTGGATCTCTTGTGGCCCTCATTCAGGGAGCTGTAAATTTTCGACAAGTCCTAAGCAGTCAGATAAAGGACAATGTCTCATTCTTTTGTCTGTGATTCTTCGAATTCATTTTTTTCACTTTGCAGCCTTAGGTTTGTGCAGCTAGGGAGCACCATGAATAGAGGATGAGGCCTGGAGTCAGGAAGACCTGAAATCGAATCTGGCTTCAGACATTTACTAGCAGTATGACCCTGGGTAAATTTGCCTCAGTTTCCTTATCTGTAGAATGAGCTGGAAAAGGTAATGGCAAAGGACTCTTTTGCAAAGAAGAGAGTTGGACACAAGTGAGATGACTGAACAACAACAACAATGCCTAAATTCTACTTAATGTCTGATACATAATTGATACTTAATAAATGTGTATTTGTTAATTGATTCTTAACTTTGTCTTCATAAAATTGTTATTTCAAATATATTTTTACAAAGTTTTTACTGTTATGATTTGCATATTATTTCCACTTCCTATTATGTCATATTATCGAGTGAGATAAAATACACAAATACAGTAGCTCTTACTGTAATTCATGATGAAATATATCATACTTGCTACATTGGTATATCTATTCCATTTTTCATCTATTTTCTGTCCCCTCTCATGTTTCATTGATATGTGTTTTCAGGTATATATTTTAGATGGGATTTTTGCCAAGCTTTCTACAGGTTCATTTCCAGTGCCTCTGATATTTACTTATACATTTATTTATATTTATCTTCTTCCATCTCCCTTTGTAGTGTTTTGTAAATTAATACTTATTATAAAGTTGTATTGCTTCTAGATGCCATATCCTTCTGCTTTGCAAATAAGTCAAATGTTTAATGGCTAAGGAAGTTTCTGGGTTATTTGGGCCTCCTGTTGTGGAGGTCTTTAAATGAGTTAAACTTAGGCACTAAATCCTTCTAATCAGCGTTAATGTTGGCCTCTTAATCTCATGTGTTTTATCATCAACAGCTTTTTTTTTTAATAGGTCAGGTTGTATGCATTGTAATTGAATGCTATGTCTTCTGATATTTAGCCTTTCTTCTAATGTTGGCTTGATGTTTATTTTTCATATAAAAAGTAAATAGCCTAAAAGAAAATTTATTGAGGTTTTAACATATTGCCTACTTCCTTTATCTGTTGTTAGATAACTAGCTAAAACCAGCTCTGTCATCATGTTTTTGTTGGAGGAGGGTTGCTCTCAAGGGAAGAACTCAATGATAATTATACAAATCTTCCCCACTTTAATAGACAACTTCTATTCCAATCCTGTCACAGGATGCTGAGCTCCCTTTCCTTGTTTGCTGCTACTAATTTACTGTGCATTGGTGAACCAAATATTTTGCTCATTATTATTATTATTCATATTTACATAGCCCTTCATGGTTCACAAAACACTTCCTCATAATAAACCTCTGAGATGGTTATTACATATATTATATTCTTCATTTTAAAAGCACAGAACCTGAAGCTCTAACAGTTCAAGTAAGGTACCCATGGTTGCACAGCTAGTGATTATCAGAACCAATTCTCTCATATCATTACTCTTTCTATTATAACTCATTGTCACTAATTGTATATTAAGTAAATGTAATGTGTCAGAAGACCAACAGACAAAAATTGCTGTTTAAGGAAAGACCTTTGTGGCAACTGTTTCAACCACTTAAAAAAACTTGGTTACTTTTCTGGCTATGGACTTCCCAGGGTCTCAGGTTGTCAAGTATCTGAGTTCTGAATAAATGGGGTATTTCTATACATTTTAATGGGCATGGAATCCACTGTTCTTACAAACTTGTCATCTATCCATTTAACAAACAAACATTCACTATTTAAAATGTTTTTTGCTACTCCTGGGGGTAAGGGGATAGGATGGGTACAATTAGACATGGTATTTGCTACTGGAGGTTACATTCTAGTGAAGAAGATAAGATATGCATCTATTATTTATCTTAAATATTTTAGTAGCCATGATGATATATGACAAATGCCAAAATTTATGAATGTTATATTGTTTGAGAGGAAACAAAGTTTATTTCCAACCAGGAGATCAAGAAAAAGTTCCTGAAGGAAATAGCACTTTAGCTGGGGCTTGAATCATGGAGTGGGTTTTAATATGTGGAAACAGGAGTAAAGTGTTGTATAAAGTGGATAATGTATTGCAGGCAGCAAACAATAAAAGAAAATGAGGATGGAAAAGTAAGGATGAATTTGGGTTCTAGTGTATATTACAGATTGGAAGATAAATAAAGTCTATGATAGGATGGAGTGTTCACTAAGACTCTACTAGGTTGTGGAGGAACTTAGATTTATTGGGTAGGTAGAAAAATGGGAATACATTGAAGTGTTTCGAGTTGGGGTAGAGTGGGGTGGTATCATCAAATCTGTGTGTGAATGATATAATTATAACAGAGAGATAGGGAGAAAGGAGATATGGTAAGAGGCCATTACAATAATCTAGCAGAGGTGCTGAGGGCTTCAATTACTATGGCAGCTTATGGAAAGGTAGACTGATATTAAAGACAGCTCACAAAAAGAAAATTAAAAGGACTTGGTTATCAATTGGGTATAACTTTGCTCACATATTACCTTTCTCGTATTTTATCTCACTTTAATTTTCTCCACATGTTCTTATCTCTAGCATGTTGTGTTTTAGGAAGAAATAGCTATACTTTGGCCACATAAGGAGCAGGTAGCTGAATCTGTGACCGTTCTTCATCATTGCTATCACTTTAGTAGGGATATCAGAATCTTAGATTCTAACATCGACTGCTTCTACAATATGATTCCCAACAGATCTGATCCTGGAAACCACTTGGTGAAGAGGACCACAGATTCAGAGTCATTTACATTGATAAAAAATTTTCTCCAGTATGGATTCTCTTAGGTTCAGTAAGAATCAAAATCCAACTTAGGTGTTCCCACATTCATCACATTTGTAGGGATTCTCTTAAAGATATTTTATCTAATGTTGCTTAAGGATTGCACTTGTACTGACGGTTTTCCCTTATTCACTACATTCATAGGATTTCTCACCACTATAAATGCTCTTATTTTGATCAAGACTTCTATGAAGACATCTTTCCAGGGTGGTTGAACTGACTGAGCCATTAAAAGAGGTACAAAGAACAATCACAAGGGCATGGGAAACCAGCCCTAAGAAGGACACCACTTACCCTTCCATTCTTCAGGAGAAACCACAGTCTGATGTCTCTGTCACAGTATATGCCCTCAGTTCTTTCACCTCTTCTAGAATGACAGGGGGCTCATTTCTCATTTACCATCAGGCTCCACTAGGAGAGAAAGAGTTGCTAGAAAAAGAGTTGCTTGTAGGCCTATCTTCTGATTCTCAAACTCAAGGAACATTTGAACAACCTCCTAAACCATGCTAGCCTGTTACGCATATCCTCCCTCTTATTCTGTTGAATCCCTATCTATGCTTTAAAATCCAACTTAAATACCACCTCATTTAGGATGTATTTCCTAATTCCCATTACAACCAATATCCTTCTGACCTCAGACTTCTCCACAGCACTTATACTCAGCACTTAATTTTTCACTGTACACTATATAGCTTATGTAATAAATTATATATTATGGTTATCTACATATAGATCTTATCTACTTGCTACTACCAATCATAATAGCTAACATTTATATAATGACTACTATATTCCAGGTAGTATGCTAAGTACTTAACAATTATTATCTCATTTGCTCCTCGTAATAACTCTGGGAGGTAGGAGCTATTATTATCCCCATTTTTACAAATAAGGCAACTGAGGCAAACAAAGTTTAAGTAACTTCTACAAGGTCACATAGCTATGTAATTCAACATAGTATTAGAGCTGGATTTGAACTCAGGTCTTCCTGAGACCAGGCCTGGTGTTCTATCCACCTTACTGCCATAAATTCCATGATTACAAGTTCAGTTTTATCTCACCTTGAACTTAGTATCTCCCTAAGCACCTAGGGCAGTGAACTGGATGTGTGGGATAATTACTTAAATCTCTGGAGTTGAGTTGCTTGCATTTGAAAAAAATGCAACTTTACCTTCTGAAAGTTTTCTTTCATTTATGACTTTTTTTATAACTAGGAAAAAAGTGAAATTTAATCTGATGTTTCAAAATCACAAGTTATTAAGGAGCTGCCTCCACAACAAGACAAAGGAACATATAATACTGGAAAGCTTACTAATTTGCCATCAGTTTAAGAGAATAAACTTAATTAGCAGTGCAAATTAGCTGCCATACCTTAACCTGTTGGCCCTGTAGATTTCTGGAGCTTTAATGTTGAGCAGTGGCCCCCGAGCATCAGTGTTATGCATTGAATTACAGAAGTCACTCTTTCATTAAGCACCTCTTACTTTAAGATGTTTTTTAAAAGCTGCTATTTTAACACAGTAGCAAATATAATAAATTTATTCATGAAAGTTAAATTTGTTCAAAATAAGTGTGCCACATTACATAAACAGATTCTAAAAATGCCAGGGTGCTGAACAATCTTTTTTTTTTTTTTGTGCTAGAGGTATTTTTTTTTCGGCACAGGGAAAGGAAATGCAGGTTGGAACCTTCCCTATAATTTATAGTCTTAAGAGAGATGAATAGAACACTCAGAGGCAAAGTGACTTACCCAAAGTAACATACCAGGTCAGATTTAAACCTAGGTCTTCCTGTCTTCAGGAGTATCTTCTATCCACTAGATCATGCTGACTCTTATCAGTGAAATTAATGATGATTATGATGCTGGATTATGATAATGATGATAGCTCATGTTTATGTAACACTTCAAGCTTTTTCAAAATACTTTTTCCTGGCAGTAACCTTGTTAGATTGGTAGTGTAAGTGTCATTATTCTTGTTTTGCAGGTGAAGGAACTGATGCCCCAAAAGGCAAAAGACAATCTCAAAGTCACATAGGCTAAACAAGAGTTGAATCCTTGTCCTGTTACAACAAATCAAATCCTCTTTCCATTAAGGCATCCTGCCTCTCTTTGCAGTTACTGAACCTAGGTATAACTCTTTTCTTGGGGATAGGGAAGGGAAATAGACTTCCTTTTTAAATAAGTTTTTATGGATATCTTTTATTTTCACATGACCTAGATTTCTCCTTGTATTCTCCTTTACTCCTGACCCCTCAGAGCCAACTCTTTTTTATTTTTTTAAATTTTAATTTAATTTTTTGGTTACATTTTGAGTTCTAAACTGTCTCCCTTCCTGCCTCCCCACCCTGCACTAGAGAAGGCCACCACTTGTCATAGATTTACAAATACATGTAAAATCTTTCTATTTATCAGGTCTTTATCTGGAGGTGGATGGCATCTTAGGTCTTTATAACAGATCTGATTATTTGTAGTAGTCAGAATAGTTTTGCTATTCACAACTATTCTTCAAAAAATATTGTTCTTACTGAGAACAACATCTCTTGGTTCTGCTCATTTCACTTTTCATTATTTCATGCATGTTTTTCTAAAATCAACCAGCTCACCATTTCTTACAGCACAGTAGTATTCTATCTCAATCCTATACCACATCTTATTTAGCCTCCTCCAGTTGATGGACGTCCCCTAATTTTCCAGTTCTTTGCCACCACAAAGAGAGCTAATAAAAATATTTTAGAATATGTGGGTTCTTTTCCTTTTTCCATGACCACCTTGGGAAATGGACTTAATAGTGGTAATGTTGGGTCAAAGGGTGTACACAGTTTTATAATTCTGGGCACAATTCTAGATTGCTCTCCAAAAGGGTTAGAGCAGTTCACAGTTTCACAAATAGTGTATTAGCATCCCAGTTTTTCCACATTCCTTCCAATGTTTATAATTCTTCCCTTCTATGATTTTAGCCAATCTGGTAGGTGTGAAATGATATCTCAAAGTTGTTTTAATTTGCATTTCTACAATCAATAATTATTTATAGAATTTTTTTTCATGTGGCTATATGCAGTTTTGATTTATCAAAAAAGTTCCTGCTTTATATCCTTTGATGACATATTTTATAAATTTGATAAATTTATATATTTGATATATGAAACATTTATCTATAAAAATTCTCAATTTTCTGCTTTCCTTATAATTGTGGCTACATTGGTTTTATTTGCATAAACTCTTTTTAATCTAATACAATCAAAGTTGTCAGTTTTATATCTCACAATGCTCTCTATTTCTTGTTTATTCACAAATTCTTCTCCTGTCCATAAGTCTTATAGGTAATGTGTTCTATTTTCTTCTGATTTTCTATGATATCGCCTTTTATATATAGCTCATGTATTCATTTTGACCTTAACTTGGTAAATGGTGTGTGATATTGGTCCATACCCAATTTCTGCCGTACTACTTTCCAGTTTTGTCAAAAATTTCTACCAAATATTGCATTCTTATCCCAAAGAATTAAGTTTTTACATTTATCAAATACAAGGTTACTATAGTCATTTACTATTGTGTATTGTATGTCTACTCTGTTCCACTGATCTACCATTCTATTTCTTGACTAGTACTAGATATTTTGATAATTACTGCTTTATAATATAGTTTAATAACTGGTACTGCTAACCCTCCTTCCTTTACACTTTTTAAAAAATTAATTACTTTGATATTCTTGACTCTTTTTCTTCCATATAAATTCACTATTATTTTTTCTACCTCAATTAAATATTTTTGGTAATTTAATTGGGATTGCATTGAATAAATAGATTAGTTTAGGTAGAGTTGTCATTTTTATTACATTGGCTCTATCCATCCACGAACAATTAGTATTTCTACAATTGTTTAAATCTGACTTTGTATAAAAAAAGTGTTTAACAATTACGTTCTTATAGTCCCTGGGTTTGTCTTGGCAGGTATATTCCCAGATATTTGATAATGTCTAGAGTTATTTTCAAATAGGGTATCTCTTATTATCGCTTCTTATAGGGTCTTGTTGGTGATATATAGAAATGCTGATGATTTGAGTGGGTTCATTTTATATCCAACTACTCTGCTAAAATTATTAGTTCCAACTATTTTTTTAGTTGAATCTCTAGGCTTTTCCAAGTATATTTCATATTGTCTACAAAAAGAGATGGTTTTATTACCTCACTGAACATTGTTTCCTTCCATTTCTTTTTCTTCTCTTATTACTATGGCTAGCATTTCTAAAACAATATTGAATAATATTGGCAATAATGGGCATCCTTGTTTCACTCCTGATCTTGGGAAGGCATATGTTACCATTACAAATAATGCTTGCTGATGGTTTTAAGTAGATTCTTTTTATCATTTTAAGGAAAACAAATATTTATGCCTATGCTTTCAAATGGTTTTAATAGGAATGGGTGTTGTATTTTATCAAAAGCTTTTTCTGCATCTATTCATATAATCATATGATTTTGTTATTTTTGTCATTGATATAATCAGTTATGTTAATAGTTTTCCTTATGGGAGACCATTCCTGCATTCCTGGTATAAATTCCACTTGGCCACAATCTGTAATCTATGTGATATATTTTTGTAGTGTCCTGGCTAGTATTTGATTTAGGATTTTTTTGCATCTGTATTCATTAATAAAATTGGTCTATAATTTTCCTTCTCTGTTTTTGCTTTTTCTGGTTTAGGTATCAGCACCATATTTGTTTTATAAAAGGAGTTTGGTAGGACTTCTTTGCCTATTATTCCAAATAATCTATGTGATATTTGAAATAGTTGACCTTTAAATGTTTCATAGAATTAGTGCCATCTCTTGTAACAAAGAATTTTTAAAAACAAGAGAAAGAGAAAAACATAATTAAAACCAATTGAAAAAAATCTCACATTAAAAAAAAACAAAACTGACATTATATGCAATGTATACAATGTTCCATATCCCTGAGTCCCCTGTATCCCACTCAGTCTTTACAAAGAAGTCAGGGGATATGCTTTATTATATTCTTTCCTTGTTGTTATGCCTGTTATTTGTAATTTTGTTGCACTGACTTTTGACTTTCTTTGCGGTTATTGTTCTTTCCATTTACATGTTTATATTTTTTTAGTAGAAATTTTGCTTTTTGTTTTTCAGGCTTTACTTTCTTCACTCTGAATCAGATCATGTAAGCTTGTTCATCCTTCTCTGTGTCCATCAAGTTCATCATTTCTTACATCAGAGTAATATTCAACTATATTCATGTACAGAGGTTTGTTCAATCATTCTCCAATCAAATGTGATCTTTTATGATATTTGGAGCAGATCTGCATGCCAAGTTCAATTTTGATTGTGACTGGATAAGAACTATTATACTTTTATTTAGTGTCTCTCTTCACTAGAAGTAAAAATAGTTATTCACTTAACTAAATGATTGAGCAGTAAAATGGATGGGGATCTTTAAGTCCACAATTTGAAAAGTGCTTTGAGTGCAAGTGAACGCTGAATGGGAGAAATGAGTCATTGAGCTTGAATTATCCACGTAAAGCGTTGAAACCCATATTTGGCCTGAATGAATCCCAATGGGAAACACTTCTCTCTTGGGCTATTAGAGAAGAAAAAGTCCCTCCTGATTGAAAGAGATATCATAGTAATCTGTATAACACTGAGCCATTTTAATACAGAATAGATACAATAGGAAGATTGGAACCATGTAATCTGGAAAAAGAGAGAATTTTTTTTCTAAACTTCTCTACCCTTCATTGTATTGTACCATTGTTCCATATTGTACCATATGACTAGGAGGTTGCATAAATAAGTCCAGTAAGCATGGCCAATGGACATAGCTCTTTTCCCTAATATTTGGCCATAGAAGTTATCAACAAGAAAGACACAAGATAGAGTCATTGAATTCCAGCAACTTAATAAATTAATGTTCGTTATTTCTGTCATTGTTGAACACTCAGACCAGATGTTGTTCTTGTCCCCACTCTAACCTTATAAATAGGTTGTAGCAATGAGTTAATAATAATAATAACAATAATGATGATGATGATGATGATATCAACAATAGCAACAATAATAATAACCACAATAATAATAATAGCTACTGTTTATATAATGCTTATTCTGTGCCAGGTACTCTGCTAAGCACTTTACAATTATTGTTTCATTTGATCCTCACAACCACCCTGAGAAGCAGGTACTATTATTAGCCTCATTTTACAGATAAGGAAACTGAGACAAAACAGAGGTTAAGTGACTTGCCCATGGTCACACAGTCAGTAAGGGTCTAAGGCTGGATTTTAACTCCCTGAATCAAGGAACCATGCCCTATCCACTGTGCTAGCTGCCTCTTCTTGTCTATTGTGAACAAACCACCTGTGGGAGTAGAACCAGGTCTTTCTTGTATATTTACACCATTTCTTCTTGAATGGTCTGATTCACCATTACCTAAAGTACAACCTACAGAGGTTGACTCTTTAGTGTCTTGGACATTTTACTAATCTACAAATAGAGCTCCTGATCTTTGATCTTCCTACCTTTATTTTGCCCTGCTATCCACTTAGTGTTCATGACCAGATCTCCCACATCCCAGAAGGGATTTCATTGGTTCTGATAATCAGATGTCCTATACTCTGCTTATCCAACATTTCATCAGGTTTCTTCCTTCCATACATTCTATGTATATGAAGTCAGGCTGGGGAATTAACCCCTTTAAACACCATCACCAACTCTATTACCAGCTCTATCATCTTGACCACAACCACCACCAAAATCAACACAAACATTCATGCCCCATGCTTTCCACACTGCATCCCTTCTCAACCTGTTTCCCTAGAATATCTTCCTTTCCTCAATTTGCCTATAAAATGGCTACCCATCATTCACAGATCAACTCCAGTGCTACCAATACAACTCTAATACAATAGGGGAGGCTTCTCCTTGTTGCTTTGTCATCAATCTAATGTACTTGTTTTACATAAAGAGAAATTTCTCTCTCTATCTCTGTCTGTCTCTCTGTCTCTCTCACTCTGTCTCTCTCTCTCTCTCAATATGGCTATAGATATATGCCTATTATTTATGTATCTATATAGTTGGTTGGTCGTTGTCCTTCATTCTTGAAGAGGACCAAAATGACATCACTACGCTAGAGTCAAGTTACAGTGTGTCCAACTGTAGCCGATCAGATCAATACAAGCTCAGAATGTTCTACCACAGGTTAGGCACAAATAGTCCATGTGAACATTTGGGGTGGTTGCTGTATATGTGTGTACATGTACATATGCATGTGTGTATGTATGTGTATACACATATCAGTTACTTGTGTAGACATTACATTCCCCAACTGTGCTGTATGGCCCTTGAAGGTAGGGATCTTAGCTTAACTCCAGTGCCCATCACAGTCCTCCACATATAGTAGACACTTAATATTTAGTTGTGTAGAATTGCATTATGGATCTCAACTGAATACCAGAAACATCATTCTCAAAAAGCTAGCTCTTCAGGACTCTTCAAACCATTGACTCCAAACAATACCTTAAGGGAAAATGTTCCTTTAAAATTACAAGTTGAATTGGGTATTTTAGGCTAATGACAACAGTTTGACTGATCCCTGAAACCAGGAAGAGATTTCAAAATTCTCCTATTGTCATAGTGTTGGTGATAGAGAAGATGCTGTCATAATTATAGCACAGTTTTTTTTTTATAATGGGATCTCTCTGCCCATTATGGCATCTGAGACAGTCCCAAATTTGTGCTGAAAGGAACCTTGATGTACGTCATCCTGTCTGCACCATAGTTTTGTCTTTTTTGAGAAGAGGGTCTCACTGAAAGCCTGTCTTCCCCTGCTGTCACTCTGGCTCCTGACAAGTGTTTGCAAAAAATGGCTCCCCGATGTATGTATGTGTACATGTGTTATTCTTAGAATTTGTGAAAGTGAAAAGCAGGAAGCAGTTTTAGTGAGCATCTAGTCTAATTCCTTCATTTGACAGATAAAAGAATTTTGTGCTCAGAGGGGGTAAATAACTTTACTAAGGTCACTCAGCTAATTAGTGTCATACTCATAGTAGAATTTGAAGGAATTTTAGAGCCCATCCAGTCCAACCTACAACCTATTGAAGGAATCTATTCTATAACACTTTTTGATAATTAGAAATTCAGCATGCCCTTGAACTTTCAATGATCCCAATACTGCAGGACTCCAAGTCCTTTGTTGAATATATCTAATTATAGGAAACTTCTCCTTATATTGAGCTGAAATTCTCCTCCGTGTAATATCTACCTGTTTAATTCAATTCAGTTTAATTTACTCCAATCTAATTCAATCCAATAAAAAGAACCGTATTTGTTAGGCATTTACTGCATATACCTTTTATGTGTCCATTTGCCCTAGTTATATTTGTTCTCTGAAGAAAAGTATTTCTAATGCAATATTGCTTCTTCTGACTAACAAAACTGCATATTCTTTTTTTTTCGCTTTTTGGTGAGTCAATCGAGGTTAAGTGAGTTGCCCAGGGTCACACAACTGGTAAATATAAAGTGTCTGAGCCTAGATTTGAACTCAGGGCCTCCTGACTCTGAGTCTGGAGCTCTATCCACTGCTCCACCTAGCTGCCCCCAAATTGTAAATTCTTAAAGATAGCTGTCATGTGTTCCCTAAATCTCCTGTTCTCTAAGCAAAACATTCCTACTTCCACCAACACCATCTCATATGACGTTTATTTGACTTTCCCTTTCAGTTTCTGTTGAACTTAGTCCTACTTATTAAGGTGCCTTTTGAAAAAAAAAATGGCCATACTCCAAATATAGCCTGACCAAAGCAGAGGACAGGAGGTCTATTAGCTCCTGCCTCTGGAAAGCACCTATATTAAGGTATCTTAAGATCCTACTAGCTTTTCTTGTTGCTGTGGCCCCCTTATATTGAATGTGAAATCCATTGCAAATGTTACTTATAATTAAACCCACTCCAGACAGACAACATTGTAGCTAGCATACAAATATGGGAACTGAAAAGGAACAAAATCCTGATATTAATTTAAAAACGTCACCTCAAACCCACATGAACGTGTTGTCATATGGCATGCCCTTTACCTTAAATTCTCTCCAACTCACTTTATCTGACCTTCAAAGAAGGCTGTCAGCTGAAAGATGAGTAATTTTTGATGCCTCATTCTGCTTTAATCCAAAGTCAATCAGTTACAAATCTTGACAATTCTATCTGCACAATATCTTATGCCTCTGTCCTATTCTCTCCATTCATATAGCTATCTCCTCTTACCTGGAATATTGCAATAACCTCAAAATTGGACCCCTTTTCCCATTCTCTCCCCTCCTCAGTCCATCCTCTACAGAGATTACATCATAATCATCCCACAGTTCAAGTCAGATTATGTTATATACTTCCTTAAAAGTCATTAGTTTATTCTCTTGCCTCTAGGATCAAATACAAACTGTTCTGCTTGGCATTTAAAGCCCTTAGCCTATTTCCATCCTAATGTCCCAGAACCACTTCAGACATTTTTTTTTTGTTCCAGTAAAACAGATTTCTTAGTTATGCTTGGAATTAAATATTTCACATTCTATCTCCAAGCCTCATGCCTTGAATTCATTTCCTCCTCCTCTATGCTGCTTACACCTATAAGCTTTCTTCAAGGCTCCACTAGGTCATCCTAGTGTTTATCCCAATCAATCAATAAACAATAAGTTATTAAATACTCCTTTTATGTTAGGCTTTCAGAATAAAAACAAGAAAGTTAGGGAAAGTGAGTCTTTGTAGTTGGTAAGATGAGGAAAATGTTCACATAGATGGTAGTATTTCAGCCTGTCTTAAAGGAAGTGCAGAATCTCTGAAACAGGTGCAGAAGGAGTATATTCCAATTATGGGATCGAATCAGGGAGATCTGAGGTAAAATATGATGATAAGCTAAGGTTGTCCAGTTTAGCCGAATTATAGAGATCCTGGCTCTAATACACACATACACACACACACACACACACACACACACATATATATACACACATACACACATACATATATATAGTATACATGTATACATATATACATATGTATAGGTATATGTATATGGTCCTATAAAATATGTATATTATATATAATTTTTGAATTTAGATCACACTTAGTATCTACTATAGGACCTTGCATGTAGAATGTCTTCAATATGTGATCAAAAAATGTTTAATTGAACTAGAGAAAACAATCATAAAAACAATAACATTATATCACAGTGAGTATACATGCATGTTTCTACACACAAGCATACTTATATGTAAATATAAGTATATATACATATTGCTTATGTACATAAGCACATATACATATAAGTATACATAAATCCATATGTATCAAAAGGAAAGACTAAAATGGTGGTGTCAAACTCAAATAGAAACTAAAGCCACTAAAGTGTCTGTAAGAAAAGGGGCAGCTAGGTGACGCAGTGGATAGAGCTCTGGCCTTGGAGTCAGAAGGTCCTGAGTTCAAATCTGATCTCAGACCCTTGACACTTACTGGCTATATGACCCTGGGCAAGTCACTTAACCTCAATTGCCTCACCAAAAAAAAAAAAAGTATAACTGAGGGCCACATAGAAACTTAGAAAACCACATCTTAACATCATCTCTATTCTATCATTGTAAATTTTATTTTGTTAACTACTTCCCACTTATCTTTTATTCAGATGTGGCCACACTGAGGAAATCTGTGGACCAAAATGCAGGTCATGTGTTTGATATCTCTGGCCTAAAGTAGAATTTTAAAATTGGAGATAGGTCTGCTTTCATTGAATAAATTAATTGAAGTAGATTATATTTGTATGTAATGAAGGAGACATGGTAGTATGTGTGTTAATTTAATTGCAAAAGGTAACAAAAGTAAGAGTCCAGAGATACTACAGTTGTATAAAGTAATTGAAGCTTATAATCATAAACCTGGGCAAATTAGGGAATCTCTCTGCACATCAGTTGCCTCATCTATAAAATGAGAATAACGAAATCTTCCCACTCCACCTTGCAGTGTTGCTTTGAAAATTAAATTTCACATTTTATGAAAACACTTTATTAAGTATAAAATTCCATATAAATATAGGCCAAAGAGTGATCTTGGGGTATCAGAGTAGACAAAATATATTCATTTTCATGTAAAAAAATTTGGAGAAAAGTTTCTTCAGATTTTAAAGAATATCCTTAAAAAATTAAAACAAATAAACCAAAAAAAAAACCTTTGGAAATCCTTCCTCGGGTTGAACAGATAAATCAAGCATTATTTCAGGCATATTTTTTCAACGTCCTTCCTTCACAGGTGCAATAGGTGATACATATTAATTACATATTAGAGCAGGAATTTTTAGCTCTACAAATGGAAACATTTCTTTATGCGGTAATTTTCCTCCATAAAATAGTTTCTAACACCTGATAATTAGAATTTAGTTTTCTGAAACAAGCCAAATCTTGTGCTTTATTTCTCTATCCTTTTCAAATAAGAAAAAATACTTCTTGCTTTATAAACAAATGACTTTCAAATATAACAGGTAGTCAGTTCCATACTGTATCCCTCCAATCAGAAGGTTATGCATTCCCCATCAGCTGTTCTAGTTAGCAATTTTTATTTATTTATTTATTTTTACCATACAGCTAGTACTTCTGGGTAGGTTTTCATGGAACTATCTATCCCAATGTCTCTTCCCACAGCTTTTTTTTTTCTCTCTCTCTTCTTTATTGGTTCACATTGTCTGATTTTCTTATCTTTTCCCACTATATCTGCTTAAGTCCCTCCTTACCCCCCTTTTCCATTTCATAGTATAAAGGTGACTGCCAGTCTTTGAAGACCATGCCAAGGGAGCAAAATCTCTGGCAGGCAATATAAATTCAAAAGGGCTAAAGTATGGAAACAATGAAAGATTTAGGGGATCATGACCTCAGTCTTCAAGTACTTGAAGAATTTTCAAGAGTAAAAAAGGAATAAATTTATTTTGCTGGTCTCTGAGACTAATGGGATGAGGTTGCAAAGAAGTAAGTTTTGATATATAGAAGAAAATTGGAAAATAAAATGGGTTGCCTTCTTAGGTAGTGAGATGAATTCATCATTGCTGGAAATTTTCACACAGTAGGTACATTGCTAGTCATGGAGTCAAGAAGACTTGAATTCAAATCCAGCCTCAGATACATACTAGTTGTCTGACCATGGTCAAATTGCTTAACTCATGGTTTCCTCATCTTTTAAATGGAGATAATAGGGCAAGACCAAGAAGCAGAGAGAAGCCACAAAGTTGCCTGAGCTCTCCCCACTTTCCCTAGGAAACAATGTTAAATCAAAACTTTAAACAGATTCTCAAGGAACAGTACCTACAAAAAGATGGAATGAAACAATTTTCCAACTTATGATGACTTAGAAAGACTCTAGTAAAGGACTTTCTCACTTGGATAAAAGGGGAAAGCAGTCCAGCATAGATAATGTCTAGGCAAGTCAGCCAAAGACTCTTAGCCACAGCACAGATCAGCAACCGAGGGCCTTGGGTCCTGTCTCAGTAGGCCACTGGCATAGAAGGCCAACTGTGAGGCCTCCAGCCCCGGCACCCAAGCAACAATAGGTGTGACTAAGCTGGGCCACCCCAGCATAGCTGCCAGCACCTAAAGCTTCAACACATAAAGCTAGTGACCAGACCCCAGGCCCCCAGCACAAGAAGCTTGGGACTTTTCCCCCTGTGCCCCAGGAGCAGAGCTCAACTTTAAAAGTCATGAAATAAACTAACAAAAAACAAAAAAGAGCCTTGACTATAGAATGCTACTGTGGTGACAAGGAAGATAAAAACACAAATTCAGAAGAGGAAAACATTATCAAAATGCCTATATGCAAAACCTCAAAGGGAAATATGAATCGGTCTCAAACCAATAAAAATCTTCTTGGAAGATCTCAAATAAGTACTTTAAAAGTTAAATAAGAGAGGTAGAAGAAAAATTGGGAAAAGAAATGAGAGGTGTGCAACAGAGTCAACAGCTTAGAAAAAGGACAAAAATTGACTTAAGAAAACAATCAATTAAAATAGTACAATTGGCTAAATAGAAAAAAAAAATCCACTGAGGAAAATCAACTCATTAAAAAGTAGAATTGGCCAAATAGAAAAGGTGATACAAAAGCTAACTCAAGAAAATAGTTCCTTAAAAGTAAGAATTGGGCAAGTGGAAGCTAGTGACTCTACAAGACATCAAGAATAAGTCAAGCAAAATTGAAAGTATGAAAAAAATAGAAGAAAATGTAAAATACCTCATTGGAAAAGCAACTGACCTGAAAATAGATACAGGAGAGATAAATTAAGAATTATTGGACTACATGAAAGCCATGATAAAAGCAAAAGAGCATGCACAGCATCTTTCAAGGAATTATTAAGGAAAAATGCCCTGTTATCCTATCCAGGGGTAAAATAGTTATTGAAAGAATCCACTATTCACCTCCTGAAAGTGATCCCAAAATGAAAACTCCAAGGAAAGTTGTAGCCAAATGCCATTATTATCAGGTCAAGGAGAAAATATTGCAACAGCTAGAAAGAAACAATTCAAATACCAAGCAATCACAGTCAGGATCACACAAGACTTGACAGCTTCTACCTTAAAAGATTAGAGGGCTTGCAATATGATATTCTAGAAGGCAAAAGAGCTTGGATTACAACTAAAAATCAACTACACAGCAACACTGGGCATAATCTTTCAGGAGAAAAGATGGACATTCAATGAAGTAGAAAAATTTCAAACTTTCCTGATGAAAAGACCAGAGCTGAATAGAAAATTCAGTCTTCAAATACAAGGCTTAAGAGAAGCATAAGAAGGTAAACATGAAACAAACAAACAAAAACCCCATTTTATTCAATAAGGTTAAACAGTTTACATCCCTACACAGGAAGATACCTATAACTCTTGAGAATTATATCTCTATTAGGGCAGTTAGGAGATGTATACATAGACAGACAGTGTGGGTATAAGGTAACTTTGATGTGATAATTTGAAAAAATTAAAGGGTGAAAAAAAGGATTGTACTGGGAGAAGAGGAAAGGGGGGGCAGAATAGAGTAAATTACAGCACATCAAGTGTCACAAAAGACCTATTACAGTAGAGGGAAAGAAGGGAGAGGTAAGCATTATTTCAACCTTTCAACTCTCATCAGATTTGGCTCAAAGAGTGAATAACATACACACTCAATTGGATATAGAAATTTATCTTATCCTATAGAGAAATACTGGAAAAGGGAAAGAGAAGAGAGAGGGGCTGATAAAAGAGATGTCAAATAGAAGGAGGCAGTGATCAGAAGTAAAACACTAATGAGGAAGGACAGGCTGAAAGGGCAGAGAAAATTATAAACAGGGAGGGATAATAGGATGGAGGGAAATAAACAGTTAATAATTTTAACTGTGAATATGAATGGGACAAATTGTCCCATAAAACAGAAGTGGATAGCAGAGTGGATTAAAAACTAGAATCCTAGAATATGTTGTTTACAAGAAAGACATTTGAAGCAGAGAGATACACAGAGTAAAGGTAAAAGGCTGGGGTAGAATATATTATGCTTCAGCTAAAGTAAAAAAAAATAAAACAGGGGTACCAATTCTGATCTCAGACAAAGTAAATGCAAAAATAGACCTAAATTAAAAGAAATGAGGAAGGAAATTACATCTTGTTAAAAAGTACCATAGAAAATGAAGTAATATTAATAGTAAAAATATATGTATTGGGTGATATAGCATCCAAATTTTTAGAAGAGAAATTAAATGAGTTACAGGAAGAAATAGACAGCAAAACTCTACTAGTGAGGAACCTCAACTTTCCCCTTTCAGAACTAGATAAATCTAACCACAAAATAAACAAGAAAGAAGTTCAAGGAGATGAATAGAATTTTAGAAAAGTTAGATATGATAGACCTCTGGAAAAAACTGAATGGGAGTAGAAAGTGATTCTCATTTTCTCAGTGGTACATAGCAACTACACAAAAAGTGACCATGTATTAGGGCATAAAAGCCTCATAATCTAATGCAGAAAGGCAAAAACATTAAATGCAACCTTTTCAGATCATAATGCAATAAAATTATATGTCATAAGGATCCATGGAAACATAGACTAAAAATTAATTGGAAACTAAATAATCTAATCATAAAGAATGAATCACTCAAACAACAAATCATAGAAACAATAAAAAATTTCTTCAAAGAGAATGATAATAATGAGGCAATGTACTAAAGTTATGGAATGCAGGCAAAGCAATTCTTAGGGGAAATTTTATGTCTCTAAAGGCTTACATGAATAAAACAGAGGAGATCAATGAATTGGGCATGCAAATAAAAAAGCTAGAAAAAGAGCAAATTAAAAATCCCCGATTAAATACCAAATTGGAAACACTGAAAACCAAAGGAGAGACTAATAAAATAGAAAATAAGAAGACTATTGAACTAACAAACAAAACTAAGATCTGGTTTTATGAAAAAAAAAGCAATAAATAGATAATCCTTTGGTTAATTTGATTAAAAAAAAAGAAAGAAGAAAACCAAATTACCAGTATCAAAAATGAAAAGAGTGGATTCACCAACAATGAAGAAGAAATTAAAACAGTAATTAGGATCTATTTTGCCAAACTGTATGCCAATAAATCTCATAATCTGATTGAAATGGATGAATATTTACAAAAATATAAATTGCCCAGATTAACAGAAGGGGAAAAATATTTAAATAACCCCATGTTAGAAAAAAAATATTGAACAAGCCAACAATGAACAAGCCAAAAATAAACCCCATGGCCAGTTGGATTTACAAGTGAATTCTACCAAATATTTAAAGAACACAATTAATTCCAATACTATATAAACTATTTGGAAAAATAGGCATAGAAGGGGTGCTACCAAATCATTTTTATGATGCAAATATGCCGCTGATATCTAAGCCAGGAAAAGCCAAAAGAAAGATGGAATTTATAACAGGAATGCAGGGCTGGTTCAATATTAGGAAAACTATCAGCATAATTGACCATATCAATGACAAATCTACCAGAAATCATATGATTATCTTAATAAATACAGATAAATATTTTGACAAAATACAGCTCACATACCTGTTAAAACATTAGAAAGCATAAGAATAAATGGAGTTTTCCTTGAAATGATAAGGGGTATCAATCTAAAACCATCATCAAACAAATGTAATGGGAATAAGCTAGACACTGTCCCAATAAGATCAGGGATAAAATAAAGAATGCCCATTTTCACCACTATTATTCAATATTCTACTAGAAATGTTAGTTTATCAATAAGAGAAGAAAAATAAATTGAAGGAATTAGACACCAGGAAAACAAAACTGTCGCTTTTTGCAAATGATATGATGGTCTAATTATTGAATCTTACAGAATCAACTAAAATTTACTTGAAATAATTAACAACTTCAGAAAAGTTGCAGGATGTAAAATAAGCCTCCATAAATTATTGGCATTTCTATATAATACTAACAAATCTCAGCAGCAAGAGATAGAAAGAGAAATTCCATTTAAAATAACTATAGAGAATATAAAATATTTGGGAGTCTACTTGCCAAGACAAACCCAGGAGCTATATGCACAGTTACAAAACATCTTTCACACAAAGTCAGATCTAAACAATTGGAAAAATATCAATTGCTCATGGGTAGGCTGACCTAATATAATAAAAACTGAATCAAATTTATAAGAATTACAAGACATTCTACAATTAATAAATTTTAAAAGAATATGAACAGGCAGTTTTCAGATGAAGAAATTAAAGCTATCTATAGTCACACAAAAAAAATGCTCTAAATCACTATTGATTAGAGAAATGCAGATTAAAACAACTCTGAGGCACCAACTCATGCCTATCAGAGTGACTAATAAGACACTAAAGGAAAATGATGAATGTTGGAGAAGATGTGGGAAAATTGGTACACTAATGCATTGTTGGTGAAATTGTAAATGGATCTGATCATTCTGGAGAGTAACTTGGAACTATGTCCAAAGGGCTATAAAATTATATATACCACTACTTTGATCCAGCAATACCAAAACTAGGTCTGTATCCCAAATACATCATAAAAAAGGTAAATGGACCCTCATGTTCAAAATATCTATAGCAACTCTTTTTGTGGTAGCAAAGAATTGGAAATTGAGGAGATATCCATCAATTGGGGAATAGCTGAACAAGTTGTGGTATATGAAAGGAATGGAATACTATTGTGCTATAAGAAATAATGAGCCGGCAGAGTTCTGAAAATCCTAGAAAGACTTACATGAACTGATGTTGAGTGAAGTGAGCAGATCTAGGAGAACATTGTACAAAGTAACAGCAACATTATGTGATGATCAACTTTGATAGATTTAGCTTTTCTCAACAATATGATGATCTAGGTTAATTCCAAAAGACTCATGTTGGAAAATGCTAACCACATGCAGAGAAAGAAATATAGAGTATGAATACAGATCAAAGTATACTATTTTCACTTTTTTTTCCTTTCTCGTGTTTTTTTCCCCTTTTTGTTCTGATTCTTCTTTCACAACATGACTAATGTGGAAATATGTTTAATATGATTGTTTATGCATAATGCATATCAGATTGCTTGCTGTCTTGGGGAGAGGGGAAGGAAGGGAAGGAGGGAAAAAATTTGGAGTTAAATCTTATGTATGTCAAAGATAGTTTAAAACTACCTTTACATGTAATTGAAAATAAAAGAAAAGAAAAGAAAGAAAAACTGTGTGAGGATCAAATGCAATAATATTTGTAAAGCTTTTTGCATAACTAAAAGTTCTTTATGAATTATCATGATAGTTATTTTTGTTATCATTTAACAGTTGTAAGACTGTTCATCAAAAATATTGTCGGGGGCACCTAGGTGGTGCAGTGGATAGATCACCAGCCCTGGATTCAGGAAGACCTGAGTTTAAATGCGGCCTCATACACATAACACTTACTAGCAGTGTGACCCTGGGCAAGTCACTTAATCCCATTGCCTAACCAAAAAAAAAAAAAATGTATATATTGTTGAAGGGACTTCTGCTTCAGGTAGGTCTGGACTAGATAATTTCTAAGATAAATTTTACCTCCTAGGATTATATGATTTCATTGAAGAGCCTTCTTCATGCCTTCTTTTTTTCCCTCTTTTTTATTGCTGTTTTTTTTTTGTCATTCCATTTGTGATCCAGAAACCATGAGAAAACAAAGGCAACTGTAAATACTTGCCTAGCAAAATTTTTTTTGAGAAATGAGTCCCAAAGGCACTTACTTCTAAAGCCGTGAAAAGTACCCTCAGACTTCAATGGAATCCTGTAAAGTCTTTGTCAACCTTCCCTTCTCTCCTCATTAAGCATTCTTTTCCTTGAGCTTTAACATTCAAGCCAATTAAAGGTCATTTATAATTCATTTGGTTTTTTTTCTGTTTTTTTTTTCTTCATAATGGATAACCTATTTATACCATTGTTCTTATGGGGAGACTGACTTCCAGTAATATCAATACTTAAAATTTATACATACACACATATATACATGTGTGTATATGTATATACTTACACATACGTGAATACAAACATACAGACATAGACCATATGCATGCATACATACATACACACATACACACATATATGTATGTATATATATGTATATATAAAACAGTCATCCCTTCCACATCACAGGAGTTAGGGGCTTGCCACTCCCATCATTTGAAAAATCAAAAAATTTTTTGGCCCTACCTTTGTACTAGAGAAGAAGTCCAAATTATTATGGTATTAAAAGATAGAATACGCTGATATTGTACAATGCTATACATATCATTTATGCATTTCTGAGTTTCTAAACATTTTCTGTGTTGTCTGCTTGCCTTCACATGTTGTCTATTGCTTCTGCAAAACTCCCCCAAAATTCCCATTTAATTACTTATTCTGATATTTGATATATTAAAACTACAATGGCAAAAGTCATAATGTGGAAGGGATAACTGTAGCTACAAGTCTCATTTTGTGCATTTTCTCATTTGATCAATGCAACAATCAATTCTGTGAAGTTAGAAATCACAAGGATTAGTATCCCTATTTTATGGGGGAAAAAATTATTGAACCTTGGAGATATTTATGAACCTCCAGGACACAATGACAAAGCTGGGATTTTAACTCAGATTTAAATACTCCTTACACAATGCTCTTTCCATTAAACCTCAACAAATCATTAGCAGCTAGCTCACATATGAATCATAGGTTAGACACAGGTGATTTATTATGTTCATTTTGTCCAATCCTATATTTGTACTTATGGAAAACCTGAGAGTTAGAGGAATGAAATTATTTGTACCTCAATGTTACACTCTGAGTTGGTGATAAAGTCATTGGGCTATAGTCTTAAATCTAAAAGACACTGTAGAAGCCCATTTTAAAGATGAGAAAAGTTAGTCCCTCAGATGATAAGTAACTTTCTCACGCAGGTGATAAATATTAGATGCAAGACTGGAACCTGTTCTTCCTGGCTCCAAGGTAGGCCCTCTATCTAATGTGTCATGCTGCCCCAATAAAATCTAGTAAAAAAAATCTGAAGAATGAAAAGTATAGATATATAGCTCTAGTGATAATAACTAATATTTATATAATAGTGCTTTAGGGTTTACAAAGTGCTTCACAAATATTATCTCATTTAATATTCACTAGAGTAGATAGATATATGTGGGAATGGTATATGTCATACATATTTCGTTTAAATACATTTATGCAAATATATTTGAATGTATTGTCTTGATCCATAACCATAATCCTACATGTATTTCTGTTTGAATTGTGCAAGTCTTTGAGATGTTTGTAAAGTTGTCTCCTTAGTGTATTTAACAGTACTTTAAGGGCCTGAAAGAGTTAACAAAGCTTCCAGAGATGCCACACCTACATCTGGGGAGTAGCACAATCGCTGAGGAGGAAAATCTAGTTTCATACATCTTCATCAAAACAAATACACATATATGGAGGCAATGAATCATGAATTACTCAGAGGGGGGAAAAACAACCCGAAAAAAAATTCCCTATGGCATTTATTTCCTTTGAGTTCCTACTTTCTTTTTCTTCTGCTATGCAATCTAATTCATCTTTTGTATTTTATTATGGACTTCTGATAAGGCAAAATCCATTTTCCTTGTCTCTGCTGTCAGAAAGACTTCCTGCCCTTTCCTTCTTATTCCTTCTATTTTTTTAACTGAAAAGTTTCCTGATGCATTTGGATTCATCCCAAGGCATGAGAGAAAGGGAAATGCAATTGGAGAAAGCAAAAAAAAAAAAAAAGAAAAGAAAAACGCGCATCAGCTTGGATGTAGTGAAAACATCACTGGTCATGGAGTCTGGAGACAAGGGGTTTCAGTCCTGTTTC
The DNA here is from genome assembly GCF_900497805.2 of Vombatus ursinus. Taxonomy (NCBI): domain Eukaryota; kingdom Metazoa; phylum Chordata; class Mammalia; order Diprotodontia; family Vombatidae; genus Vombatus; species Vombatus ursinus. Next base: position 10,132,539 of record NW_020945014.1, on the reverse strand, counting down.
CATTATGGTATGTGTCAGCATGACTAAGTTACATACTCTGTGCCAAATTAGGTTGTTGTTGTTACTGTTATTTTTCAGTTAACAAAAATTTATTTTTTCTCCTCTCCTCAGAGGGGAGAGGAGAAAAAATGCCTTATAACAAAGGTATATAGTCAAACAGAACAATTTTCCACATTGGCCATGTCCAAAAATGTGTGTAAATCTCTATCTTAATTCCATCATTTTGCTTGACTCTTTTGACTCTCAAGAGGTGAGGTGTTCATCCTGGAGTCAGGAAGACCTGAATTCAAATCAGTCCTCATACAATTACTAGCTGTGAGATCGTGGGCAAGTAACTTAACTTATGCCTCAGTTTCCTCAAGAGTAAAATATCAATAATAACAGCACATAACTTGTAGGGTCATTGTGAGGATCACACAATATCTTTAAAGTACTTAGCACAATGCTGGGCACATCATAGGCACTGTATAATAAAAGCTTATGCCATTCCTTTTCTTTCTCTTCCCCTCCACTATGACATATGACTTTATAACATATCAAATTCTGTATTCCTTGTATTTTTCCCCTTACCCCTATTAGAATAAAAGCTCTTTGTGGTCAGGGACTGCATAATTTTTCATCTGTGAATCATCAGCACCTGACATTTATTTACATCAAGTAGGTACTAATTGAAAATTTGTTGATTTGAATCTTTACAGGGTTAGACAAATATATTATGTTAATTGGTCCTTTAAAGCATTAAAATTCAAATTTCAGTGGTTTGTTAGTAATATTATATGTTCCAAGATGTTATGTTCTAATGTTCCTTATAGCCCTGATAGTGTCTGATTCCATGTATCTACTTTTCTATTCCTCTTTGAAAATGAATACAGTTTTTGATTTTATATTGGAAAAATACCTGAGACTTTGAGTACATTTAAGCAACAGGCTTTGAGAATTGTAAAACATGATATTATTCACATTTATAAATTAGAATGTACCTTTGCAAAAAATCTCATTTCCCTACTATATTGTACAAATCATATTCATCCTTTTTTTTGTTTGCTTGTGTTTTTTCTTTTTTTCTGGAGACAGTAATAAGATCATCTACATCTAGAAACACATTAAGCTGGTAGAAAGAAACAAAAAATATTGTATCACTGTTCGATTTATAACTTTTCATTCAATAATTAACCTGACTGCAAGGAAAAGATAGATTTGCCAGCCAGGTCATTTGTTTGCTAGTGCAGAATAGCTGCCTCAAAGCTTGTACACACACACACACATATACACACAATATGTATTACATATGCACATACATGTTTGAATATGCATGCATGTATATATATACACATTCATGCATGTATGTGTGTGTATATCTTGATCCCAATTAACTCTGCTGTAGTGGAAAAAAGCAGTAGATTGAAAACTAGTCAGTAGATTTAGGCTTCAGTCTTAACTTTGTCCTGGCTCATTGTGTGACATTGAATAATGACCAAAAAATGAAATAACAGTAATTTTGCCATTTTCCAGGAGCACTCTCATGATTTCTACACACTCTTCCCTCTTTGGACCGCAGTTTCTTTATCCACATCAAGAAGAATGCGAAGCAAGTAACCACAAAACATATCTTCTGAATTGGAGACATGCGGTTAATGAATTACTCATTAAACAAGTATATTTAGAGTCATCTAGGTGGTACAGCAAATAGAGTGCTGGGCCTGGAGTTAGGAACACCTGAGTGCCAATCTGGCCTCAGGTACTTACTAGCTGTGCAACCCTGCACAAACTGCTTAATCTCTATCTCAGTTTCCTCACCTGTAAAATGGGGTTAATAATAGCACCAAATTCTTGGGGTTGTTGTTAGAATCTAATGTGACAGTATTTGTCATGCACTTACCTCTATGCCTGGCACGTAAGAGGAACTTAAATTCTGGTTTCCTTGCTTTATTTCAATAATGTGCTGAGAAAACAGTGTCTGCGTGTGTGTGTGTGTGTGTGTGTGTGTGTGTGTGTGTGTGTGTATTTACGTGCAGGAGTGTGCACGGGCGTGCATTTTGGGGGTGGGAGTGGAAGGCTTTCCTAATCCTCTTAATCTTCATGCCTTCTCTCTAAGATTATCTCCAATTTACTCTCTGTATGTCCTAACATACATATCTGTTTGTATGCTGTCTCCCTCATTAGATTATGAGCTTATTTAGAGAAAGGACTCTTTTGTCTTTCTTTGTATTTTCAGTTCTTATCATTATGCCTGACATATTTGTGAGAGCTTTATAAATGTTAGTTGACTGATTAGATGAATGTTATTTTTTTCAAATTTTTGATTTTGAAATTGTTCATTCAATATATCAGTCCAATTTTTGTTCCTTGATAGTTCAGCTTCTGCTGATGATATAATCTTCTGTCTATGAAAAGGGTGTTTGGTCTTTTTCTCTCTCCCCCTTTCTCTACAAAAGAGCAATAATTCAAGTACAGCTCAGTTACTTGGCCAATATCTTGTTATCATATTTAAAGTTGAGAAACCAAAGGCATTGAAAAACAAAGGCTAATCTTCCTCAGTCCAGAGGAAAGCAAAGAGGTTAAAGTAAGTAAACAATCCATGGGGAAATTTGACTTCCTCTCTTTAGAGAAGAAGAGGAGTTGGGGAAATTATGTATCTCATCCACTCTGTCCTGACACCAGCCCCATCACAATCACTTGTGCTGATTTTAGGTAAACGTCTTGGTCTGTTCTTCATGGCTCATAGCCTGCATCTCCTCCTTCAGATATTTTCTTTAATTTTTCAACTAACTTGCTCAACCTCCTTTCAAGTCTTCCTTCTGTCCACAAGCTCTTTTCCCAAAGGTGTGCTTGAAAATGTTGGATAGTCTACTTCACCATTGGTAACAGGTACTGCCTTCCTCTAGTCTTTACGATTTCCGCTTGCATATGGCTTGGGAATCACACCACATGAAGAACAGTGGTCCTCCTTATTTCTGGCAGGATGGCCTTTAGAAACACCATAATACAATGGAAATCATAGTTCATTTGGAAGACCTCGGTTTGAATAATAATTCTGTTCTTTATTCTCTTTGTAATCATGGCAAACCACTTAACTTTTGCAGACCTCAGTTTCTCTTCACAAAACAATGTTGGAATTAGACTAGATGACTTCTAAGGTCCCTTCCACTTCTGAATATATGATCTGAATGTTTTTTTAAACTCCTTCTGTATTACCTTGATTGGCTAGGTACGACAGCAAGTGTCAACTGGATTGATCTACCTTGAGTCTTTTGTTTATTTTTTAGATAAACTAGAAAGCTGTTGACTAGTACAGCTAGAAGTCCACCACTCTCTGTTGTTATCCAAATCACAGCTGCTTCCCATTCAGGAAAATGTAAAGATAAGCTAGAGGGGAGGGAGGAGACCCATTAAAGATATCAGATGACTGTGTACCAGCATTCAAAAATGTGAAAGTGTCTTCAGCTAACAGAATAAGGTAAATGCTCTTTGGTCAGGTTCAGAACTTTGCTTTGTTCCTGCATTGGACATGGTACTGGACTTCTGAAACTTCATGGTTCTGTTTTAGTATTTCCCTGTTGATGACCTCACATGGTACTTGAATCACAGTCTGTGAGCCATCAGTTAACAGCATTGAAAATTTCTAAAGTGCTTTGAGAAAATTTGAGCAGGGGAAGATAATTTTTAATTAGGGGAAAAAAGAACGATTCCCAAGGGAAATGATACTTGATCAAGGCTTTGAAGAAAGAAAAATATTTCAGTGGACGGAAATGAGGTTTCAGGTTTGAGATGATGAGCGTATAACCTGCACAGATGCTGCAGTAGAAGGGGTTACAAGCGGAAAGCTCACATTCCTGTTTGGCTGGAACAAGCAGTATGTGAAGTAAAACACTGTGAAACAATGTTTTAGGAATACATTGTGGCATTTTAAAATTCAGGATAAGAAGTTTCTATTTTTCCCTATAGATAAGATGAAATCACCAAAGGTTTTTGAACAAGAGTTTTTGCTTTTTAACTTTTGAAGATCTTCTGAAATCATCTTCACACTGATAAGTCAGGTTTCTTGTAGTGAGGCAAATGTCCTCTCGGGTTACTAGAGATATGCTTGAATGGTAGTAAGGGTAGTAAGTATCTGAGGCAGAGTTTGAATTCAGGTTCTCCTAATTTCAAGTCACCACTTAACCATTGTGCCACCTAGCTGCCTAATCACAGCTTATGATTCTCCAACCTTGGAAACTAGTTCATCTGAGTTTGGTTACTTGAACTCAATAAGAGCATCTAAACCAGCTAGAGCACTGTCTAGTTGGATACCTGGACAGGGAGACTAGAATCTATGAGGGAGACTGAAGCTAGATTAGCTAGTCTTGAGACTAACTCCTTCTACTATGCTACTGAAATATATTGATCTTTTCTTAAGTCATTCTGCCTGATCGATTACACTAATCAATTTATAAAACTTATTAAAGAGATAATTGATTTCTCTTCACTGGAAGTTTTCATGCAGCAATTGGATAAACATGTCAAGATGTGGTAGAGGGCATTCCTGATTCACATACAAATTTGGTTGTCTGGCCTTTGAGGTCCCTCCTGACTGTGAGGTTCTGTGATAGTATGTTTCTGCTAAGCTGACCTGCTTGCTGTTACAAGGATGCATCTCATACTTGGGAGTTATTTCATTCATTGTTTTTGTGAACCCAACGTCTTGTACAGTGCCTGGCATGTAGAAAACAGTTAAAATAAACTTTTTGATAGATTGAAGCACATGAGGCTAGATTTAAACTCAGGACTTCCTGATTCTGAGTTCTGGATTTTCCATTTCCAATTGCCTTGGTCTATCTGCAAGATAGAGTTAATAACACTTTCACTTCCTCTCTCATAGTGCTGTTGTAAGGAAGCTAGAAAGTGCTATAAAAATAGGAAAGTGCTATAAATGTGAATTTACAATATAGTGAACTAAAAATTAGTTGATTCATTCTCCTTCTGCTCTCACTGTGGGAGAAGTTTTCCCCAATGATGAGTATATTTTGTCTTTAATCAGGAGACAGAGTCAGGGGACCATCAAGATGGAAGTCTCCTTAATTATAGTTTTAGAGCCTGATTTTTTTAAAAACAATGTAATTATCTTAATAAATAACCATTATTTCCATGATGAATCATTTCATGAATAATTACACCACTAGAGAAACAAACAGATTAATGACCTGCTCCACAAAGGCAGAGCCCCCTTACATCTAGATTTCTCTGTCAATCCCTGAAGTATGTAAGGGCTTTGATTGATGACCTGCTACCTTGCATTACGTCTTTGTGATTTGCATGGCACATCTCTTTATGCACAAAAGAAATAAAACAATAGGGTTACAGAATATTGGAATTAAGAGAGGCCTTAGAAGGCAGAATGCAAGAGCAGGATGAAGCATAGAATCTTAGGGCTGGAAGGGATCTTGGAGATCATCTAGTCCAGAGGTGGAAAACCTGCACCCTCAAGGTCATATGTGGCCCTCTAGGACCTGGAGTGCAGCCCTTTGACTGAATCCAAACTTCACAGAACAAATCCCCTTAATTAAAGGATATGTTCTGTGAAGTTTGGATTCAGTCAAAGGGCTGCACTCCAGGACCTAGAGGGCTACATGTGACCTCAAGGCCACAATTTCTCCACTCTTGATCTAGTCTAAGATCTTTATTCTGAAGATGAGAAAAGAGAGATTAAGTGACTCGTCAATATTCATTCAATATTCATTGATTATCTATTAAATGCCTTCTCTGTGCCAAGAACTGTGCTAGGAAAAGACAAAAAATAAAATAAATCTTGCCCTTGAAGACCTTAGGTACTATTCCAGGAAAAGAATATGTAAAAAAAGAGGATAGAAAATACATAAAATGTATGTGTGTCTTGAAAAGTAGAATTGGGTAGTAGAGAAATGTGCTCAAAATTAAGAAGATCTGGCTTTTAGTCCTGAGTCTCAGCCTGAAGATGCAGATGATTTCAGACAAGTTCCATAATCTTATAGTGACTAAGACCAGGCTTTAACTTTTAAAGTAAGTACTGACTTGTATCATTAGAGAGGTTTTCCTCATCATGAGTTACTTGCAGCAATGTAATAATAGGTCATCCACTCATCTTCCCCTTCCCCCCAAAAGACAGAAGACAAAGAAAGAGAATTAAGTAGCATCTGAGGTGAGTTCTTGAAGGAAGTTAGGGATACAAAAAGATAACACAGTAGAAGAGAATATTCTAGAGATAGAGAACAGCCCATGCCAAAGTTTAAAGATGGGCGATGTAATATTATATATGGAAAATAGCAAACAGGCTATTTTGGCTGGATTTTATAGTCGATTCAGTAGATTAGTGGCACAGCCCCAGCTGGAACCCAGGCTTCGACTTCAAGCTCAGAGGTTACTTTATGTCAACAACATAAATAGTGTTCAGATGCCAAAGGCCTTTTAAAAGCTGACTCCTTTATGTAAGGATAGGATTTCTATGATATCCTCAGTGAATGGCAACATAAAAGGCCAGACTTCTCAACTGAATCAACTGATGAAAGTTTGAAACTTACTTATTAGACATGAATAAATCCTTAATTGACCGGGGAGGAGTGAAGTGCTTTGATCATAAAATAAAGATAGATAATATCACACACAGGAAAAATCTTGTGATAAGATGAAAATACCAAACAAACATCTGGTCCTATGTACAATGCCAGTTCAGATTCAGGTAATCCAGTAGCAGACCAGACTAGTGGTGAAATAATTTCAGCCAAATCCCCAAGAGGGACTAACTTGGAAGGAGAAAAGGTGAGGAAGAGTATCTCTGAGGACTCTGTAAGTATACTGACATTCAGATCCTGGCCTACAGCTATACCTACATGGGGGGAGGGGAAGAGATGCATGAGAAGTCCACAAAGGAGAAAATTATTTTCAATAACTGGCAGCTGTGAGTGTATCTTTTGGACATATGAATCCTTTTTAGATCACTCTACCCAAAGACCTTCTTGTTCAAGGGAATATATGTCCCCAGTATGAGGGGATGTTTCTCTCACAATTATCCAAAATAAACTTCCTTAATAAATACTTTCTTTAAAAGTGTTTTTGCCTTCTCTGCCTGACAATCAGTGGAGATGACTCTGCATAGGGGCTCATGGATGATAATATTAGAAAACCTTCTGGCCCTTAGAGGTCCCCCAAGAACACTGAAGGAAGAAGTAGTCAGTCAGTACATGGTGCCTTCGTCTACCTATGAAAGAGGGTGTGGGGAGGGTAGCCTCAGACAGGGTGTTACATTTATAGGAACTGAACAATGAGGAATTTCTCAATGGATGTCTCAGGGCTGTGTTGGGGAAATCCTTTTATATTTTATTTGTGATGGAAAGGGGGATAATACTATATTTATCATTATCATTGCTTTAATTTTATAGTCAGAGTTCTCAAGGAAGAGACTTCTCTCTGGCATTATTATTTGTCATGTAGTTTTCAGATTTTACAGCTAAGAGCGAATCAGGCCCTTTTCCAAAATGAATTATGAGTCATAAACCTTTAGGGTGGCTATAGTGTTGCATTTTTGTGAAATCCATATTCGGAGTGGACATTTATTGAGCACATAACTATTATGAAGTGTTATCAGCATAGTGGTCTGTGGTTAGTTCACTTGGCAGGAGTAAGGTTTAATTATCTCTTTTTCTGAAGAGATTGATTTTAGTCTTAGTCTTTTTAATCTCAGGTAGGGATGAATAATTTTTCAGTTAAAGTTACCAGAGTCATAAAGCCCAGTACAGAGATGTTAAGGGAAGTATAGATCTTGGTGAACTATACATATTAATACATAAATACTTAATAGATTTTAAAATTTTTTTGTCAAAATAACTGTAAAGCAATTAGATGGCCTATAGCTTAAAACGGGCCTAATTCATCAAACCTTGTGATTATAGCATTGTGCATGATGACAGAGGTATTATTATTAATTAATATTAATAGTACTATTATTTTTCCATGAAAATTCCATTCTGATTCCTTATTGTGGCATAGAAAGGCAGGTCCTACCAAATTGAAGAGTCATGCATTGACATTGATTGTAGATTGTACTATTGTTGTCTTGGAACAAGCCTACCTAAATTTAGATATGTCTATCACCAAAGAATACATTTTGTTATAGCAACTCAAAAAGACCCACCTATTAAGTTACACATAGGATTTGTGATCTAAGTTGTGAGAAATACCAATGCCATTTAAATCATAGATCTTTTGAATCAATCATCAAATCACCAGTATTATTAGCAAGAGAGGTGATAGTGATTGTAGAGGCTTCAGAGTAGATCTTTAATGGAATAAAAATAATTCCTGGTATATTAGTAAATTTCTGGTCTTATCAATAGAGCTACACATTCTACCAATTAAGATTTCAACTCCTCAATTTGTGCAATTGTTATTCATGATCTTTTTCAATTTTTCAATATTTTCTTTCCTTCAAAATAGATCTATCAAGCACACTAGGCCTTTCTATGATTCTTTAATGGTTTCAGAGGGATGCTAATATACCAGTCACATTGCCTATCCGTAGTCTCTTACCTGACCGACTCAACTCCTTTTCTGGTCATATGAGTCCTTAATGATATTGTTATGCCATTTCATTTGTGCATGTTATTAGGGATGACTTGGACATCAAAGAAGAATAGTAAGAGTAGTAGTAGTAGTAGTAGTAGTAGTAATAGTAGTAGTAGTAGTAGTAGTAGTAGTAGTAGTAGTAAAATAGTGCCAATGGATTTGTGAATAAAACAAAAACAAGAGGAATAAGGAAAAGACTGTACAGAACTTGAAATCTTTTGAGGTATACAGCAAGGTTCCAATTAGTATGAATAATAAATCTCCAAAAGTGTTTGAATGTATTAAAAATCACTCTATTTCAAGTTAAAATGTATGAGATATCATAATTAGTTCCAACCCAATGGAAATATGCAATATGAATTCTAATAATGCATCCAGCTCAGGAGATTCATGATTTAGTCTAATGGGAACCTAGGTGTGCAGCAGTAAATTTCCCAGAAGATTTAAGTGCTCTCTCCCCTTTATCCCTAGTTTTTTCCCCCAAGTTTTATATATTACTTCAGCTCTTTTCCCTCTCTCTACTTCCCTAAACTCCAGACCCTATATGTGGTTCTACCTACCTAGCAGCTAGTGAAGTCTTCAATTACTGAGTGTCTGAAACTTCCTAAAGAAAACCTCCACTTCAAGGAATATCATCAGATATTTCAGATACGACTATGTTAGAATCCATAATATTTGCAATTAATTTATTTTCATCTTAAATACTGATTCTGATTGTTGGGAGATGTTCATCTCTGAATGTGGGGTAGTTAGTTACCACATCTGCCCTATGTACAACTTTGAAGACTGTTCACTGATTCCAGCTCTTTGACACTTATACTTGAAGAGATTCATATAGAATTTGTACAATAATAATGCTAGCTAAAGTAATTAAGGGCATTATTGATCTGCCTGCACTAGAAAACTTCTGTTTCAAATATTAACTTCTTACAGAAATGCTACATTGAAGTAATATTCAATGGTATTCTCTTAGCTTTAATAGAGAGTTGGGGGTAGAAACTGGACTTATGGTTTCATTGGTATAGATCATAATAATGAAATCACCATTTTCTCTACAACTTTTCTAATTTGAGAGAGTGGTCTAGGTCATTGAAAATTTACATGACTTCCTTAGTGTAGTTAACCAAAAACAATATCAAAAGTTCAGGAGGCATGTGTTGCAGCTGGATTTATTACAAGAGAAAGGGACATGCATGTGGGAATTCATGTGAAGACCAAGGAGCCCAGCAGTACAGGAAAAGCCTAATTTATAAGTTGCAAGGAGACAGGGAATTCAAAGGGGAGGGAAAATGGACTAATCCCTTCCTGAAGGGGAGGAAAAATCATGAATAAGTAAAAAGGTAAAAGCAGCATTCATTTACCTTGGGAACTGCTAAACTATGAAGATATGCTAGTCTACTTATCTACAAGGGTCCCAGCTTCAGAAATAGTTTTTCAGCCTGGTGCAGACTGACTGGCACCTATCTCGACTCCCAAGGACACACAGGGACACAAAAGTACACACACCAGCTTGTGGTGCAAATAAATTATTTCAGCTCAGAAGAGGCCTCATCCCTGACACATTGGGGGCCTCTTGCATATTCCAGATCCAGTATTTATGAAAAATGTGGCAACGCAAAAAGACAAGTTTAGGGAATCCCGGGAGCCCCTCAATAGTGTCACATAGCAAGTAGACAGAAGAAGCACTTGAAAAGGATCTACCTGAGGCTAAGACAATTTCTCTATTCAGTATGTCATACTGTCTCTCAAATAATTAATATCAAGAAATATCAACTTGAAGAATATTTGTATATCCGTTATAGTAGAACCATATGTAGGCAACTCAATGCTGCATTGAATGGAGCACAGAACTTAAGAGTACTGAAAACCTGAATTCAAAGTCTTATCTCAGACATTTATTAGTAGTATGTGACCTGGGATAAAGCAGTTTACAAATTTTACTACCTTGGTAAAATGTAGATAATAGTATCACCAGTCTCCTAGAGTTGCTATGAGGAGCAAACAAATTAACATATGTAAAGTACTTTAAAGGCATATATAAATGTCAGATATCATTATAGAGAGAGTACATAGAGATAAATTCCTCTCATTCAGATAAATTTTTACCTTCCTTGTTCCTAGAGGACTCCTAGGAAACAATGAACAAGAAGGAATTTGATGCAGATAAAAATATATAACATGCAGAATAAAAATAAACATCATGAAAAAAATAAAGATCATGAGGTGTACAAGGACCTGGAGGGAAGCTTATGAAGAAATGCAGCCTCTCTAAGCAAACATTGATGCTCAGGAGGTAGAGGTAGGCAGAGATGCTGAAATGGAAAGAGTGATGACAAAAAAGATCAACCTGTGGACTTTATCCCAGCTACTACTACTGATAGCTATAAAAGAAGCAGTGCAGTAGTAACCAAACAACATGGATATAATTCCACAGGTACTGAGTCATGTGGACTGTTTAAGTTTGAGGAAGAAATTTGCTTGACAACCTTCTGAAAGGCAGCATGTGTCCATTCTGTGTTTCTATTGAGTAAAATAAAATCCTGTCCTATATGTGATATATTGTTAACTTGAATGCTTATAGAAGACCTTTTGAATTCTTTTGAGCGAAGTAAGACAAGCCAGACACTGATGTTTCCAAGGCTTCTCTTGCTGTGGGTATAGGCTAGAGCGTGTCTTATGTGGAACATGAGCTGCTTTCATTAAGAATGTAAGCATTTCCATTTCAAGAGGGAAAGCATGAATAAGAGTGTCTCACTGAGAGACACGTCCTCCCCAAAATGACCCCAGTTCCATCTTGTCAGAATTAGACATGACAGACACATGAGCTACTCACAGATCAAATAATGTAATAAACTATTATTTCAAAAGATCCATGCTTTCCTTGTTTTGGTTTTACAGCTGAGGATCATCCCCACCTCCATCTTTAGTACAGTGGCTCCTTAACTTAGGGCCATGGTATCCTCAAGAGCAACGGAATAATTGCAAAGAATCTGTGATTACTTCTGTATACCAAGTATTGTCATGTCTATTTGCATTTAGCTATAATAAAATGTGTACTGCAACAATATAGTAAATAAGCAAACACCTTCTTTAGATGGATTTAATATGCCTCGTTCATATTTGCATTACTATTTTTCAAAGACATATAGATGCTGCTATGATTCACACAATAACAGATCTATTTATGAGTTGTTGAATCCATAGAAACTTGCCCACTTTTTTCCCTTCAAAAGATAATATCCATACAGCTGTTACCATGGCAGAGAGGGGAGATCTTAATTTGTTTAAGGAAAGAAAAAACGTTTTACAAAGAGATACTCATACTTGAAAGGGTTGAGCAGAACCACTATTTTAGGAGATAATTTCCATAAATTTCTTTGGCCAGAAAAAAAAATATGTTGACCACTTGGGTAAAATACAGTGGATTTCTCTGGGCTTAGGAAGAATGGTCCTCAGATAAAAGGCTATGATTTGGATAAAACCTCCAGCATTTGGCTTCCCCAAGGTAACCTCCATGCCAGGATGATGACCTCCTTATAATCTTTACAAATTCTAACTATCTTTTAAATCCTAGCTCAAATGCCACCTTGATCATCAAGTATTCCCTCTTCTTCCCAGCCAGAAATGATGTTCCTCATCTAATTTCATAGCACTCTATATTCTTGCATTTCTGTTTTCTGTTATGTATTGTATGCTTTGAATTATATTTATTGCAATACATATCTTTTCAACATGGACTCTTTTATCCATCAGCATATAGTACACTGACTTACATATAACATGTCTAATAAACATTTGTTGAAGGAATGAATGAATGGTACATTTCTGTTTTTTTTTTCCCAGAAGTACAGTCTCTTGTCCTCAAGCTAGATATGTTAGAGGTTTGGCTATTTGGAGTTGTTCTTGCAATATTACTTTACTCAGGTGAGAGACAGCTTTAATAACTGGTGGCACATTTTCTCCATTTCCTCTTCAGTCAGACACTTTTACACAGAGTTGAATGTAGTCACCTGAGGCAGAGAAAGGAGCTTTCTTGGAGTTAATTACCACATGTTAACATCAGAGACTAACCCTTGGTACACTGCCGAATACAATTGTTGGGCCCGATTGAGCTATGATGATATCTGGTTCCCAGACCCTCCTACCTGTAAGCATGGATTTAGAATCTCAATTGGTATGAATAAAATTTAATGCAGCACAAAATATCTCTGAAGAAAAATGGTGCTATAAAACGTCCTTTTTGGTGGTGAGTCATTTTAGTGCAGGGCGGTATTTCTTAGGAGACAGGTCATTAAGGTTGTGCTTCACCCAGATTGTTGTTAAGCCCGTTGTATCCCCTCTGGGGGGTGTGGGCTTGTGATTCCAAAGGATATTTCTGAGAAACAGCCAAAGGACTGTGGGTGCCAGCTTTCTTTGGCTGTAGAGAGAATGTGGGGAGGGCTATAAGTGGGCTGTCTCTAGAATTAATAGACCATTGTGCATGGGGTGTGATTTTAGGAATACTCTTTCATGGCCTGATGCCATCCTTGAAGATCCTTTGAACTGCTCTGAATTGTTTAAAGCATTATTTGAATGGAGCAAAAATCACACAGAATGATGTACATTAGTGAAAAGAATCTCCAGAACAATAAGCTCATGGATATGATTTTTTTTGTATTTTTTAAGATTAAATAAATCCTATGTTCTATATACAAAAAATTTCTATAATTTAGCTTTTTTGTAGTAACAAATAAAATAGCAACAGAGAAGATTCTTATAAATTAGGGAATGAGTAAACAAATGTGGTACGTGAATCCAATATAATGTTACTTTGTTCTTTAAGGAATAATGCAAAAAAATGAATTCATAAAAGCATTGGAAGACATATATGAACATATATGAAGGAAAGTATGCAGAAAGTCATTAGACTAAGGCTCCACTTACTATGTATGAATCTGGCATGTACTTATTTATGTACAAGTTGTTACCTCTATTGTATTCTTTGAGCGCGGTGACTTCCTTTTTCTTGGGGCAGGTTATTTTCCTGATCTCCCTAGCACTTAGCATAGTAAGTAATTAATAAATCCATAAATGATAATTGATTTATTAAAAAATTAAGAGAAATGGAATGCTATGAAATTATAATGACTAAGGTTGAACACAACAAATAGATACGAAAAGGCATTCACCCCCAACTCCCTCGTCTTTGAAGAGGTAAGGGACTACATGTATAGGACCTCTAACGTAGCAAGGGATTTTGTTGGCTAGTTTTCTTTACTTTTTTCTTCCTTTTTTTTCCTTCTTTATTATAAGGGATGACTTTCTAAAAGATTGGACGCTGTTGGGTGGGAGGAGGGATAAATTGGAAAATATAGGTGAAACGAAACAAGATAACCATTTTTGAGAGAGAGAGAGAGAGAGAGAGAGAGAGAGAGAGAGAGAGAGAGAGAGAGAGAGAGAGAGAGAGAGATAAGTCCAGTGATGTGGCCAAGATCCCATGGTCAGTGCATGAAAGAATACATAGTAGAACATGGTTACCCTCATCTCATGTGCTTTCCTAGTTATTTGAATAATCATCAACATTATTTGAGTAGTCAACATAAATATTTGCATTCTTTGTGATTTGTTTTGAAAGGTGTAGGGGGTAGAGCTAAAGAAATCATGAATACAAAAAAGTGTAACCCTATTTCTTAGTTATTTTATTTCTGTAAACATCATATTCCCAGGTCAATTGTATGATTCCACATTGTCCTTTCTGTGTGAATCCCACATAACATATAGGACTATACCTTGCATGTAGGAGGATTTTGATAGGTTTTTGGTTTTTATATTTAGAACTGGAAGGGGTGTTAGAAATAATCTACGTCTTTGTTATTCAGCATACAGAAAAATGCTAACAATTGAATTTGCCCAATAGAATTACCCTAAGTAGCAAATTTGTTTATGAGGTAGTGTTTGCTAATGAGTTCCCTGTCACTGGAGGTATTTTATGTGATTGAAGAGGATTACATATCAGTGCTTCTTGGCAATGTAGAAGCCATTGCTTTGGGATAATGGATTGGAATAATGGTGGCTAGATGGCCTCTAATGTTAATTTTCTCAGAGCATGTGATAATATGCATGTGACTGCGTTCAGGGACAGATGATTGGCATGGAAAGCAAATGTTGCAAATTATAATGTGTACTTTAATTTCATGATGGGTGGAGGGAATTATGAAACTATTACTAGTATGTAATTTATCATGATATGTGTTATATAAATTTGATACATTGTTATTAAATGTAATTAACATTTGAAAACTAATTAATTATAATTATTTATACTTGCATAATTTAAATAATGATAATAAACCATATTAATAACGTCTTATTTTTGTTCTACTTTTCAATGGAGTGATGTAACTGATTTATTATCCATCCTGGGTGTCTAAACATATGATCCATCACCTTGGACTTCATATTCCGTTATGTCACTGTACTCATTCTGACCCTGCAGTCTTTTAACATACTGTCTCTGCTATTTGAAATGAATTCCCTTCTCAGCTCTACCTGTCACTTTGCCAGGATTCTGCCCCTTAACATATATCATATTCCCCTAATTATAATGTCTTTCCCTCTCTATTAGATTTTAAGCTCCTTGAGAGTAATAACTGTAATATCTCTTTTCCTATCTTTATATCTGTCCATAACATTATTTTATGTGCTTATCATTATGTCCTTACCTTTATATTTATTGTTGATAAATATATTATCCAGCCATGTATTTATAATTACATCTTTGTATCCATATATTACAGTATCTTGTACTGAGTATTCACTTAATATAAGTTTGTTTCCAAATACATAATTATAATGCATATATTTTAAAATGAAATTAATCTCAGATGTCATGTAATTCAGTATGTTCATTTTTACAGATAAACAGAATGAAGACTAGAGATATGGAAAGACCTGCCCAAAATCATGCACCTATCTGAGGATAAAAACTCACTCCAGAATTTTTACTGTGCAGAGTAGTTGAAAGAACACCAAACTTTTGGTGAGAGACCTAATTACTTGTCCTTCCTCTGATATTTAATAGCTGGGAAACCTCAGGCAAAGTCAATGAACCTCCCTGAGCTGGTCTCCTCATCTTTAATATGAAGATGATAACACTGAGGAGGGAGTATTTACCTATCAGGTTTTTTTGTGAAGCTCAAATGAATAAATATAGGTAAAGTTCTTTGTAAAACTTAAAGTGCTACATACTGGAAACACCATCTCTTTTTATTATTTCATTTGTAAGAGACTGAAATGTAAGTGTACATGTTCTGTATAATCTGGGCACACAAATGGGTTGAGGAAAAGAAAATCATATGATCCCAGGGACTCAAAGTAAGTTAAAAAACAAATTTTTTTGAACCAGTTCATATTTTTTAAAACATGTTTCCATCAAACTGTTTCAAATTTATTGTAAAGCTAGGATTAAGTCCATCTTGATCAATTTGAGGTCCAGATAATTAGGACAAGCTGTTGTGCTTTGGGATTCGTGGTTTGGTTTAGTCTAAGTCACTGACTGCCATCTTCAAAGCACAAATTATTCCTCCTTTTGATGAGAATCCAATGAGAAGAGCTACTATTGCTTTCTTCCAAGTGTAGAGGCATATTATAATAGAAAGCCATTGGACTGGGAAATGGGAGAGACTGATGTTCTAGGCCTATCTCTTCCTCCAACTGGATAGTTGACATTGTGAAATCAATTTGGTTATCCAGCTCTCAGTTTCCTTATTTAATGAATAAAAAGATTCCACTAAGTCATGATGGGTTGGATTGTTAGATAGTGTAGATATATTGCCCAAGGGTTTTATATCTGGCCTTCAGATTCTACTTCTTAGCCCAAAGCTGTTAGAGGTAAGAACTAGGAAGTTGTATTAATGGGTAGAGATTGCAGTAAGATGTCTTTTAATTTGTAAGAAAGAACTTACTAACAACTAGAGCTATTCAAAAATGGAATGGACTACCTTGAGAGGTAGAGAATTTCTGTTATTTTACATCTTCAAACAAAAGCAGAATATTCATTTGGGTATACACAGTGACAATCCCCACTCATATATTATTTCAACAGAATGATCCCTGAAGGTGCTTCTAGCTCTGGGCATCTGTGATTCAAGAATGAAAATTGCCTGAAGGACTCACTACTTTTATGATGAAGCCTAGGGTTGTCATTTTCTTCTGAGGGAGGGCTTCTCCTGACAGGGAGGTCCTGAATAATCAGAGATCCTGGAGGAGGAAGTGTAAAAGTGTGGTAAGAAATCAGTTAGAGGCTCTTACAAAAGTCTCTAGTTTACTCTGTCTCCACTTCTAGTGGCATCACCCAACTCTCTCTTCCTTCTAGCAACTTGGGCTCAAGAAGGAATGCCTGGTATGTTTCATGAAGCTTATTATGCACGAACTGTAAGCTGGGGATTTTCAATGTAATTGACACAACTTATTGACGTCTCACTAATGTTTCCTTTCCCATGCTACTGTATACTTAGTGTCTGGAAAACAACAGAAAAATGTAAGAAAAGAAGAGTATGGGAAATACAAAAAACAAATTCAGGCAGGATATTTTCTGTGTTTTTAAGTTTACTTTTTGTGTGCTTTTTTTGTTTGTTTGTTTGTTTGTTTTTGGTTAGGCAATGGGGTTAAGTGACTTGCCCAGGGTCACACAGCTAGTAAGTGTTATGTGTCTGAGGCCGGATTTGAACTCAGGTACTCCTGACTTCGGGCTGGTGCTCTATCCACTGCATCACCTAGCTGCCCCTTTGTGTGCTTTTTAAGAATGTGTACAACTGTATGTATGTATATGTGTATATATATATATATATATGTGTAAGTACGCACACACACACACACATATATATATATATATACATTTCTATGAGTGTATATACACATAGGTATTTATATCATTTTATGCCACCTTTATTTACAAATGTTTCCTCCCTTTCCCTATTCAGGAAAACATCTTTGGTAAAGGAGAGAGAAGAGAGAGAGACAGAGAGAGAGACAGAGAGAGAGATACAGAGACAGACAGACAGACAACAGAGACAGAGACATAGAGACAGAAAGAGAGAAAAAACAATGTGGCAAAATTACAAACATTAATTGAGTCTAAAGCTATATAAAATAATTCTCACTCATAATTCATCAATGTACCAAAGAAGGTCATCTACTTGAGGGGCTGCTTCATCATCATTATTATTAAGTATTTAGATTCAACTGTTTTTCTTTTCCTTTCTATTCATGTTGTAGTCATTCTGTAAAGGTTTTTCTTGGTCCTAATTACTGTACTTCATTATCAGTTTATATAAGTCATCCCATGCTTCTTTTAATTCTTTATTTTTCTTTCTGTTTCTTACAATGCAGGAATAGTGTATTAAATGAATATTCCACAATTGGCTTAGCCATTCCTCAATCAATGGTCATCTACATTACTATTAGTTCTTTCCTACAACAGAAAGTATAGCTTTGAACATTTTGGTATTGAGAGAAATGATTATTAATGACCAATGATTTGGAGAGATCCAGAATTTCCCCCTTTTTCTAAAGTCCTGATTTTTAAAAAGTTCAGTCTCTTGAAGGACATTGCTGATAATAAGATTGGACTAGTTCTTGTTCAAGAGAAGCCATTGTGTTCTGCTAAGACTTGGGTGGGGCATAAATTCTTTGAATAGATTGCCCAAAGCTGTGGGTAATCTGTGTATAGAGACAGTGTCTATGTCCAAGGGTGGCATAATGTCACTCTCAGCCCCTCATTGTAATATTCTTTCTCTCATTAATTGTTAGTCAAACAGAGTTGATTTCTACTCCTCTTCCAAAAGAACATATAAGCCCTGAGTTCACTGCCATGACTGTCTTTGGTCTAAGAGAGGTGGCCAAATGATCATCCTTTTATTAATAAAAACTTTTTAATCAAATGATTTAATTAAACTGAACTATGTGTCTTGAACCTTTTTAATCACCATATTATAAAAGGGACAATATTTTTCCTCATCTTTAACTGACTTGGATTAAGACAGTTAAAATTGGGTTATACAAAAATCAAAACTGATAAAAATTCAATGATAAAAATATATTTGGTTACCAAAAATGAAATATAAAATGAAAAATAAAATTGTATGTTTGTAAGCCATCTCAACTGGCTCTGGAAAGCTGATTGTTAAAATTTCAGTATGAATATTTACACCTCAGAAAGTATAAAACACTACAAAAAGCAGGACATGATTTATTATTTTGTTTATTGTAAACTTAATAAAGCAGTGGAGAAACCATTAATAATATTCATCATAAGTTAATTAAACTTAAAGCATTTCATGTACTTTTTTTAAAAGAGTCAGTTATTAAACATTTACCATCACACCACTGGATATGTGTGAAAATGCTTTGTGACTATAGAGTTCTCTACAGGCAAGCAATTGTTACTTTTTGAAATTAATTTCTTACTGTGTTTATTCTTATAAGGGTTTGTGTGCCCAAATAAAAGATAAAATATTTTTTAAAAATTCCTATAATTGAAGATAGAATTGAATAGCGTACTGAGTATGGATCATAAACATAATTTTGAAGAAGTGTGATAATGAAATCACTGGATTTTGAGAAAGGAGGTCTGGGTTTAAATACCACATTGCCAGTTATGCTACCCTGGGCAAGTCACATATATGTGAGCTTCATTTCTCTCCAATGTAAAGAAAGGGTAGCAATATAACTTCCCTTCCCCATAGAGAAGCTTTGAAAATTGAATGAGGTGATGGAGGTAAAGTACTTTGTAATCATTAAATATTCCATAAATGTGCATTCTTACTGTATTTGTGTATAAAGAATGGAAAACTGTTATTTCATATGGCTGAGAATTCTATATTATACAATCATAGACTTTTAGTGCCGGGAACCTCAACTGTAAAATGGGTGATTTGGACTAAGATCTTCTCTAAATTTTGAGCAAAAGAGAATATTAAAATGTAGAATATTATAAATGGAAGGCAAGGTACTTTGGACATAGAATGTTAGGGACTTTGGGGTAAGGTGAATGAAGAAGGGGGAACAAAGATTTCACTGACATGGAATTCTCCTGGGGTAGAAACTCCATTTATAAATGCATATTGGTGCCTGCTCTTTCACTTGTCTTTGAGGATTGCCTGGGGCAATGGACAGGCTCAGCTACATGGTTAGAGTCAAAACGCCAAGATGTGTCATAGGCAGAGCCTTGAACTCAGCTTTTCTTCACTATGAGACCTACTGTCAATTTACTACATTTCACTTCTTATTAGGGATTTAGAACAAGCATTACTAAAATTGTAATGAAACTCAAAGACTCTTTAATACAGAATGTTGAAACATTTGTATCAAAGATGCCCCCTTGTCAATCTGGTGAAGCCTACAAAGCTCAGAATAATACATACATATATATATTTCAATTAGAGATTAGTTAATATAAAGATGTAATTTTTAAAAAAAATCTAAATTCATAGATCTACTGATATATGTTCACAGACACTTTGTCTATGGACAAAGTAGCCTGATATAATCCAATACACTACTAGATAAGATGAAGAAAGTGAGGCCTAGAGGGGTGAAAAGATCATGCATTAAGGTTTTGGCACAGAATATGGCAATATTTGAATGCAAGTTTTCTGCAAAACAAATTCCCATACTGGACATATTGAATACATATATGTATACACATACTTGTGTATGTATGTTGCATATGTCTATATAAACAGCACACACCTATGTTTGTGCACAAACATATATGTGCAGACACACATGTGTATTGACATAATAATAAGTACATGCATGCATACATACATGTATAATAAGTTCATGGATACAAACATAACTGCACGCATACATATGTACATACATACATGCACACACATGTGCACACATACATATACACATATATATACATATACATATACATATACATATACATCATATACATATATATTCTTCATATTGAATCCATCCTCCCTTTTCCAGGAGGTGGATAACATTTTTCATCATTGGCACTCTGAAATTATGATTGATGATGGAATTTATTACATATAGCATGCTGTTTCTGAAAAAGCGAATACTTCCTGTGCCTTGGCATTTCCCTTTGCAAAACTGTAACACCACCTCTGCCTGATGATAGGTGCTACTCTCCCTCTTTCTAGAGAGCTTCTGATGGATAAGCAGTGGGTATCTAAAAGAAGGGCAAGAATAATCCTGAACACTACCTCATCATTGTCCAGCACGCTCTCTGACAAATGTCAACAGAAATGAAGTCCAGAGAAATCTCTCAGCAGGAAACACAGGCTTTGTCTTCGTGCAAAAGTTCTGTCTTCTTTCCTTACCCCAAAAGGGAAATTTAGATTTCCCACCAAGCAAAATAGAAGCTATTAGGAAAACTTTGTAGGGGATTAACAACCAGAGTTTAACAGGCTTAGTAATTAATTTTGAAAAATGATATTATTGAAACTTTGTTTTATATGAGGCATTTTTAGATCCTGAAAGCTGCTGCTTTAAAAGTCAGCTGAGGTGGTGAAAGGGCATGCTTTGGCCCTTTTTCTTTTACCTTTATTTACAAATGTTTCCTCCTCCTTTTCCCTATGCAGGAAAACATCTTTGGTAAAGGAGAGAGAAGAGAGAGACACACACAAAATGTCAGAGCAAAAGTGACCATAGAATACATAAGGTAAGAGCAGGATAGAACAATAAATATAGAATGTTAACATATAGAGTAATAATACCAGAAATGGAAGGTGACATAGAACACTAGATGATAAAATGTTGCAACTAAAAAGGACTTGTAGAACTAGAATGCTAGAGCAGGAAGAACCCTTAGTGGCCTTCTAGTTTAATTAAACCCTTCATTTTACAGATCAAGAAAATGAGGTCTAAAGAGGTTAAATTGATATGAACAAGATCCCATAGTTTGTAAGAGATTAAGCAAGAACTCAAACCCAGGTCTCTTGATATTCAGTTCGGCATTCCTTCTGTTGTAGCATCTTGCTATCACTCTGGTGTTTTAGAGGAGAAAGGGGATCAGAATGGAAATAAGATGATTACTGTGTTGGAATTTTTTTGGGAATGTTCATGATAGTACATCTAGATTTGTGTAAAATTTGAGGCCAGCTACTACCACTGTGAACTCCAAAGCAACTACACAATTAAAAACAAGTGAATTACTGAAATATATCAGTGCCCAATATGGCAAATAGTGATGGAGATCGTGGTTATTGGGTAAACTACACATGAACATTGATTATTCTGTTCCATAGCCATTGGTTTGGTCATCCAACAGAAGCATCAGCTAGTGATCAAGATGTATACTAGAACCTCTTGCTGATAAAATAATTCATTAATTAAATAGCAGCCCACAAGTCTCTACAGAAAGCAGAGGAATGAGCCAACGTGTTATTTGGCATATCATCTCCTATGGATTCAATTATCATTTCTATGTTGATGATTCTCAAATCTAATTATCCAGTTCTACTTATCCAACCCTTGGTTGACCTCTATTCTTGCATTTTCAAGTGCCTATTAGACTTCTAGGACTGAGTGTTTTATTTTATTTTTCTTTAGGTGCAAAAACCCGTAGCAAAATAGACTGAAGAGTAGTCTCTTCCTAAGACAATTACTTGTAAAGTAACATTAATTTCAAGGCTGTTTGTAAGCCATGGTAACTCCTTGGTCACTATAAGTGTTTAATTAGTTAATTTATTTATTTGCTTACTTATTTACCAATTTATCTATCTATCTATCTGTCTGTCTGTCTATCTGTCTGTTTGTTTATTTGTTCATTTATTCATTTGACAGCCTTGACTAGGTAGTGTGACTCCATGGGCTCACTAGGTGAAAGGACAATACAAATAAAATATGTCACCCATGTCACAGTTTTCCTTAGCTCATCAACATCACAGCAGTCTTATCTTCCCCATGCTGGAGGAAATTTAGGCATGTGTATTTAGAATTATTTAATCAGAATCATAAGAAACCATCAAGGCCATCTAGACCAATGCCTTGCCAAATTCAGGAATCTCTTCTAAAACATTAATGATAAGTAATAGTTATCTTCAAGTATCTCAAGAGCTAACATGGAGAGATAATTACATTCATTCTTTTGGGCCTAGACCGCAGAAGTATGAACAGTGAATGGAAGAGAGATTGAATCTGAGGCTTCATGTAAGGAAAAGCTTCTAAATTGAAAATATATAAAATTTAATTCTGTTTAGAATGTATTTATTAAATTTCACTACATAGAGGATTCTGTGTGAGGGTTTAGGAATAAAATGATATTTAATACAATAAAGCACTGCTTTTAAAGGATATTATATATTGGAATGTCCAAAAGCAGATTTGGCTACCTGCCATAGTAAGTACTGAATCCCTTGTGACTAAATGTCTTCAGAAAAGGAGGGATGACTATCTTGTAAAGGGGTTTCTGATTACTTGTAGATTTTGTTTAATGATCTCAGAAATCTCTTCCTATTGTGACATTCTATGATTCTGTGTTCTATCCGCCCTGTAAACACCTCCAGACGAGAAAACTACGGCAACGTTATCGAGGTAGTTAGAATTTTCTTTCTTATCTAAATATATTAGAGATCATATTTTCCATTGGTGCAGCTACAGTGTAGATGGCAAACTGTCTGTTGTTTAGACTCAGAAAGGTTAAGTAAATTGTCAAAGGCAGGATTTTGAATTGACCCATTCCCAACTCTCATTCCAGCACTCCATCTATTACGCCTTATGGATTCAAAAACTGTCTTCCTCTAAGACCCTCAGCATAGTCCATTCTTCCAAGTTCTTTCTTCCACGGAACATAAAAGAAAGCCAAGTATTCTATATCTAAGCCTTTCATCTATTTTAAGAGAATTTTTATGTTCCCTGTAAATTTTCCTATTTTTCAAGTAAAGCTTCCATTGAATTATTTGAGAATTCATCTCATTCTCATTTAAATTCTCAATTTTGACATAAATTTCAATTCCATCAATAACTTTGTCAGCCTTCACTAGGTAGATCACAAGATTTGATGTCAGCAACCCCTGAATTCAAAACTTGCCTCAGTTGTTTAGAAAGTATTTGACTCAGGGCAAGTTACTTAATCTCTAATAACTTCCTGATCGATAAAATGATGGTGATAATAGTATGTTACTAACAAAGTTGTCCTTAGGATCAAGAGAGATAATATGTAAAATGTTTTACAAACCCCAGATTACTATTTAAGTATTGGTGATTGCTATTTCTGATAGTATTACTGTTGCCATCATTATCATCATGGACATCATCATCATCTTTGTTCTCCTGTGATGCAAAGCGCAAGACCAGATAAGATAAAAGAGTACAAGTGTAATCTGATTAGCTCAGAGGACAGTGGACCTTAACAATTTCTCAATCTTTTTTCATTATACCAACTCACTATTTTTCTAGTAATAAGCATCCCTAAAATGATGTGTTGAGGGTTAATGTTGAAAATATCAATTTCTCACTAATAGATTAAGCATAACTTTCTAAATAATGATAATAACAATAATTACAGTGACAGCCTTAATACCATATAAATGTTGAATTGGGTCAGACTGCACAGGAGAATCCAATTTTCAATTTCCTCTGCCAAGAAGAGAAACTGCAGACTGATGGAGTTCAATATGTGACCGTAAGCTTAATGGGACAACTGATCATTGTCCTATAAAATAGATGCTGATGATGGTTCAAGACATCGTAATTAGCTCAGCACAGTAGGCTAACAATTGGTCTTTCCTGGACTTTTTATTCCTTTTCCCTGCCATCATAAACACTAAATCCACATCCCATAAGCAAAAGTGACAAAATACAAATACTCTGTGTATATTTAATGTTGTTCCCATAATCACACTGACTGGAAGCTTCATTCGAACAAGTCAGCACAACGCATCTGCCTGGCAATGTGATTAGCAGAAACCCTGGAGTATTGTGCCATCCATCACTCCACCTCGCTAGAAATCATTGACAGGTTTGTGTGTGATTGCAAGTGCCAGTCACAGCTGTTCTGGGAACTGGACATGTATATACCACATGAGATAGAGGAACTGTCCAGATTAACCTGAATTTATACCACAAGGAATTGCTGGCTGCCTCACACAAGGAAAAAAAAAAGATAAAATAAAATAGTCAATGTAATTAAAGATACATGGTACTCCAGAGAGAATGACTAAAATTTAATGATAAAATGATAATATGGCTATAATTTCAGTGGTGTGAGTTCTGTCTCCACTGATGTAATTACAATTCTTCCATTAGTGAGTTTTCCCTCCTTAAATTCCTCTGCCCCACCCCTGCTCCAAACATATTATCTGTTGGCCAGTCAACTTTCTGCTGAGGAAACATCCAAATACTTATCTATGCAAGTTCTCAGCCCATCACCATGGCTCTGCTTCAATCCATTCTATCTTGGTAGGATATACCAGAGATAAAGTTCCATTGACAAAGCCTTCAGAAACCAAGTAGTTACCCTCATGGATTGAAGATGAATTACATATTATTTTAATGGGATGCTGATAATGATGGTGATGATAATAATAATAATTGTTATGTTATTAGCAACTCTTATTTCACTTCCTTATGATTATGATGTATTTATATGCATTATTTGCTTATCACCAACAAAATAGACTCCCTGTTTTACAGATTAGTAACAGGGGCTCAAAGTGATTTGCCCAAGTTCCCATAGTCAGGACATGTACCCATGTTCTTCTATTTCAAACTTTCACATTCTTTCACTGGATCATGACTTGTCTTGTGGAATTTTTAAGCTGGCCTCATGTCCTACAGCAATATCCTATTAAAAAAAAAAAGACCAACTAATAATGTGCTCTTATAGATGACAGGTTAACGTTCAGTCTTTCAAGCTATATCAATATGCTTTACATGTGGGAAGGTGGAAAGGAAATCTATTGGACTATGAAGGCAGGAGGGCAGCAGCCACTGCTAATATCCTTAGGCATATTTGCCAACTTTCCCTCAACTCTTCAATTTCCTGCAGCCAGCAAATAAAATTGAGCAGAGCCAGAACGTCTGGATTGGTTCTGTTGTAAACTAGACCTTTATATTTAATTGCATGGGTGTTTGTCTTGGTAAGAGCAAAAGTGAAAAACAGGTAAGACATCTTCCTTGCAAAGAAGAAAAGCTCATTGGGTCCCTTTTGCCTGGGTAGTATTGTCTTCTTTGTCTCTATGAATTAATACAATGTGTGTGTACTCACATGCATGTGTGTGTGTGTTACAAAGGAAGCCTTTTTCTTCTAGCTGTTGTTAGAGATAGTACCCCTCCAGCTTTCAACTCTCTCCTCATATTTTCTTCTATTTTCTTAATTGTTTACAATTTGAGTTTCAGATTTTCTCCCTCCCTCCAGCCCCTCCCTCAATTATTGAGAAGGTAATCAATATGATATCCATTATAGGTGAAGTCAATATTAATTGTTTAGAATTGTATCCTGTAGTAAGTTGTAAGCTCCTTGAGGTCAAGGACTATTTTCCTTGCACAAATAGTGGGTATAGAAGATACCAGGAGGATAGGAGAATGATAACATCAACATGATATCAGTGATAGTGACATCCTTGACCACTGCTTCTCAGTGCCACTTTGTTCTCTAGAACAATCCTGAGACATGGTAACCTTCCACAGAGTTACAGAACTGCTGTTACTGGAAATTTCAATCCGAAAATCTATCTTAGGTCTGTTTTGCATGGTATGACTGAAGCAACTGATGCTCCAGGGATTCTGCTAATCTAGTTGCTAGGAAAAGGGATATCACTGACCTAATTAAGTGAAATTTCCAGTCAGAAGAGTTCTTCTTACTGTTTTGTTTTAACGCAAGGAGATAGAGCCTCAGGGATACAGTGAAGAGAGTTGCATTACTTGATGATATTTTTGAAACATTCAGGCCTACCTAACACTTAGAAAACAATAGTGAGAAGGGAATAAACAGTATTTTTTATACAAAAAAAAACAAAAAACACTGGCCTCATATTTGGGGAGGACCTGATACTAGGGCCTTATTAATTCAGGTTAGATGTTGGGACAGAATTAGGCACTCAGAAGTCACTGAACAGTAATCAAAAGGATATTTACTCATTCCAAATATAGTAAGAGCATGCAACAAAGTTATAGAAGTGTTTAATTTCAGTAGACACATTCATTGTCTCCATTTGGAAATTTGGAGGGTCTTTAGACATCCATTGAGTTGTAAGAACACTACTCTATGCGAGTGAGACTTTTTATGTCTTAGGTGACAAGGAAGTCATATCAGCATAGCCAGTGACCAGTAAGAAACTTTGTTAAGGAAGTCATATCTTGAGTGCCCTGCCATTAGGTGCCCTTAAGTGCCCCAGGCCCTACTCTTGGGCTAAAAATTTCTCAACTTTGTCACCTTTTAGGTACTAATATAGCCAATGAATAATGGGTAAGAGAGAGGGAAGAGGAGATTTTTTTTCTTTTAAAAATATTATTTTTAAGCATTCATTTTATTTTGAGTTCCAAATTCTCTCCCTCCATCCTACTCTTATCCAACCCATTGAAAAGGCAAGCAATATGATATTCATTATATGGGTGAAGTCATATAAAGCATAATTCCATATTAGCCACATTGCAAAAAAGCAAGAAAAATAAAGTGAAAAAATATATGCTTGAATCTGCACTCAGTTCATCAGTTTTCTTCTTGACTGTGGGTAGCATTTTTCATCATGAGTCCTTCAGAATTGTTGTTTATCATTGTATTGGTCAGAGTAGCTAAGTCTTTCATAGTTGACTATCATTACCTTATTGCTGTTACTGTGTACATTGTTCTGCTGGTTCTGCTCATTTCACTTTGCATCACTTCAAATAAGTCTTCTTAGGATTTTCTAAAAACATTCCCTTTGTCATGTCTTGAAAACAAAATAGTATCCATCATAATTATATATGACAACTTGTTCGGTTATTCTCCCACTGGGAAAACTTTGAAAACAATTATGTCCTTCTTATTTCTCCTAGTCTCTAGGTCAAACATCCCCTGTTCTTTCAAATAGTATAAGTTTGAGGCCCTTAACCATTCTGATTGTCCTTTTCTGAATATTCATCCTGCTCTCCCTTCATCAATTACATTCTGAAAAGGTTATATCTCATGTTCCTAATATAGTCTGGCCAAGGAAGCACACAGTGATACATTTGCCTTCTGCTCTTAAACTCTTTGCCCAATAACGTAGCCCCAAATTTTATTTATTTTTAACTATTATAATATACTATAGATTTTCTTAATTAAGTTAAACAAAACATTATATGAGTAAAGTCTGCTCTAAATGCTGATAATACAAACACATTAATGGAAAATAGTCCTTGACCTCAAGGAGCTTACAACTTACTACAGGATACAATTCTAAACAATTAATATTGACTTCACCTATAATGGATATCTTATTTCTTACCTTCTCAATAATTGGGGGATGGGCTGGAGGGAGGGAGAAAATCTGGAGCTCAAATTGTAAACAATTAAGAAAATAGAAAAAAATATGAGGAGAAAGATAGTTGAAAGCTGGAGGGGTACTATCTCTAACAATTTATGACAGGGACACAGATACCTTTGGTAATTCAGTGAAACTTAAGGATCTTTTGTCATGATAATGTTTTTAAGTGAAGAAAGTAAAATATATAGGATTACAAAGGAATGCAATTATATTAGAATATAGATTATTATATATTACATTATATATAATTATTATATATAATTTATTATTGTATGTTTTATAAATATTTTGTATTTAGAATATTAGAGTACAGAATTAGAAAATAGTGTTTTCAAGGTCACGTTCTCCCAGATTAAGGATTCTTGATGCTTGATTTCCTACTGAAGTACCTACAATGTTCTTTCAATTCATTGGCAAGTCAAACAAAAAAGAAAAAAAAAAGAAAAATTAAACAATAGCAGCAGCAGCAGCAGAAACAATAACAAATGAAACAAAGCATGTATTATTTCACCTCCCTGGACTTCAAACTCTTCATGTGTAACATGTGCGTAAGAACATATGCAATCTCTAACATAGGTTTGCTGTGGAAAAACAATCTCGCCCATTTTAAGATGTTACAGGAATTAGAGCTATTAATATTATACCTAAATCATGTTAACCTACATTTAAAAGTTCACAGATTTATAGTTAATTATTATTGTCCCTACTTATACTCCACATATGCCTCTTCACTATGCACAGAAATTGTAGTGCAGTTAACCTTTTCTTCTGATGATCGCAAATGAGACAGTTTCAGGTTTTACAAATATAGGACCTACAATGGAATCAAAATAAAGTATTTTTAATTCAATTCAACAAATATTTACTAAGTGCCTATTATATACAAGGCACTGTGCTAGTCTTTTAATATACAAAGACAAAAATAGAACTGTTCTTGGCCTCAAAGATCTTACTTCCTACTGGATTGATGCAGCATATGAGGTAACTAAAGAGAAGCCACTTTCAGAGAGGACTACAAAATGAGAGGGGGCTCAGAAATGTTTTCTTACAGGAAATTATATCTTATCTGAGCTAGTCATTCTAAAAGGCAAAGGTATGATGGGATGCCAAGTTTCTGAAAAGACCATGAAATCAGTTTGACTAGAATATAGCACGTTTGAAAGGGGGAAATTTGAAAGAAGTCTGTAAAGGTCGGTGAAAACACAAAGGGGAAAGGTTGTACAGGATGACTTGCACTTGGAAGAGCAACAATACCTATAAATAAGTTGTTAAATACACTCAAGAAGAGTTAGCATGGCCTAGTGAATAAAAAGTTGTTCTTCCAGGAGGAAGACCTGAGTTTAAGTCTCACATACTAGTTGTGTGGCCACAAGCATCACATAAATTCTCTAAACTGATAGATATTGGACTAGCTTATCTTTTAAATCCCTTCCTATTCCAAATCTGATGTTCCTATGAACTAAAATGAATGTAATGACAGCAGTTGTCACCCCTGTAGAGATTTATATTAACTAGTGCATCATGTGAGTGTTGTTGCTAATCAGAAGACAAATGTTACTGTCTTTTTTTGTATCTGGGAGGCAGGGAGTGGCCTCATATCAGTATCTTCATCCAGCTATCCTCTTCATATTTCTAAAATCTTCCTGTTTTTTCTGTATCCTCCATTTGGATGGAAGTTATATAAACTCCTTTTTTTTTCCTTAAAGATTTATATTACCCTTATTTTGAATCAAAGTTGTTTGGAAAGAGCCATGGAAGAAGTAGAAACTGTAATATAGCACATCCGAGTAGTAGCAGCCCTTGGTTGGTGGCAGGGAAGAAATTTAGGACAGTAATGTTTAGGTGGGTGGTACATTTGTGCCATGGTCAGGTCCAAATGGCACTGTCACTCTTTAAAATAAATACTTTACCAACCTCAAGCATCTGTTACGTTTATGCCTGTATATGTTTTACATCAGAAAATGCTTAAGGTGTTCAGAGGAGGAAAACATTTCTTCTGCTTGGAGAAAAAATAGAAAATGTCACACATTTTCATGTCATATGTCAAAGAATAATAGACTGTTAGAGCTAGAAGGAGTGTTAGAACATACGATATCAAGACAGAAAATGACTTTGGCAAGTGACAGGTCCAATCCCTTTATCTCACAGATAGTTCTTGCATTCTTATAGTTGAAGGTCTCACAATGACCCAGTGGTAGAGCCAGGCTTCCAAACCAGATCCTCTGACTCCCAGTCCAGGGCTATGTCATTAAAGTGAAATAAAAGAGGTCTAAAGTACTATGGTCCTGATCTCCTGGGTCCTCAAATGTGCTTCACCTCCCAACTGGCTGCCCCATTTAACTTCTCCGTTTTCTCCAGAAACTCATCTTCCTACAAGAGCAAATCAATTCTGAAACTTCCATCTCCTTAGTATCCCTTGCCCCTTGCGTTCCTCTCTCCCTTTGGTTGGAGAGGGTAGAGGGTGAATATTAGAGAACTCCACCCAGATTCTCTATTTAAGAAAGGGAACAAGGGCAGACACTTCCTCATTTCCCACCTGGCTGTGGGACTTGCCCCTACTGAGTATCCTCCCATTCCTCTCTTCCCTCCTCACTTCTTAAAGTTTATTTTCATGCATTGTCTTCCCCGATTAGATTGTGAGCTCTTTGAGACAAGGGGCTATCCTTTGCCTTTAATTGTATCTCCCATGCTAAACATAATGCCTGGCATATTGCAGGTGCTTGCCTAACCCATTGCCTGTTCTGCTCCTCCATTTTCCCTGCTTCAGACCCATGACACTTTCTATATCCCTCCATTCATTGTTTTTGTTAAGGCAAATATAAAAATCTAGT
The DNA here is from genome assembly GCF_900497805.2 of Vombatus ursinus. Taxonomy (NCBI): domain Eukaryota; kingdom Metazoa; phylum Chordata; class Mammalia; order Diprotodontia; family Vombatidae; genus Vombatus; species Vombatus ursinus. The sequence continues at coordinate 10,101,668 of NW_020945014.1, read as the reverse complement.
AGATACTTCCTATTGACGAAGCTATTATTGAGGACAGATGACAGGTTAGGGTTTCATCAAATTGCATGTATTATATGTGCATATTATATATATATATATATATAAATATATATATATACATACACATACATATGTGTGTGTGTGGGCATGTATATATATATGTGTGTGTGTGTGTGTGTGTGTATCTGTGTGTGTATACGTGTATGTATACTTCTCACTTTATTGAAATAAATGGATCTGAGTGTGATCACATCAGGGTAGACACTCCCTATAATGTTACAGATAGTAATTCATTCATTCTTGAATATCCTATGAGAAGTCTTTCACAAACTTAAAACAAGAGGTTCACCTAATATTCTCAGGGCCTTCATCACTTTTCCCTGATATTATAAGACTACTAGTTAAGGATATAGGCTATCCACCTATCATCCCTTGACCTTACCCTGCTATCACCCTATTTGTTTTCTTGGTCAAACATTTCTTTGGTGACATCCTTACTCTGGTTCTTTTTCATTGTTCCTTGTTTGTTGTGTTCTGCAATCTGCTCACGCTTACCATTGGCCTCTTCCCACTGCCTTCTGAGTAACACATGTTTCCTAATAAATATGAGAAAATGTAGTGTATATATTTAAAAACTACTACTCTCTGACCTATTTGAACAAACTGGTAATTATTTAAAATGTGTTGTGAATGGGATAGGTAACAGAAGAATAGATTAGAATAATTCTATACAGAAGCTTAAAAATGCAAATCAATTTTTACAGCAATGAAAATAAGATTATAAGAAACATCTTAGTCAGACAGCATGTCTTCATAGCTAAGAACAGATACATTAAAACCAAAGAAAACAATAGTTTAGAAGATAAACTCATTTATAGCATAGTAGAGAGGATGATGGTGAAAGATTATGAGCCGAATTAACTCATAAAAAAGAGAAAAACAACAGAAGGAATAAAAAACACTTGAAGAAGTGGCGTAAGACTCAACTAATCAAAATTATCCCAAAATCATTTAAGGATGCAAATGGAATGATTACAACAAATACAAAATAACTGAAAAGTTCTTTAATATATCTATATCTACATCTGTACATCTATATTTGTTCGATATCTATCTTTCTGTCTATATCTATCTGTCTATGTCTGTCTTTAACTATATTTAAGTTAAGATTGAGCTAGATCTAGATAAATATGACCAATATCTAGAGATAGATATCTATATAGATATAGATATACATGTAGATATATGTATATATATGTATCTTAGGATAGATCTATATCTACAGATATACCTATAGATATATAAATATGTCTATATCTGACTATATGTATCTAAATATATACATATATTACTATGAAGTTTAGCAGAGACATCAAACAAAATTTAAAATCATAACTACATATATGCTTAAAGACTATATAGAACAAGATGAGAAACACAGATGTGTTAAAAAATAAGTGTATGTAGGAGCAATTTTTTTTCAGAGTCATTAAAATTTCCAGAATTCTGAGTGACTGATTCACAAGGTATATGAAAAAAGGGAAGATGTCAAAAGTAAGAAAAAATATCTTAGAATGAATTAAAACTGAAAAATAAAGTGATAAAATATTAAGCTACCAACCTATATTTTTCCTTTCTAATCTATATACAATATTTTTTCATCTACAAACTCATCAAAGACAACCTTAATAAGAATAATAGTAAGAGATGAATAGGTTATCGTTAGTGATATTCCATAGTAGATAACACCTTCCCTATCGCAAAATTGACAGAAAGATAAAGAAGACAACAAGATCCCACTTGCCTTATTGTTTGTTTAATAATAAAAACAAAGCTTTTAATTTGGAAGAACAAACACTACCTTAAAAATTCTTTTTCAACAAGACATAACCTAAATAAGCATCAACATTTTTTAAAGGTTACACAACAAAACCACTTTTTTAATGTTTCAGGAAAGATAATATTCTTTAACAATAATCTGATCCTTAATACCTGATGAGGCATTCATCAGAGAGATATATGCTCACCAAAAGTGTTTTCTACCATTATGAAGGAGATTGAAGGAGAACACTTTGTAAAGGGAGTCCCTGTAGAAATTAGGTCCTCCAGATTTTCCAAATCATGTATTAAATCAGGTCTGGAATCTTGTAGTATCTCCTTGACAAAATTGATAACCACTGCTCAGAATTTGGAAACAAGTCATAAACAGAAGCATAAGTATACGAAGAATGCTTCCATTGTCCAGGTGGTGGCTTGCATTTAGTTGGAAATTAAATATAACTCATTCATGGCAAATACAAAAGAGATTGGAACCAAAAATAACTTTTTTTTTTAATAAGCAAAGAATAGGTTGGAAAGTCTTTGGTAAACTGTAAAGCCTTTCTAATAAGCCTAAACTTCTTCCCAAAACAAAGATGCTTCTTTTATAACAACAACAACAACAACAACAATAATAATAATAATAATCATAATATGATAATATGTTATGAGTGTTTAAGTATACCTATGAGTCATAAATACCACAATTTGCAAAAAATTAAATGAGTCAGGTTTATAAATATGTGAGTATTTCTCAAACTCTGAAAAAGCATTATGTTTTGTAATGAAATATTGACATAGAGAACTACAGATTCAGAATTTCAGAGGCGAAAGGCAGGTTGTCAGTCAACAATCATTTATTAAATTTTGACTCTGTTCCAGGCATTCTGCGAAGCACTAGAGATGAAAAGAAAGTCAAAAGACAGTCACTAACCTTTTTTAGAATGCTCAAAATCCCAACCATATCTTTATGTGCCACTAGCTTCCCTGCTTGGTTGGAATTCCACCATCATCATCATGCCCTTGCTCCCCATATCTCACCCCAGGGTAAGCTTATTGCTAGGAAATTTACCAGAATGGAGACTGCTCTAGTTTTGGTGCTCATACACCATCAATCCCCTCAGCTGCTTTTGGCCATTTGATTGTAGGACTAGAGTGAAAAGCAAAAAACTCCCATATCCTCCTTTAGAGGACTCAATCACAACTGTCTCTTCATTTGCCATCAAATGAAGTGCACCATCGTCATCATGCCATGGGTAGGGTACCCTCTGGTGCCCCAAACTTCCTATCTCTCCTGCTTTTCATCTTCCTTTTGTGTATTGTGTATTATCTTACTGTGCTAGATTATAAGCTCCTTGGGGGTAGGGACTATTTTTCTTTTTCTTAATTTTCCAGCACCTAGCTTAGAGCCTGGCACATAGTAGACAATTAAGATTTGTCATATCACATTGTATTTCATTGAGAGATGTTGTGTAAACAGCTATAAACATACAAGATCTATTTAGTGTAAATAAGACATAATTTTAAAAGAAAGGGACTAGCATTATGTAGCATCAGAAAAAAAAATATTTCTTGCAGAAGGTGGGATTTTTACTGACATTTGAAGGAAGCCAAGGAGGCCAGGAAGCAGGAAGGTGGGCATTTTAGGCATGAGGGACAGCTAGTGAACATTTACAGTCAGGAAACAGAGCATCTTGGGGAAGGAACAAGGGGGCCAATGTCATTTGATCATGGAATATGTGGAGGGAAATAAATTCCAAGAGGACCGGAAAGGGAGGAAGGGATCTTAAAAGTACATTTAGTCTAACCTCCCATCCAGTGCAGAAATTGTCAGCACAACTTTCCTGTGGTCATCCTGTCTTTCTTAGAACAATATCAATAACACAGAACTCAGTATCTAACAAAGAAGTCAATCTCAGTTTTTCATCAATATATTTTTCACAATTTTTTTCCTTATATGAAACAGAAATGTGTGTCTTTGCAACTTCTACCCTGAGTTAAACAGCTATAAATCAAAAACAACCAAATCAATGGCCTGAGATCATCATGTTTTAATAAGACTGAGTTATGATGAAGATCTGATTATAATGTAAAAAATTATGCAAAGTAGTAAGGAACAAACATGATAGGTGCTTATTGAATTAGACAGTGTAAATGATAAGTACTAGTAATAAAAAAGAATGTTCATTTCATATTCCTGGCATAATATGTTCATCATCCTGTTATTTATCATTCAAAATTATTGGAACATACTTCTCTGAATTTAATGTGCTAGATATAAAAAAAAAACATATCTTATAAAGATAAGGCCAAGCCATTTACTTTCTCTGACTTCAGTTTCCTTATTTATTAAATATCCAAGTTGGCCTAGAATGATCTCTAAGGCAGTCCCTGCCTCAATAGACTGCTTATTTTTATACTATATATTTAAGGTCCATTTTTAGGTCATTATTATATGTTGTATATGAATCAATCAATCCACAAATCAAGCATTTCTTAGATCAATTGATAAAAGTTCATTAAGTGCCTATCATATGCCAGGCAATATGTTAAGCTCTGGAGACACAAAAAGAGGCAAGAATTATCCTTGCCTTCAAGGAGATTACACTCTAATGGGGAGAATTACATGCAAACAAAAATATACGAAACACACTTTTTAAAGGATAAATGAGAAATAATTAACAGTGGGAAGGCACTAGAATAAAGAGGGTTTGGGAAAGGCTATTAGTAAAATGTGGGATTTTAGTTGGGATTTAAAGAAAGCCAAAGGAAGTCAGCAGTCAAAGCAGAAGAGAGAGAACATTTGAGGAATGAGGGTCAGGCTAGAGCAAATGCTTAGAGGTGAGAGATAGAGTGACTTGTTTTTGGAACAGCAAGAAAGACTAGTGTCACTGGATGGAAGAGTATGTGGCAGGAAATAAAATAAATTTAAAAAGCCTAAAAAATTAAAATTACAAAGTTAGGAGGGAGCTAGATTATAAAGGGCATTGAATGGCACACAAGGTATTTTGCATTTGGTCCTGGAGGCAATAGGAAATCACAGGACTTTATTGAATAGGGGAGTGACATGACCATAACTGCTTTATAGGAAAGATATAAGCAGAGAGAGATTAGACCCAGACAGATCCACCAGCAGGCTATCGCAATAGTACAAGAGTGAGGTGACGAGAGCTTTACTAGAGTGGTGGCAATGTCAGAGGAAAGAATGTTATATGTTCAAGAGATGTTACTTAGATAAAAATCAACATGGATTATTGAACATGTACCATATACCAGTCACTATGGTAAGGGCTGGGGATACAACAGCACATCTAAAACTGTCTCAGCCTCCAGGAGCTGATTTGCAATGGCACAAACAATATACATGTGCTTGTATATGTACACATATGTTATATATATATATATATATTATATATATATAATATATGTGTGTGTGTATACATATGCATATCTACATGTAAATATACCTACATATATGTACACATAAATATACATAAAACACTTACAAAGGAGATATAAAGTAACTTTAGAAGGGAAAGCACTTACAGCTAGGGGACCTGGAAATGTCTCTTACAAATGGCAATGTTTGAAATGAGTTTTGGCAAGATCAAGGATTCCAAGAGTATGAGGCGATGAAGGAACTGTATTGCAGGCATGGGGGAAACTCAGTATGAAGATAGAGAGAGAGGAGATGGAGCCTCATGTATAAGGAGTAAGTAGGTCACTATATCTAAACCAAGGTGTTCAAGGTAGAAATTAATGAGTAAGAAATAGGAGAACCATGTATGTATGTATGTATGTACATGTGTGTATCTATATATCTATATCTATACATAAATATATCCATGCTTAATTGTAGCTTTCTGGGGGGGGCATAGGATAAAAGAACAAAGTAAAAAGTGAACAGCAGAGAACAAGAGAAAACTGACAAGGAAGCAAAGAAAAGATGTACAGCTCTCAATACAATGCATAGTATTTAATATATAGGCTTTCATGAAATGGAAATTTATTGCTATATATTTTGAATCTTCTCTTACATTATGCTGTGCACATGCCTTTTTTTCCCTTATTTTATATTTAAGTTCCATTATTTAAGTTTATAATGTGTTTCTTTTCTTATTGTATATTTAAGTTTCAGTAATAAAAAAAAAGGAAAAGAAAAGAAAAAAAAGCAGGGAGTATTTCAGGAGGAAATGGGGAATGGCAGTGTCAGATGCTTCCATGGAGGTCAAGAGGATAAGAACTGGAAAAAAGGATATGAGATTTATTAAGAGATCATTCCTAACAATGGAGAGAGAAGGTTCAGCTGAATGATGACATCAGAAGCCAGATTGTAGAGGGTTCAGAAGAGAGGGACAAGGATGTAGAGACACCAAATGTAGTTCATGTTTTAATGGGAATTTGGCTGAGAAGAGAGATAAAGGGTGATAGCTTGTGTAGAAAGAAGGCCCTACTTAGGCTTTTTTTCCCAAGAATTCTTTTTGTTTGTTTGTTTAAGACAAATTTTTGAACAATATGATACTAACCAGCAGATGGAGAGAAATTGAAGATTAGAGTCATCAAGAATGATTGAAAATGGGGGTGAAAAGGAGAGTGTGGTGAAGAAGACAGAAAGGTACATGAAACTAGCAAGTTTGGCCTTGCTAAGTAGACAGGTAATCTCTTTTTCAGAGACTGAAGTGAAGGAGGAGATAGAGGGGACAGGATACATGAGAGGGGTCAGACAAGGAGAGGTGTAAAAGTGAGAGTTTATGGTAAATGTTCCAGGAAAATATAAAAGAAACATAAGTAACCACTTGAAACCTCCTGACAGTGCACTATCCAAACATTAATGATTATCTTTGAGTGTACTCATTTGACTCTTTCCAAATCCATTTAACTTTAGTATCATCTCATCTGCATTGCTCCCTTTTGTACAATAGTAACATGAGATGTGTTATGAATTACTTTGTTAAAATGTGCACACTCTATATCTACCACATTTCTCTCATATTCCAGAGTAGGAATCCTGTCAGAATCGGAAATAAGGTTAATTTAACATGACACCACTTACTTTGTTTATCTATCCACCTCTTTACTAATTTCTAAATAGAAGAATCACGGAGCAATTGAATACGGAATTTGTAGAGGACATTGTCTTTGGTTCCAGGCCTCTGCATAGGTAAATCTTTGAAACACAAAGGGAATGATTGTTCCTAACTATCAAAAGTAGATCATTCCATCATTGGTCAACTCCAATAGTTAGGAAACTATATAGGAAGAGGGGAAATCTTTTCTACAACTTCCATTCTCCATATGATTCATGCCTTGTGAGGCCACACAGAATAAGCCTTACTTTTGTGCTCATATCAACTGTTAGATCATGATGACTTTCTTGATATGTATTATTTGGTAATGACCTTGTCCCTTGGACCCAACATAGCCCTTTGTTTTGCATCTCTCTTATACATGTATCATGAGCTATTTTATCAAAGCCTATAGTTCTCTCTCTTTTTTTAAAAAAATATATTTATCCTCCTAGAATATAAGCTCTTTTAGGGACAGCATCTTATGTCATTTTATCTCCCCTGGAGACTAGCATGGTGCACTGTAGACAATAGGTACTTCTTTGTTGATTAATGGATTTTGTGAATGAATCTTTTTTTAAAATAATAAACATTTATTGCATATATTTATTTGATTTAATTGCAATGTGTGCCTCTTTATCCTCCGGAGTACTGTGCAAATAATAGATATTCAATAAATATTTGGTTGGTTGATCACACTTTTCCATACCTCTGTATCCCTTACCGCAATGCTTAGCCTAGTAAATAATCACTATTTGATTGAAACAAAGAGCACTTCACACATAATACCTGATTAATTGAAAAAATGTTTTCTTTCTAACAAACCAAGTAATTTTTCAAAATCAAATTCACCAGTTCCTCCCATGATATTATAGGGAGAATGATGGAACTAAAGTCAGAAGATCTGGTTTAGAGGTCTGTGTTTACCACCTGAACATTGATAAGCAGGCCACTTAGCATCCTTCAGTTTGCATTTCTTTATCTGAAAATATGAGGAGGTTGGTGAGGTATACTAGTCGGATTATATGTTATCCTCTCACTTTGAATAGAATGATAAAAATGTACTTCCTTAAAAATGCTAGCTTATGCCCCAAGCCTGTCTCTTTAATTTTTTGGGGGGAGGAGGGTGAATGGGAGAAGCTGTATTTTGCTTTATTTTGATTTTTTTTCTGCTAGTTCTTCCTTTATATGTCTGGCTATAGAGAACACTTGGTAAAAGCCTAATAAATACTTATTCAGTGAGTCTTGGCGAGCTTGTGAGTCAAGACACTTTGCAGATCCCAAAGGGCAATAAAGGTGCCAGTTATTATTACAAGATTTGCTTGTCTTTTTCAGATTATAATTTGTCAGCTCTTCTAGGAGAATAGGATTATTTAGGTCTGTCATTAGGGTCCTTCCTTCCTTTCTTTTTCTTTACTTTTTTTTCTAACCTCCTTGATACTTCTACAACCATATGTTCTTTGACATTCTTTTTAATTAGTGACAGATGGATGAAGAAATTTTAGATCCTAGACTTGATTTCATGCTGTTGTGGTATTTTTAAAGTGGCACAACACACACAGTATTTGTCTCTTAATTTACTTTGGTTTCTCCTTAGCCTTTTCCTACCCCAGGCTTGCCACTCTATATTTCTGTGGTCAGCAGCCCTTCCAATTCAATTCATTGCACACAACAAAAACCTTGTTCCTCTACTTTGAACCATGGACTGCATAGATACAGAGACAGGATATGAAGATGAATGATACCCACTCCAAAGGAAGCTTAAGATGCAGATAAATGTAACTACAATTTAGCACAGAACGTGATGTGCCTTTCAAGACATAAAAGGGCTTTGAGTGATCACAGGAGGTACCATTCATATCTAGTTATGAGAGGGGGTCAGGCAGGTAAAGTTTCATGGAAAGGTGGCATTTAAGTTGGGTCAGGGAGGATGGTGAAGATTTGGGGAGGCTCCAATTTGGGAGCAGGATATTCTATATGGAATGAATAAAAGACCCCCCAAAACATGTTCATTTTGACATAGGATTCCCATTCTTTCTCTGGGGAAATTATTTTATTCTCTCTAATCCCTGCCTCTAATTTTAGATGGCTCTGATATTTACTGTCAGTTACAATATATCAATAAACTGTTGTTCTATGAGTATATGAAAAAAACTGTTAGTTAATGTTCATCACCAGTTTCCTCTACTATTCTTTCTACTATGTTTATAGATACATTTCCAAGTAAGGACTTCAGTGTTGCAAATATTGATGGTTATGTCCTTGGCTCTGAGACAACTAGGTAGTCCTAAATTCAATTCTGGCCTCTGACATTTACTATCTCTGTGACCCTGGGCAAGTCACTTAACTAGTTTGCAATTATTGCAATTATAGTTGCAAATGTTGCTGAAGTTGCTATAATAACTAGAAATACTAATGCACATTATGCAACTAATACCATTACTCTTGCTGTTGCTACTACTATTTCTGCCATCACCACTAATTTTACTATTGCTGCTACTACTACATCATCATCATTGTCATTATTATCACTATTATCATTATTATTACTGCTACAAAGCACCATACTGCTACCTCTACCAGCTACTGCTACTCCACTTTCTGATACCACTGTTGCTACTTTTTCTGTTGTTGCTAATATTCTTATTTCCACTATAAGTAATGCTATTTAGTGCTACTCCTACAACTACTATTACGAGTAATAGTACTAATTTTTATACTATTATTAATAATACAGCTTCTATTACTACTATAAGTCTTACTCAATTATGAATAATGCTACTGTGGAGAGCCATTTATATTACTATTACAATACCATAAATAGGTCTGCCAAGTTATACCATTCCAATACATCTACTGCTAATTCTGCAAGTACCACTACTATGAGTATTATTACTATATAGAGGCAAGTGTACATCATGGCAAAAAGATCACTGGACCTACAGTTGTTAAGATCTGAGTTCAAATCCAGTCACAGATATTTATTATCTATGTGACTATGGACAAATCTCTTAGTCGCTATCTCCTTGTCTCCTCATTTGTAAAATAAAATGAGAATAGCACCTACCTCCCAGTATGGTTATAAGGATAAAATGAGAATACCTGTATGGTGCTTTGTAATCTTTAAAGTATTATAGAAATGCTAGTTAATATTATTAATATTGTTAGTACCACTACTACTTTGCATAGCGCTGCAAAATCTGATAGTAATATTGTTGTTATTATGATAATAATACTGATAATATGGTAATATGATAGTAACACTGACTAGTGTTACTAACACTTCAAATAGTGCAACCAATTCTGCTACCATCGCTATTGTCCTTACTGTTGTCATGATTACTACTACATGTACTGCTTCCAAGGTGTTTCTATTATTGCTTCCTTAGTGGCAGTCACTGTTCCCATTAATACCACTATTATTACTCACATTACTGTTTTTTTTTTTGCTACTGCAATTTCCACAAATCTTCCCATTGCCATCAACCACTACAATAAAACTGTCCCTGCTGCATATTTTGTTGCTGGTCCTCTTATTCTTAACAGTGTAAACTTCATCAGTGTCTGAGCTCCTTCTATTTATGTAGTTCATATCCCCTCTATCCTTAAGGAAACAGCTTTTATTTGTCCATGTTCCCTCTAACAATAACAACTTCTCGAAGTTATCACCTAGTTATTTATTTAGTGATCAGTGCCTATGAATTTTGCTAGACCGGTCTTCAGATGACAAATATGTCATCTGTTCATGACCCATATTCAAAGCTTTTCCCATTTATGGACCACAATTAATATTAGAACCTCAGAGATCGCGGGATCACTTCCATTACTTCTATTCCAAGATAAAGCCTTAAAGGAGGACTTTTATATGATATGGTAAAATGAATAAATAAAGTAAATAGGAGCTAAAAGATCTAAACTCAATGTTTGGCTCATTGAATGACCCTGACCAAATCATTTAACTTTTCAGGGTTTAATTTCTTCATTTCTTTACTAAAATGGGTTGGGCTGGAAGTCCTTCAAAGTCTTTTCCAACTTACATTCTACGAGAAAACTATTACAGAATAGAGTATGATAGAAAGAGAATTTTTGTTTCTTTGTTTTTTTTTCTTTTTGTAGTAAGAAGACCTGGGTTCAAGTTTTTACTCTGCTACTTTTTATCCATGTGATTTTGGGTAAGTCATTTAAGTTTGATGGGTGATAATTTCCTCACCTTAAAAATAAAGGAAATGTGCCATATTATATCTAAGGTCCCTTCCAGCTTAAATCTATGATTGTCCTACTGTTTAATATCTATGTGGTGAGTAATAATTTGCAAAGCCCTTGGCTTTCTTCATTTCATTTAATTCTGTTAGTCTGGTAGATAGTGCAATTTTTACCCATCAAACTTAAGTGACTTACACAAAATCACATGGATAGTAAGTAGCAGAGTCAAAATTTGAACCCAATTAATTTTAACAAAGATAAAATTACTGAAAAGACATAGCTAGAACCAAAGTATAAAAAACATCCCTACAAGTTGAGGCAAATTCTCCCAAATATTACTTTGAGCTTTAGAGAGAATGGGCTCAAATGCAAAGTAAATGATACAAAGCATTCATCATACCAATTTCATTTGCAAATGAAGCAAAATAAAAGAAAAAAAACATGACTCGTTTATGACAAAACCCTATAAAGCTAAACATAAAAGTATATTTTAAAAATGTAATAAACAAGTATCTATCTAAAAATACATCTAGCATTATCTGTGATAAGGAAACACCAGAAAATCTCCTAGTGAAGATTAATGATGCAAAGATGTTTTCTTACCTATCTGTAATATAACATAGTTCTAGAAAGGCTTGCAATAGCAATACTACAAATTGAAAAAAAAGCATAAAAATTTGCCAAAATGATGCAAAAATTGTCTTTGCTAATGGCATGATAGTTTATTTAGAAAACCCTAGGGAATTAGCAAAGAAAATAATTGAAGCAATTAATAGTTTTGTATAATATCAGGTAATAAAATAAAGCTACAAGCTTAATTGCATTTTATGCAGTAATTTAAAAAAGACAAGAAGGAATAATAGAAAGGGAAGTCCCATTAAAAATTAAGGCAAAAGGTATAAAATACTTGAGGACAATCTATCAAGGCATACTCAAGAACTTTACAAATATAATTAGAAATTTCTCCTGAATAAAAAAAAATCAACAAATGAAAGATAAAAAATAAAAATGAAGGATGAAAGGAAATAATCAGAAAGATATTCAATACTAAAGGCTTAGGCATGCTAATATAATGAAAGTAACAATAATACTGGCATGTATTTATAAATTTAGTTCTTGCTGTAAACTAACAAGGGAATACTTTCTGAAGCTGAGCAAAATAACAACAGAATTCACTAAATGAAGCTATATCTATCTATCTATCTATCTATCTATCTATCTATCTATCTATCTATCTATCTACCTATTTATCTATAACATCAAGGGAAATAAATGGGAAAACCAGGAATAAGGCAGAAAATAACACTTTCATATCTCAGTCTGTGTTTAAAAAAAACAATAATCATTGGCACTATTGATACTGGTTTAAAAAAAATAGACAAGTCAGTCAATGGAACAAACTGGACCAAGAGTAATCCAAAATTCTTAAACTCAATAACTCAAAATCTGATATAACCCCTAAATAAATTACTTATAAAATAACTTTCCATTTTTAAGAGCTGCTGGGAAAATTGGAAAGCATTTGCTAGAAATTAGGCTTAGACCAACTCCTTATCCCATATACTAGAATAAATTCAAAATAGATACCTGCATTTTAAATGTCATACCATTAAAAATGGTGAGGGAGCTAGAATACCAAACTAGATACCTTGCCCAAGCATATATCAGAGATGATTTCCTAATCCAAAGGAGATAGATATGATTATAGAATTAAAGTAATTAATTTTGCTTGCATGATATTAAAATAAAATATGAACCAATGTAGTGTGTGTGGGTTAAGAAAAATAAACTAGGAAAAGTGTAAATCAAAACAATTATGAAATTTAAACTCCAAGCCAATTATTTTGGAAAGATGATAAAAGGTAATAGTAAATGTTGAAAGCAGTGTAGAAAGGCAGGTACTCCAATGTGCTGCTAGTAAATCTATTAATTGTTTTAAATGATCTGTTAAACAATTAACTATGAAAAGAAAGTGTCCAAAATAGTTTTACCACTTGAACCCATTTTACTATTTGGCATATACTTCTAAGAGTTAATGAGCCCCACCTCCCAAAAAAAGCCCAAACTACACTAAAATATTTAATTTTCTTTTCAATAGTAGAAAAATAATTAGAAACAAATTAAATGCTCATTGACTAGGAAATGGTTAAACAAGTTTTGAAACACTAATGTAATGAAATATTTGCTAAAAATTAATTATGATTACAATTAATACAAAAGAAAATGGAAAGCATTACCTGAACTTTAGGCAAAATGGTATAATGAGAACCAGGAAAACAATATATGCATATGAAAGAATTGGGAGGAAGGTATTAATTAAATGAATCAATAACCCAACCCCACTCAAAGCAGTTAAACTAGCAAACATTCTTGATAACTTCATTAGGTGAGAAAAATCTCTATTTAATTATTCAATTAGTCATTAATCACCTCAGTCCACTTAAAGAAAGTATTTTAACCAACTGAAAATATCTCTAATGAATGAATAAACCAGTCAATGACATAGTATAAATGGAATGAAAAAGAACAACAAAACAATCTAAGGTGAAATCTATGCAAGTATCATGGCCAAGCTTGGTTACAAAGAAGACATATGAGGAAGAAGCTCTTCCTCACCCTCTTTTGGCAGTGGTGAGAAAGACTATGGGTGTGTAACACCGTATAAAATATTGGAAGATTTCAATGTCATTTACTTTTGCTGTTGCCCCCTCCCACACTCACTTTTGTTGTTGTTGTTGTTGTTGTTGTTGTTGTTACAAGGGATTAGGTTCTAGGAAGATGAGGGGTAAGGTACACTCTGGGAAATGTAGTAAATGTGAAAAGAAATAAAGATATATATGTGTAAACACATGTATACATATATACATAGCTATCCTTAAGCACATACTGTGCATATAAGCAGCTGTGCATCTATACACCTGTGTGTACATGCAACATATGCATATCTATGTATACAGTATGTACACATGTATATGCAGACACATGTGCCTATATGTAACATGCATGTTTATTTGTGTATGGATATGTTGTGCATGCATGCATACATTGTATATCATATACATACTATTGCATCTTTCATAGGTTACAATGCATACAGATGCATGCATACATGTTGTGTTTGTATATATATACATATGAACATGTGTGATGTGCTTGCATGAATATATACAATATATACATTGTATAATATACACTATATATTTATGTGTATATTATGTGCATTTGTGCATAATGCATGTATATATGTATGAATATACACATACATATGCACACATATACATACACACAAACAAACCTTAGAGGTCCAGTGATCTGTCTTGTATCATATAGCAGCATAACTATTAAGTGCAAGAGTCTACATCTGAATCTAGATCTCTCTTTAGTATAAGTTAAGCATTTCCCCCCAATATACTACGCTTCTTTTTACCTCTTATAATAAGTAGAATAGTAATGATAATAATTCATGTTATATAACAAAAGCTAAAGCTTATATAATGTTTTAAGTTAACAAAGCCTTTTAGAGTCAAATCCTCCCAACAATACTCTGAGGCAGTTGCTATTCTGTCCTCCTTTTACAAATGACCTATTAGAGGCTGCTGAGAAGTTAAATGATTTGTCCAGTTTCACAAGGCTATTACATGCTTGAAGCAGGGTTTCAGCCCAAGTATTCTTGACCCCAATATAACACTTTATCCATTATACCATACACCATACTCTAATGCTTTAAATTACCTATCATATTAATAATAGCCATCAAAGATGGCATCATCTGAGTATAGTCCAGCAATCTATTAATCAATAAACATTTATTAAGCACCTACTGTATGTAAAAAGAGGCAAAAGACAGTCCCTGCCTTAGATGTGTAGAAAAATACATACACATACATATATATGTATATGCCAATATTTATGTATATATGTGTGCATGTGTGTGTGTGTGTGTGTGTACATAGCTATATCTATCTATCTATCTATCTATCTATATATGTGTGTGTGTGTGTGTGTATGTAAACAAAATAGAGTCAAAAAAGTAATTTTTGGGGGGGAGAGGATATGGAGATCAGGGAAAACTTCCTGTAAGAAATTTATCACTAGAGTTAAATTAAAAGAAATCAGGGCTTCTAAGATGTAGATGTGAGGAGGGTGTACATTCCAGACATAGGGGTCAACCAGGATGAAGACACAGCAAAATTAGGATGCCATGTATTCTAAAGAATACTAGATAGCACAGTGGATAGAGGACTGCCCCGAAGTCAGGAGGACCTGAGTACAAATCCAGCCTCAGACCAAACACTTCACACTTACTAGCTGTAAGACCCTGGGCAAGTCACTCAACCCCAATTGCATAATAAATAAATAAATAAATATTTAAAAAAAAAATAAAAAATACCCCTATGTATTCCAAAGAGTGACTAAGCAAGCAAAGCTGGATGAAAGTACAAGGAGGGAAGTGAAATATAAGAAGGTAAGAAAAGCAGCAACTAGCCATGTTGTAAAGAGTCATTTGGACAATAAACATTTACTGTGGACCTACTATGTGACCTGCACAGTGCCAAGCACTGGAGGTACGAAGGTAAAAGACAACCCCTGCCCTGGAAAAGTTCAAAATCCAGTGGGTTGAGGTGGGGAATAATTTGCAAATAACTATGTACAAACAACATGTATGTAGGATTAATTGGAAACTGTAATAGGTCCAACTCTTTTTATCCTGTGTCCACCCATTTATAAAATGTTTGTCAAACTGTGCCCCTTTAGAAATACTTTTGTAGCTTCCTTTTTAACAAACTGATATAGCAATAGTTGTCTGGGTCAGAGTTTCCAAGTTTTCTTATCTGCTATATATCTATATCTACATCTATATCATATATATATATATCTGTATCTGTATCTGTATCTATATATGTGACACATGTATATATGTAGACACACACACACACATATATATATAGATATAGAGAAATAGATAGATAGATAGGTAGATAGATAGATAGATAGATATGTCTATATCTTTTGATCACTGCCTCCCTCAGTCTGCCCTCCCTTCTAACTGCCCCTCCCCTTTCTTTCCCTTTTCCCTTTCTACTTCTTCCCTCCCTTCTATGCCCCCTTCCCTTTTCTTTCTCCTTTCCCCTTTCCCCTCCTACTGCCTAAATGGCAAGTTAGATTTCTATACCCAACTGAGTATGTTATTCCTTCCTTGAGCCAAATATGATAAGAGTAAAGTTCAAGCAATGCTCATCTCCCTCCCTTCTTTCCCTCTACTGTAATATGTCTTTGTGCCTCTTCATGTGATGTAATCTATCCTTTTCTGCCTCCTCCTTTCCTTTTTTCCCATTACAATTCCTTTTCACCACTTCATTAGCTTTTTTTTATCATCACATCAATGTCAACTTAAACCTACCCCCTCTGTCTATGTGTATACCTTCTAAATGTCATAATAAAGATACAGCTCTCAAGAGTTATAAGTACCATATTTCCATTCAGGGATACAAACAATTTACCCTTATTGAATAATATGTTTGTTTGTTTGTTTGTCTGTTTTTTTCCATTTCCTATTTACCTTTTTATGCCTCTCTTGAGTCTTGTATTTGAAGATCATATTTTCCACTGAGCTCTGGTCTTTCCATCAGGAAAGACTGGAAGTCACCTATTTCATTGAATGTCCATCTCCTCCCATGAAAATTATGCTCAGTTTTACTGGGTAGTTGATCCTTGGTTGTAATATATGGAATGTACGGAGTATCATATTCTAAGCTCTCCAATCTTTTAATGTAGAAGCTGCAAGGTGCTGCATAATCCTGACTGTGGTTCCATGATGTTTGAATTGTTTCTTTCTGGCTGCTTGCAGGATTTTCTCCTTGAGCTGATAATTCTGGAATTTGGCTACCATATTCCTTGGAATTTTCAATTTGGGATCTCTTTCAGGAGGTGATTGGTGGATTGTTTCAATGACTATTTTACGCTCTGGTTCTAAAATATCAGGGCAGTTTTCCTTGATAATTTCTTGAAAGAAGATGTCTAGGCTCTTTTTTTGATCATGGTTTTCAGATAGGCCAATAATTCTTAAATTATCTCTACTGGATCTATTTTTCCAGGTCAGTTGTTTTTCAATGAGGTATTTTATATTTTCTTCCATTTTTTTCATTCTTTTGATTTTGTTTGAATGATTGTTGACATCTCATAGAGTCATGAGCTTCCTATTGCCCAATTCTAATTTTTAATGAATTGTTTTCTTCTATTAGATTTTGTACCTCCTTTTCATTTGGCCCATTTTACTTTTTAGGGAGTTCTTTTCTTCAGTGAGTTTTGGTGCTTCCTTTTCCATTTGGTCAATTCTACTTTTTTAAGGAGTTGTTTTCTTCAGTGTACATTTTTTTCCATTTTGTTTACTGTATTTTTAAAGAAATTGCTCAATTTTTCTTCTACCTCTCTTATTTGACTTTTAAAATCCTTCTTGAGTTCTTCCAAGAAGGCCTTTTGGGCTTGAGGCCAATTCATATTCCCCCTCTCAGGTTTCAGATGTGGGTATATTGACAATGTTGTCCTCTCCTGAATTTGTGTTTTTCTCTTCCCTGTCACCAAGATTCTTCTCTATGGTCATTGTTTTTTCTATGTTGCTTTTTGCTCATGTTGTTTGCCTTTTTTCTGGATTTTAAAGTTGATCTCTGCTTGTGGGGAATAGGGGGGACTGTCCCAGGCTTCGTGTGCTAGGGATTAGGGGCCTGTTTCCTGGAATGATGAGGTAGGACTTGCCACTGGCTTTCTGGGATGCATCCCTTCCTGTACTGGTGCCCTTTAGTCACAGGAAAAGGGACCTTTCCTGTTAATACTCCTAGCCTCCTGAGCTGAAAGACTATTGCACCTCTTCTTTCTGTTGGCTGCACTATTTCAGGATTTTTACTGGGGCAATATTCTCTGGGTTTTTCAAGGTCAGTAAGGGAGGGTGAGAGCAATTTACTGCTTACTCTGCCATCTTAGCTCCCAGAAGTTAAAATTTATGTCTATATCTATGTGTGTGTGTGTGTGTGTGTGTGTGTGTGTGTTTGTGTGTGTGTTTATGCGTGTGTGTGTAACATATATTAATATAGATATAGTCTCAAAAGCAAATAAATTGGAAAAAGGAAGACAAGAAGCAAAAACCTCTAGGTGGAGCTTCTTCAAAGAATCACCCTCCATCTCACCTCGTTCAAATTTCTACCTTTATTATAAATATGTAGCCAGCAACAACCCTTTCTGGGCTTTGAGACAAACCTTATCCAGATAATAATGACTGATATATTTAATACAGCTGAGAGTGATTTAACTCATTGTTGGCTCCAAATTCATTGTTTATCATTCCCTTCATTAGTTAATAAAATTGGTTACTTGAAAGGTATCAGCCACCATGGGTTTTCAATGAAATGTTGCCCTTACTGTGACATGATCAGCTTTAGCAAGGCAAGCTTTGGTAGAAGAGGGCATAGGAAAGGACCACTATCCGAGCTGTGCACATGAATAGTTTAAGGGGTAATCTGCCATCTTAACTCCTAAAACATTTTCTTGAATTATGACTGAAAAATATCACAGAGTAGGGGGACACTAAGTAGTAAGGATCAGGACTGGATTTGAGATTTAAATAAGTTGGGTATTGGTGGCTTTGAATATACATACTTTTCCCCCTTAAATTTATTTAAACACTTATAGAATAGATATATGTAATAATGTTGGTGTTAGAATCAAAGATAATAGTTGCTTTATAATGAAGCATAATATAAAGCTAACTGTAAGAGTAATATTATATAAGCAAATCTAAGATATACCATAGATAAAAAGCTCTAGAGCCATGAGAATATATGATATGACATCATTTATGATATTATGCTATGAAAAAAATACTGGTTGAGAGAATTCCCATTGTTTGGTACCTTTTCAACCATTTAGTCTTAAAGAATTGCATAGAGTAACTTATCTAGAGTCACACGGCCAGTATATTTCAGAAACTGAATTTGAATCCAGGTCTTCCTGGCTTCAAAATTAGCTCTTCAGCCGTTATGCCTGGCTGTCTCTTATAGGACCACTTTAATTTCATAACTAGCATCATAGAATATAATAGCTGAAAGAGAATGCAGAGGTGTGTTGGAACTATTTTGAACCAAGTCAGTTAGAAAATGCTACAATTTATGACTTAGTTAATTGTTTTGATGATTATCTAGACTTAAGAAAGTGATGGAGAAAACGTTAATAATTTAAATTAAACATAAGAGTGTCATGAGTGTCATATATACTCTCCCCTCCCCCAGAGATCTAGCTGTTAAAAATTTGTCAAAACAACACAAATCTTAGGAAAGTTTATCCCCCCAAGAAAGAAACTGAGATCCAATTAAAGTGATTTTTTTAAAGTCACACAAGCTAACACTGAAGTCCCAGGATCTTTCCATTTTGTGATTCTTCTAGAGCTAAGAGTAGATCAGAGTATTAGAACTGGGTACAGAGGTTACCTCTCTCACTTGCTAATTGTGTTACCTTTAGTGAAAGCCCTTTGCTTTTTTCTGTACCCCAGTTTTCTCATTTGGAAAATGGGAATAATAATAGCCTATCTATTTGTTCATCTCACAGGTTTGTGGCAACTAGCCATAAAAGGCTTACATATGTGAACTCCTTTAGAGCAACAAAGCAAAGGAGAATACTAAATATTGTTACATGAAAACTATGAAATTTAAAATAGAAATTAAACTGAAATTCTATACTTAAAATATACAGCATTCCAGGAGTGATTTAATATATATCATTATAACACTATATCACCGTGCTAATTTATCTGTCCTATCTAAAAAAAATATTTTTCTGATTTTTGAAGCAGTCAAATTTACAGAATTTACAAAGGCATCCACAGCAGAGAGTAAACAAATTATTTTTTAAATAGAATGAAATGAAATGGAATGATATTTATTATTATTTCTCATCTGTAAAATGGGGATGAGAATATTTTCAATGCATATTTCACTGAAGTGCTATGAAGCAATTTTTTTTCAAACTTAAAACCACTATAGAAATCCAAGCTAGTGCTAATATTTCTCTGAATGGTTCTCTAAATCTGCCATTTATTATATTGTTCTTGGTTACATGTTTCAAATTATTCATTCTTTTATTCATTTCAGTTTTTATTTGATAAGAGCAAAGATTCATAAAATGTCAGAAGAGACAATCCCTCCCATACCACATCCATTTCCATTCTCACATGTACTTCCTCACAACTAACAAGTTTTTATAGTTGGATTTAGAATTATTATTAAATGCTTCCTAGATATAAGGAATAGTGTATACACTACTAGACAAAAGTAAGCAATGAATTTTCAATCTCTCTGCTAGCCTCCGGTACTACTAAATGATTTATTCCTATTGAGATCTTCATAGGTAACTGTTGTCTCCAGGTATCACAGAAGTTACTCCAGCAGCTGTAATGGCAGTTGTGGCAAAGACTTCAAGAGACCATTGTGGGAGAGAGAGATACAGAAGAAGAGAGAGGAGAAAGAAAGAGAGAGAGAGAGAGAGAGAGAGAGAGAGAGAGAGAGAAACAGACAGACAGAAAGAGACAGTGACAGAGACAGAGAGACAGAGACAGAAAGCTAGCTGTGGCAACAGTCACAGAGAGACAGAGATAGAATACTTAACATTCACTAACCAGTCAATTTTCTATTACTACATTTCAGAGCAGATATTGCACTAGAGAGATTACTAAAGAGGTCTCTACCTTAGAGTTCCCTATTCTGGTGAAATTAAAGTTTCTTCCACCTCCCCCCAAAAATGTTTATGAGTTTCATTTCTTTTGGGGCATGCCAAAATCACAATAACTATTGACATTTATATATGACTTTAAAGTTTTCAAGATATTTTAAATACATTATTTTATTTGAGCTTCACAGTAATCTGATATGGTATATAATACACATATTTTTACCTCTCTTCATTGGGAAACTATGCTTCAGCAAGGCTGAGTGACTTGTCTATGGTCACACAATTAGTAAGTATCAGAAGTGGAATTTGAACTAAGTCTTCCTGACTTCAAATACAACACACTATACCTTGTACTCTTTTTTTTAAGCTAATTTATTTATTTTTAGTTTTCAACATTCACTTCCATAATATTTTGAGCTCCAAATTTTCTTCCCATCTTGTTCCTCCCCTCATCCCAAGATGGCAAACATTCTGAATACCCTTTCCCCTAATCTGCCCTCCCTTCTATCTGTCCCCCTTCTCTTATTCCCTTTTCCTTCTATTTTCCTATAGGGCAGAATAAATAAATTTCTATATCCCATTGCCTATATATCTTATTTCCCAGTAGCATGTGAAAACATTTTTTAAACATTTGTTTTTAAAATGTTGTGTTCTAAATTTTCTTCCTTCCTCCCTCCCCACCCACCCTCATTGAGAAGACAAGCAACTCAGTACTGGTTATACATATATAGTTATGCAAAACATTTCCATAGTAGTCATGTTGTGAAAAACTAACTATATTTCCCTTCATCCTATCCTGTCCCCTGTTTATTCTATTCTCTCTTTTGACCCTGTCCCTCCTCAGAAGTGTTTGCTTCTGATTACCCCTCCCCCAATCTGTTCTCCCCTCTATCATCCTCTCACTCCCTTATGCCCTTCCTCCCTATTTTCTTGTAGGGTAAGATAGATTTCCATACCCAATTGAGTGTGTACATTATTCCCTCTTAAGCCAAAGCTCATGAGAATAAGATTCACTCATTCTATCTCACCTTTCCCTGTTTCCCCTCCACTGTAAAAGCCTTTTTTGGTCCATTTTATGAGAAATAATTTACCCTATTCTACCTCTCCCTTTCTCCTTCTCCCAATATAATCCTCTCTCAGTCTTTAATTTTATTCTCCAGATATTACCCCTTCATCTGCAACTCACTCTGTGCCCTCTACCTATCTATATATGTATATCTATCTATCTGTCTATCTATCTATCTACACATGTACATATAATTGTTCTCCTCCAACTACTCTAATACTGACAAGGGTCTCATGAGTTACAAATATCATCTTTCCATGCAGGAATGTAAACAGTTCAACCTTAATAAGTCTCTTATGATTTCTCTTTCCTGTTTACCTCTTCATGTTTCACTTGAGTCTTGTATTTGAAAGTCAAATTTTCTCTTCAGCTCTGGTCTTTTCATCAAGAATGCTTGAAAGTCCTCTATTTCTCTGAATTCCATTTTCCCCCCTGAAGTATTATATTTAGTTTTGCTGGGAAGGTGATTCTTGGTTGTAATCCTATATCCTTTGCCCTCCAGAATATTATATTCCATGCCCTCTGGTTCCTTAATGTAGAAGCTGCTAAATCTTGTGTTATCCTGATTGTGTTTCCACAGTATTTGAATTGTTTCTTTCTGGCTATTTGCAATATTTTCTCCTTGACCAACAAACTCTGGAATTTGGCTACAATATTCCTAGGAGTTTTCCTTTGGAGATCTCTTTCAGGAGGTGATTAGTGGATTCTTTCCATTTCTATTTTACTCCCTGGTTCTAGAATATCAGGGCAGTTTTTCATGATAATTTCTTGAAAGTTGATGTCTAGGCTCTTTTTTTGATCATGGCTTTCAGATAGTCTGATAATTTTTAAGTTATCTCTCCTGGATCTATTTTCCAGGTCAATTGTTTTTCAATAAGACATTTCACATTTATTTTTTATTTTTTCATTCTTTTGGATTTGTTTTACAGTGTCTTAATTTCTCATAAAGTCACTAGCTTCCAATTGCTCCATTCTAATTTTTAAGAAAATATTTTCTTCAGTAAGTTTTTGGACTTCCTTTTCCATTTGTCCAATTTTGCTTTTTAAGGCATTCTTCTCATTGGCTTTTTGAACCTCTTTTGCCATTTGGGTTAGGCTATTTTTCAAGATGTCATTTTCTTCAGCATTCTTTTGGGTCTCCTTTAGCAAGCTGTTGACTTGTATTTCATGATTTTCTTACATCACTCTCATTTTCTTCCCAGTTTTTCCTCTACTTATTTTATTTGCTTCTCAAAATCTTTTTTTTGAGTTCTTCCATGACATAGGATTGATTCATATTTTTCTTGGAGTCTTTGGGTATAGGAGCTTTGACTTTGTTGTCTTCTTCTGGTAGTATGTTTTAATCTTCTTTGTCACCAAAGAAAGATTCTATGGTCTGACTTTTTTTTTTTACACAGTTTGCTCATGTTCTCAGCTAATTACTTGACTATTAAACTCTTTGTTAAGGTAGGGGTCTGCTTCCAGTGTGGAGAATATACTGTCCCAAGCTTCAGGGGTTTTGTGCAGTTGTTTTCAGAGATACTTCTAGGGACCTGTAACTTTTTAGTTCTTCTAAGGTGGTATGATCAAGGGTGAGGTGTTTGCTCCTTTCTTGGTCTGTGTTCTGATCTATGAGTGACTACAAGCACTCTTTTCTGACTTGGAACTATGAGGAAATCCCGCCCCCCGCACCACCACTATGAGTTCCACCGTGCCAACTCTCCTCCTCACCCCAGGACCACCATCTAGAACTGTGACCCAGATCCAAGCATGGGCAAATCAAGAGAATCCTGCCTCAACACCAGCAAAGAGATCCCTGCAATCACCATCTGAACAGCCACTCAATTCTCCCTCAGTCTATGGGCCAGGAGCTCCAGAAGCAGTCACTGTCCTGGGGCTACATTGGGACTAGGATTTGGACCAAGCTTCTCTCTCACTGTGGTCACAGATCTTTCCTACTGACCTTCTAAGCTGTCTCTGGTGTTTGTGGGTTGAGAAGTCTGGAAACCATCAAAGTTGCCCATGATTCAGTCCCCTGAGGCCTGCTCCAGGTTCGCTGAGGCCTGATCTTTGCCTACAGGGCCCAAGCTGAATGGAGGTCCTCTCTCAGCCTGATGCAATAGACTGTTCTAATCAACCATCCAGGTTGTCTTGGGCTGGAAATTTGTTTCACTCTGTTTTTTTGTGGGTTCTGCTGCTCTAGAACTTGTTTAGAGCCATTTTTTACAGGTATTTGGAGGTGTTTGGGGGAGAGCTCAAGTAAGTTACTGCTTTTCCTCTACCTTCTTGGCTCAACCCTTATACCTTGTACTCTTAAGAGCAAAAAGATTTCAAAAGCATGAGGTCATTTGGATACATATTTTGCTCTCTAAATAACTAAATAATTTGTTCCCTAGCTAATACTTCAACTAATTGCAAATCCCCTGTTTGTAATGATCTTCTCCCTTGAATCTTTAATAGTAACTAAGACCTCTTCTCTTGTTATGCTTATTGACATCATCAGCTCCCACTCTAATCTTCATATAGATGACTCCCAGATATATATATATCTCTATATCTATCTATCTGTTAGATATATATTATATATATATATATATATATCTGTTAGATATATATATTATATATATATATATATATATATGTCTGGTCCTTGACCTTCATCCCTTCATCACTAACTACATATTGGAAATTTCAAACTAAGAAACGCCCTGAATGAACATCCCAAATGTGACATGTCTAAAATGGAATTCATTATCTTTTTTTTTCCAAAACCCACTACTTTTATTAAAAGTCATTATTTCTTTTCCAGGTTATATGAACATTTAAGCACCTTTTATGTGCAAAGCACCATGCATCATTAACTCAATCATTAACTCAACATTATCCTTGACTTCTTGTTCTCTGTTGCTTCAACCCACGCAATCAGTTATAAAATCTTGCTGTGACTACTTTTAAATTCTTGCATCTACTTAATTTTTTCTACTCATATAATCACTGACCTAGTAGAGGTATTCCACACCCCTATCCTAGATTATTACAATTGTTCTTTTTTCTTCAATCCATTCCATACACCAGAATAGCTATCAACATATTTTTCAAACTGCACCTATTTTGACCATGTTATTCCCATACTCAGTAACTTTTAGAGATTCCTTATTGACTCTAGGATAAACTGTAATTTCTTATTGGCTTTTAAAATCCTTTGCTAGTTGGCTACATCATATCTTCCAGGGTCTTAGTATACTACTTCCCTTCCAGAACTCTCCATCAACTCTCTTCTCTATTGCTCATACAGGACATCCTATCTCCATGCCTTTGCACTGGATTACAATCCTTGCTCTCTTCCACCTGAAAGAAGCTCTCTCTTCCTTCAATATTCAGCTTAAATAATTCCTTCTACATGAAACTTCTTCTGATCTCACCAAATGCTCAATACTCCATTCAATCTAATATATACATACATCTATGTATATGTATATATGCATACACACACATACATACACACACATATATAGTCATTCTCTTAATATTTTTCTCAATATGTTCATAGATATTTCTGCTACCAGAGGTAGCTGGTTGCATAGTGATTAAAACATGGTGCGGGAAGACCTGAGTTCAATATCATTGTCAGACACTTCCTAGCTGTGACCCTGAGCAAGCCATATAACCTCTCTTGTCTCAGTTTCCCTTCTTTAAAAAGGGAATAATAATAGCACCTACCTTACAAGGTTATTGTGAGGATCTAATGAGGTAATAATTGTAAAAAAATGCTTGGTATAGGGCCTCACACATATCACTCACTCCATAATTGCTTCTCCACTTCCCTCCTTTCCCAAGAGAGTTAGCTCTTGAGAATAGAAACTGTTTTATTCTTTTTTTATTATGTGACCAGGAAATACCATATAGCAAGCTCTTAACATTTGTTTGTTTTTTATTTTGTTTTTTATTTTTCCCCTGGCTAGGCAATGGAGTTAAGTGACTTGTCCAGGGTCACACAGCTAGTAGGTGTTATGTGTCTGAGGTCGGATTTGAACTCAGGTCCTCCTGAATCCAGGGCCAGTGCTCTGTCCACTGCACCACCTAGCTGCCCCATTTGTTTGCTTTTTAACTGTTGATTTATTATATCTTTCATATGCATCTCTTCACTTCAACACTTAGAATGAGTAACTTCATCAGTCAATTTTCAATTGTGACTATGGCCAAAAACTTCCTTATTTTTTGGTGAACTTGTTGAAGAGGCTCTCCAAATAGGGTGGACCTTGACAAAAAACTGACAGTTTCTCCCTGAGTTCTTTTTAGCTTGGTAGGACCAGGGCAAATGTGTATTCTGCTGTCAGAGTCTTCAAGTGATCTTGGGTTTGCTTCCATGCCAGAATAAGGGATTGGAATGGGAATTACACACTTAATTTGTATTATAGACACCTGGTTATGTGTCTTATCCCCTTATGAGACACTGAGTATCATGATCCTAGCATTGAAATTGCTTCTCCCATCACAGTAGGCCTTAATAATGTTTATTGAACTGAATTGAATTGAAAGTAGGGAACAGAGGCTTCAGCAGAGAGTACATATTTCTTTGATTTACTGTGGCGTACAATATGATTCTGAGCTTCTGCTCCTGTAATTATAGAGCAATTAGAAACAGCTAGTGGAGATTAGCAGTGAATAAAAGAATTGATAGATACATTTCATTCTAATAAGGTATGGGAAAAGAAAAAAAATAGTATTTGGAGTTTCATAGCTTATATTTCATTTTATTTTTTGAGGGGAAATACTTTAGATCTGTTAGGTTCCCATAGCACCTGGGCTACTGTTGGTAGACGCCTTTCCAATTATCCCCATATGATATGGTTGCATTTACTTCACTCTCTCCCTTCCAATTCCACGTCATGTTCCACTTTTAGAATGTGAGCTCCTTGAAGTCAAGGACAGTCTTGTTTATGTTGATTTGTATCAAAAGCACTTATCACAGTAGCTGACACATAGTAAGATAAATAAATGTGCTTTTATTCATTCATTCAATCAATCAACCAATCATTCATGTTTCTTTATGAGATACACTAGATGTCTCCCAATATAGAATATTTGGTAATTGTCAGATTCCATTTTTTTAATGTGGGTTGTGACTGGACTGGTAGTATGACAAATCAAAATGAATCAATGAAAAAAAATTAATATGTGCTTACTATTTTCCAGACACTGTGCTAATGAAAAATAAAGTAAATCTGTCACCTCAAGAAGCATACTTTCTAATAAGGGGAGACAAATGTAGGAAACAGGTGGCTAGATAAGACTGTTTTAATCTGGGAAATCACAGGAATATTGATTAGATCATAGGGAAGTCAATTGGCATCATTGCTAGAAGCAATGGCAGTGATGATTTGATTATTGTTCCCAGAGTAAGAGAAAAGCTGTGTAAAAGAGTGAGATATATTTTTTTAATCCTTTCATTCCATCCTTTATATCCTATTTCTACAAATTCTTGCCTCTGCCCAGAGTGGAACCATCCCACAGTCTTTTGACTGGAGCAGAAGAGGTTGGGGCTAGTTGGCCGAGGCTGGAATCCCATGCTCTTCTGCCCAAAGCAAAGCAGACTGGGGGAGGGACGGAATGCCACCCATCCACCCATGCCCATCAACAGAGTCATTCACATCAGAAGGTGTCTCTCCCCTGAGTAAATGGCAGATGGTGCTGCTATGTGTGACAGGGCCACAGGGGGGAGCCCCTAAACCCATCAGTATGTACAGAGAGATAGCAAGGGTAATGAATGGATGAGGAGGGGAAGAGTTTAAAGATGAGTGGCTTATCTCTAGGAAGGCACAGTCTCTGGAGAACAGTTCAGATATTATAACAGCAGGGTAGCATGGGAAGAAGATGTCCAGGATAAAGCACGATGAGGGGTGAGGGGCTGGCTAGATTTAGAAGCTATATGACTTTGTGCTCATGTACAATAATCTACTTGAGGCAGGGGCTTTTTTCATTTTTTTTTCTACCTCCAGTGTTTAATATATTTCCTTCCAAAAAATAATAACATTTATAGCAGACCGTAAGGTTTACAAAGCATTTCACAAACATCTCATTTTATCTTCACAACAACCTGAGAAAGTAGGCACAATTCTCATATCCATTTTATAGATAAGGAAATTGAAGCAAAAGTTATGCAAGTTGCCCAGAGTAATACAGTTAGTATGTATTTGAGGCTAGATTTAAAATCTATTCTTCTTAACTCCAGGCCCAGCACTCTGTCTACATAGTCACTTCCTGATAATCAAGTCTTGATGATTGATAAATTGATAGACTCACATAGCATGATGCCTGGTACATTATTGTTCTTCTTTAGTTGTTTAGTCATGTCTGACTCTTAATGAACCCATGGACCATATCATGCTACTACTGTCCATTGAGTTTTCTTAGAAAAATGCTGGAGTGGTTTACCATTTCCTTCTCTGATGGATCAAAGCAAACAAAGGTTAAGTGATTTACCCAGCATCATATAACTGGTAGATATCTGATATTGGGTTTGAACTCAGCTCTTCCTAACTGCAGGGCCAGCACTTTATCCATGGAGCCATCTAGCTGCCCATCTGGCACATAGTACACATTTAATAAATGTTTTTTGACTGACTAAGCAATCAGGACAGCATGTTTTGGAGGGAGTCCCAAAGATAAGTAGCTTTGATGTTCCAAAGAATAGTGTCTGTAAAGTATATTAAAAGGTTGTAGTAGCAACAGAAACAGCAGCAACAGCAATAGTAGTATTGTGTAGAAAGAAAACAAGTCTCAGAATCAGGAAAACCTTTAGTTCCAGCCCCACCATTGCCTTTTTTTTATTTTGTCCTTCAGGATTTGCAATTTTGGGTAAATCACTTCCCCTCTTTGATCTTTAATTTCCTTATCTATAAAAAGAGGCAATAATTCTTACACAAACTACCTCATGGGAAAGTTCCACCTCATATGGGATAGATCAAATGAGAAAAGATGTCAAGTTCTCTGTGAAACATACAGTACCATACACACAGACTATTAATCACTATTAATCTATATAGAGGTAACTTGGAATCAGAAAAATATGGGTTTCTATTACAACTTTGGAAGTTACTAATCTTTGTGACCTTGGGCAAGTCACTTAACCTCCATATAATTTCCTCAGGAAATTTCTTGTGTTATCCACTAGGTCACTAACAAGTTGTGATTTAGGTTAGTGGAGATAGTTCCCACATCAGTAGTTCTCCATGTTAATGAAATTTGCAGATATTTCAATGATCTTTGAAAGATCTTTACAGATCTTTGAACAGAAAGTATTCCACGAAACTAGAGACAAAAGAGATGGGCCAATTTTCAAAAGACAGAAGTGAATGGGATCAAAACCACAGACCAAAGTTCTTGAGGCCAGACAAAATCCTAGAATGCACTATAAAGAGATAGTTAATGAATTTAACATCATATTATCTCTATTAGGGCAGGGTCCATTAAGCAGTATACTGTTTAAAAAAAATGAAGGAACTAAGACATTAAGATTGAACAACTTGCCCAAAATGACCAAGAGAAGCAGAAGCATGGAATTAATCTGAAATAGAATCAAAATGTCTCAGTATTATTTACTTGATTATGGCAGTTGTGTGACCTTGGGAAAAATCACAACCCCTGCCTGCATCATCTTCCACTTCTGGAATAGTAGAGGTCTGGGTTATGTGGTTTCTAGCAGTCCTTTGTGCTCTGGTGTTCTATTATTCTGTCATACAATTTCTTTGCATGCAAAGGAGATGTCACGTGAAAAAGTACACAACTAAGAGGGCAGATAATATTATTGCTTATTTGGCTATGGCATATACTAGATGGGAGAAACTGATGTGATATGGTACCAGATATGTATACATATGGCAGCTAAGTGGCCCAGTGGATAGAGTACCAGGCCTGGAGTCAGGAACACCGATCTTCCTGAATTGAAATTTGGCCTCCAGATACCTGAACCTTATGATGTTTGAAAAGTTGTTACTCTTGAATCACCTGTTCTATTGGGAGGGCAGGACCAGGTGGTAGATAAAAGAAACTTGTTTGTGTCCCTCACATTCTCAGGAGTCTTTTAAACCTACACTTAGATTCAGCCACCATTCAAATCATTTCCTTTGATATAGCTTGATGTTTTTATATTTTAACTCAAAATATATTTTGTTATTTCAGTCAATCAGAAAATATCTACTGTGTGACTTCATCTGTCTTTTCCCAATGATCCAAGCACTTTATTCTTCTCAAATTGATTAGGACCTCATGCCTAGTTACACTTAAAAAAAATTGTTTTACTGTTTCTTGATTTCATTGAAGTCATTAGTTTAAACTTGCCCAATTCTAATTTTTGAGGAATTATTTTCTTCAGTGAACATTTGCACCTCTTTTCCATTTAACCAATTCTACTTTTTAAGATGTTTTCTTCAGTGAATTTTTGTGCAGTTTTTTTTTCCATTTTTGTGCTTCCCTTACCAAACTTTTGACTCTTTTTTAATGATTTTCTTGCATCCCTCTCATTTCTTTTCTCAATTTTTATTCTCTCTTATTTGATTTTTAAAATTCTTTTTGAGCTCTTCTAGGAGTTCTTTTTGGGCCTCACACCAATTTACATTTTTCTTTTAGACTTCATATGTAATCTTTTTGACAGTTTTGTCCTTTTCTGAGTTCATGTTTTGATCTTCCCTGTCACCATAGTAACTTTATATAGTTGGGTTCTTTTTGTTTGTATCGGGTTTTTTTGTTTGTTTTGGTTTGGTTTTATTCATTTGCAGCTTATTTCTTGACTTTTAATTTTATGTTAAAGTTGGGCTCTGCTCCTGAGGTGGATGTGGCAATCTTTTAAGCTTCAAGTTTTTCATGCTGCTGTTTTCAGAGCTAATTCTAAGCATAAGTAAGTTTTCTTTCTTCTGAGGTGGTATGGTCTAAAGAGATTTCTCCTGGAATGTAAACACTCTTTCACACTCTGGACCTGTGACTAAGATCCCTGATTCCCTGTGACCACATCCTCTAGTGCTCCTTATCCTGAGACTGTGACCTGGGTCTGTGAGCTGGATATCCATATAGACAATACAATAGAGTCTTATACCCAATGTCAGCACTTGTGCTGAGTGGGGCCTCACTGCTGCCTTGCTGTGGCAGAGCCTGTTGCTGGTCACCTGCACTGGACGGTGTTCCATTCTGACCTCAGTGAGATACACTTTTACTATCTACCTCCTAAGTTGTTCGGGGCTGGAAAATTATTTCACCCCTTCCCTTTTGTTGGTTCTGCCATTCCAGAATTCATTTTGAAGCATTATTTTAATGTTTGGAGGGGAGTTTGGAAGAATTGAAGAAAATTCCTGCCTCTCTCCTCCACTTTGTCTCTGCTCCCTTATACTTTTCATTGATTAGTTGATTTAATGAAGCTATCTGGTCCTTCTGTGATTAGTTGGAAAGAATGTGGACCCCTATCCTGGGAAAGAAATTCTGAGATAGGTATGTTCCTATTCCAGTGTGTTAGCAGTCAGAAGAAAAGAAATATATAAAAGAATATTCAAAGAAACAATGATTGTTATTCATAGCCATGAATCTGAATTTTTAAAAAGTTATGTTTATTATCTTGCTTAAGAAAATAAGAATTAACTTTAGAACCAGTTCTATAAATTATTTTTATATATTTAAAAAAGCATATGGATTATCAGACTGTAGGAAGTCTGTAGCTTATATGGTATTTTGTGTTGACTCTTTTGATTTAAGCCTTTGAAAATCCCGCTGTTTTGGAAATGCCCAATTGACATGTTGAACAAATAAAAATAAATGTGCATTTTTAATTAAAAAATTAATTTGGAAACATGATTTTTGTAGAACACATCATTCTTTGATGAATCCAGATAAATAAGGGGCATGTGTGTGTGTGCGTGTGCACGCACACATTCACATGTGCATATATGCACAATGACCAAAGTAAGGTATCAGGTTATGAATTCATATATTTTAAAATTAGAATTTATGCTGAGGATTATTTTGTCCAATCTTCTCATGTTACAGTTAGCAACTGATATTTCCGTAACATTTAAAGGTTTTCAATGTGTTTTATAAACTTGGTATCATTTAAAGATTACAACAACCCTGTGAGGTAGCTACTTTAGTAGTAATCAATATTTTATAAATGTGAAAGCTCAGGTTCAGAGAAATTAAAATGACTTGCTCATTGTCACATGGCAAATTTCAGAAGTTTGATTTAAACCAATCTGTTTAACTATTTCTCAGAGAAGGAAGCAGGAGCCTAGGGAAAAATGACCGTTAAAGGTCCTTTAGTCCCTTAGCTTATTGCATCACACTAAGGAGAAAGACTCATGCCTGGTGAACTAAAGCATTTGTCTTCCTACACTGTAAGTCTTTTGGGGGTAGATAAACTCACCCAGCAGAACAAAGACTCATCATCCAGAGAATTGCCAAGCCATCCTGAAAATTGGAGAATTCCCTGGAGAAATTTTCTGCAGTAGAGAAATGAGGAGTTGCTAACGATTTCTGGTGGAAATTCAGCTCAGCTTTTTTTACTGTTAGGTTGATTCTAAACAGAATGTACATTACTTTTTTCCTCTTTCAGGTCTGGCACAGACTAAGATAACTAAGATTGTGTTTACATCACCAGTGTCTTCAGGATGATGGAGTGGATGATCTGAATTTACTTGAATAATAAGTATTCCACCACTCCTGTTGTTTAGAATATGGATTCTTAATTTTTATTTTTTTGGTCATGATTCCTTTTGGCAGTCTACTAAAACTTCTGAATACTTCTCAGAATAATGCTTTTAAATAAAGTAAAATATATCGCATTAAAATAAAATTGATTATATAAAAAAATTAAAATAAGTTCATGTTCCCTAGGTCAAAAATATTTGAGAATAGGAATCCAAAAGCCTGCAGATATTGTGCTGAATAAATAAAAAGTTCCTAAACTTGACACGTTTCCTATTTCTAATCCCTCATCTCCATTACCATTCCAACTAGTGGTGTTCTGTGTGTATCTAGCAACTGAGTAACAACATATCAACCATTTTTAAGTTAAATCTGCATTATTAACATTTTCCTATTACTCTTAAGTCTAAGCAATCAAAACCTCAATAAATCAAGTCCTTATTTATAGAGGTTGATGATTTCAAAGGTAGAAATGCTCCCACAGAAAATTTAACAATTATCTCTCACCAGCTGGTTTAAGGTGACTCCAGAACACCCCTGATTCAAACTCTCTTCACCTTTCTACTGAAATATTGCATTAGCTTCCTAATTAGCCTCTGTTTTTACTCTTTCCCCTCTTTAATGTAGTTTCTGCACAGCTGCCAAAGTGAAATTCTGAAAATCCTGTAGTACTTTTCTACTCACAAATTTTCAGTGGCTACTTATTCCACCTATGATAAAAGACACAATTTTTAAATTTGCCTTTGAAGGCCCTCATAATCTAGCTTCTACCTATCTCTCTAGCATTGTTGTAGTTCACCCTTCCTTTTAGAAGACGACCAATGACATCACAGGTAAAGCCTTGACTTGAATGTAAATTGAATTTAAGTGAGGCAGAATTGCACAGTCATAAGCCTCACTCTCTTTTCCTGAGTCATCCAAGTCCAGCGACAGGACAAAAGTCAAGACAAGTGGTGATGGCCAAGAAAGCAGTACCTACATTTCTATTTTTATTTCCTATCACTCTCCTTCATTCAGTTTCAAGTGTAGTCAGAGGAGCCTCCTGGATGATCCCTTTAGAGGACATAATGGTCATGTGTGTTTGAAAGGCACTTATTCTTTATCTCAGCCTCATAGAGTTACTATATTTCTTCAAAGTACTGGTCAAGTGATTCCTCCTATTGGAGCCCTTTCCTGATGCCATCATTTATTAGTGTTCTTACTGAAACTTCTTCACATTATTTTGTATAAACATTGTATTTTTATTTTTTAACTCTGTAAATATTTTATAACCACCCCTCTATCAACAATTAAATGTAAGCACCTTGAGGGCAGGACTATTTTAACATTTTATTCATAGGTCCAGTGGTAGCACATGCCTTGCATGAAACAAATGCTTAATAAATATCTATTGATTGATTGTACCAATCTCTTAAAAATCTATTTTTTTTTAAATTTACATGAAGCGCAGTGAAACTTCACAGTTATTTTAACTTGGGTTTCTCTTAGTATTACTGATTTGAAGTGGGTTTTCATACAGTCATTTAGGTTATAAATCTCCTTTTGAAAACTATTTGTTCATATCCATTGAAAGAAAATATCTACTGAGGAATGACTCATTCTATATTATATTTGCAAATCTTTCTTGTACATTTTTTATGTTCTTAAAAATCACTATTTTTACTTTTGTAATTTCATCCATCCTTTGCTTGGTAAAAATATTCTCCCCTTTACTCTTTCTACAATTATGAAAAAAATCTTATATATTTCTCTTTTGTTCTTTCTTTTTTTTAAAAGTGTGACCTTTTATAGTTGTTACATATGCATTTTGAGCTTATAGACTGCACATGGTAAACAGTGTTGGTCCAATCCTAGTTTCTGTCAAGTGTTTTCCAGTTATACTGAGCTTATCAAAAAGTAATCCTTTCCCCACTTCTTTATGTTCTTGGTTTTGTTAAACTTGCAATTAATATTCCCTCTTGTCTCTATTTCTTGATAATTTAAATTATTCTACATGAACTATGAATCAATATGTTTGTTTTTTTAAAACCAGTAACAAATAATTATGCCACATCTAATTATTGAATAGCTATCTCTTACTTTAAGTAAATATAATATATTATTTATATTTTATTTATCTTTTACTTTAAGCAAATATAATACATGGTGCATATTCATTTAATATTGTTCTCAGTGGAGCAGTGGATAGAACTCTGGGTCTGGGGTCAGGACAACTTGAGTTCAGATATAATCTATGACACTAATTGTGTGCATTTGGACAAGTCAATTAATCTCAGTTTTCTTAATTACAAAATGAAGGTCATAAGATCACTTTACCTCACAGAGCAATATAAATTTCAATTTAGATGATATTTGTGAAGTTCTTAGCACTGTGCCTGCCACATAGTAGGTGTTAAGTAAATTATTGTTTCTTTACAATCCTCTTGGGGGAGAGGGAGGTAAGAGGAAAGAGCATTACATACCTGAGACTCTTTTTCGTTTGTTTTTGTTTGAAATAATCTGATCTGAGTCCCCACATAGCAATTACAGAAATTGTTGTCTTTATTCTATATAAATTGATTCCTTCCCATCACTTCTTCCTCTCCCCCTCCCTCACTCCCTTCTTCTTCTTCTTCTTCTTCTTCTTCTTCTTCTTCTTCTTCTTCT
>NW_020945014.1:10049401-10066480 GCF_900497805.2 Vombatus ursinus | reverse complement strand
CTTCTTCTTCTTCTTCTTCTTCTTCTTCTTCTTCTTCTTCTTCTTCTTCTACTACTACTACTACTCCTCTACTACTACTACTACTACTACTACTACTACTACTACTACTTCTCTCTCACACATACACTCTGTCTCTGTCTCTTTCTCTCTCTGTCTCTGTCTCTCTGTTTCTCTCTTTCACACACACACACACACATACACACACACACAGAGTCACATAGCACACATGCGCTTCGTTTCCCTTGTTTTTTGTTTGAGTGTAGTTTCTTTCCAGTGCCAAATTCATCACTTCTTTTTGATGAGACATCATTTTAAAAAGTACTAATTCACATATTTTACTTTATTCATTCTTCTTCTCTTCAATGGTGGCTGTGGTTTATTCACTCTCCAAGTATTTCTCATATATGTTATCTCTCTTTTGTTCTTTCATTTCTTTCCCACTTAATTTTTTTCAATTAATTTAAAGAGAGAAAGAGAGAGAGAGAGAGAGCAAATAGTATGCTTTGATCTGCATTCTGACACCATAGTTCTTTCTCTGAATGTGGATAGCATTTTCCATCACAAATCATTAAGACTTGTCTTAGATCCTTGCATCTCTGAGATCGAAGTCTATCAAAGTTAGTCATTGCACAATATTGCTGTTACTATGTACAATGTTCTCCTGGTTCTGCTCACTTCACTCAGCATCAGTTTATATAAGTTTAGATTTTTCTGAAGTCTGCCTGCTCATCATTTCTTATAGCACAATAGTATTCCATTACATTCATATACCACAACTTGTTCAGCCTTTCCCCAATTGATGGACACCCCTCAATTTCCAATTCTTTGCCACCATAAAAAGAGCTGCTTTTAATGTTTTTGTACATGTGGGTCCTTTTCCCATTTTTATTATCTTTTTGGGACACAGACCTAGTAGTGGTATCCCTGGATCAAAAGGTATGCACAGTTTTATAACCCTTTGGGCATAGTTCCAAATTGCTCTCCAGAATTGTTGGATCAGTTCACAACTGCATCAACAATGCATTAATGTTACAATTTTCCCACATCTTTCTCAATCTTTATAATTTTCATTTTCTGTCTTATTAGCCAATCTGATAGGTGTGAGGTGGTGCCTTAGAGATGTTTTAATTTGTATTTCTCTCATCAGTAGTGATTCAGAGTATTTTTTTCATATGACTATAGATAACTTTAATTTCTTCATCTGAAAACTACCTGTTCATATCCCTTGACTATTCATCAATTGGGAATATAAATTTGAATCAGTTCTCTATATATTTTAGAAATGAGGCCTTTATCAGAAACAGTGGCTATAATAATTGTTTCTTGGAGTTTTGCTTTAATTCTAATCTTAGTTGCAATGACTTTGTGTAAAAACTTTTTAATTTAATGTAATCAAAATTATCTATTTTGCATTTCATTATGTTCTCTATCCCTTGTTTGGTCAAAGTTCTTCCATTTTCCATAGATCTGACAGGCAAACTATTCCTTGTTATCTCAATTTGTTTATGGTTTCACCTTTTATGTTTAAATCATGTACCCATTTTGACCTTAACTTGGTATAGGGTCTGTTGTTCTATGGGATATTGTTCTATGTCTAGTTTATGCTATACTATTTTCCAGTTTCCCCAGCAGTTTTTGTCAGATAGTAAGTTCTTATCTGAGAGGCTGGAGTTTTGGGATTTATTAGATGATAGATTACAATTACAGTGATCCACCATTCTTTCTTAGCCAGTGCCAAATAGTTTTTGTGATTGTCACTTTATAATACAGTTTTAGATTTGGTATGACTACGCTCCCTTCCTTTGCATTTTTTTTCATTAATTCCCTTGATATTCTTGACCTTTTGTCAAGATAAGTTATGTTATTATTTTTTTTCCTGGCTCTACAAAATAATTCTTTGGTAGTTTGATTAGTATGACATTGAATAAGTAAATGAATTTAGGTAGAATTGTAATTTTTATGATATCAGCGCAGCCAACAAGTGATATTTTTCTAATTGTTTAGATCTGAATTTATTTGGTTGAAAAGCATTTTGTAATTGTGTTCATATAGTTCCTGGGTTTGTCTTGGCTTGACTGCATCCCATAAATTTTGGTATGTTGTCTCATTACTGTCATTCTCTTTGATGAAACTATTCATTGTTTCTATGATTTCTTGTTTGACACACTTGTTCTTTAGGATTAGATTATTTAGTTTCCAGTAATTTTTAATCTCTCTTTCCATGGTCTTTCATTACACATAATTTTTATTACACCATGGTCTGAAAAGAATGCATTTAATTGTGAGGTTTTTATGCCCTAATACACAGTCTTTTTTTGTGTAGGTGCCATATGCCACTGAGAAAAAGGTATATTCCTTTCCATAGCCATTCAATTTTTTTCAGAGTGCTATCATATCTAACTTTTCAAAAATTCTATTTACTTCCTTAACTTCTTTCTTGTTAATTTTGTGGTTAAATATATCTAGTTCTGGGAGGAAGAGGTCGAGGTTGCCCACTAGTATAGTTTTGCTGTCTATTTCTTCCTTTAACTCATTTAACTTCTCCTCTAAATATTTGGATGCTACATCACCTGGTGCATGTATGTTCAATATTGATACTATTTCATTGTCTATGGTACCTTTTAGCAAGATGTAGTTTCTTTCCTTATCTCTTTTAATCAGATCCATTTTTTCTTTTGCTTTATCTGAGATCAAGATTGCTACCCCTGCTTTTTTTAATTTTTTAAAATTTATTTATTTTTAATTTTCAACATTCACTTCCACAAGATTTTTAGTTCCAAATTTTCTCCCCATCTTGCCTCTCCCCCTACCCCAAAATAGCATGCATTCTGAATACCCTTTCCTCTAATCTGCCCTCCCTTCTATCACTCCTCCCCTTCTCTTATCCCCTTCCCCTTCTATTTTCCTGTAGGGCAAGATAGATTTCTACACCCCATTTCCTGTATTTCTTATTTCCCAGTTGCATGTGAAAACAATTTTTAACATTTCTTTTTAAAACTTTGGGTTCCAAATTTTCTCCCTCCCTCCCTTTCTACCCACCCTCATTGAAAAGGCAAGCAACAAGATACAGGTTATATATGTGTAGTTATGCAAAACACTTCCATAGTAGTCATGTTATGAAAAAAACTAACTATATTTCCCTTAATCCTATCCTGCCCCCCTCCATTTATTCTATTCTCTCTTTTGACTCTGTCCCTCCTCAGAAGTATTTGCTTCTTATTACCCCCTCTCCCAATCTGCTCTCCCCTCTATCATCTCCCTGCTCTCTTGTCCCCTCCCCCCCATTTTCCTGTAGAGTAAGATAGATTTCCATACCCAATTGAATGTGCATATTATTCCCTCCTTAAGCCAAATCTGATGAGAATAAGATTCACTCATTCCTTCTCACCTTCCCCAGTTTCCCCTACACTGTAAAAAAGCCTTTTCTTGTCTGTTTTATGTGAAATAATTTACCCCATTCTACCTCTCCCTTTCTCCTCCTCCCAGTATAATCATCTCTCACCCCTTAATTTTATTCTCCAGATATCACCGCTTCATCTTCAGTCCTCTGAGGCCTGCTCCAGGTTCACTGAGGCCTGTTTTGTCTACATGCCCATGTCAAACTGTGCTCTTCTGCCTGCCGAGCACCATATACTTTTCAGATCAACCATCCAGGCTCTCTTGGGCTGGAAATTTGTTTCACTTTTTATGAGTTCTGCTGCTTTAGAATTTCTTTAGAGTCATTTTTACAGGTATTTGGAGGGGTTTGGGGGAGAGCTCAAGCAAGTCACTTCTTTTACTCCACCATCTTCCAGAGTCATCTTTTTTTTTTAACTTCAGCTGAAGTATAATACATTCTGTTCCAGCCTTTTACCTTTACTCAGTGTGTGTTTTTCTGCTTCAAATGTCTTTCTTGTAAACAATATATTGTAGGATTCTGATTTTTAATCCACTCTGCTATCAGCTTCCATTTTATGACAGAGTTCATCCCATTCATTTTCACAGTCATGATTACTAACTGTACTTCCCTCCATCCTATTTTCCCCCTGTTTATACTTTTCTATTTTCACCCTGTCCCTCCTCACCAGTGTTTTGTTTCTGACTACTGACTCCCTCAATCTGTCCTTCCTTCTATCAGCCCTCACTCCCTTTTCTTTCCAATTTCCCCACCTACTTCCCTATAGGGTAAGATAAATTTCTATACCCAACTGAGCATGTAGGTTATTCCCTCTTTGAACCAAATCTGATGAGAGTAAGGTTTAAACAATGCTCATCCTCTTCTTTCTTTCCCTCTATTATATTAGGTCTTTTGTACCTCTTCATGCGATGTAACTTGCCCTATTCTGCCTTCCCTTTTTCTCTTCTCCTAATACAATCCTTTTTTTACTCCTTAATTTTTTTATACTTTATCACATCAAAGTCACCTTATAACCACACTATCTGTTTATGGATAACCTTTCCAATTGTCCTAATACAGGTACAATTCCAAAAGGTTACAAGTATCATTTTTCCATGGAGGGATGTAAAAAGTTTAACCTTACTGAATAACTTTTTTTTCCTCTCCTGTTTACCTTTTTCTGCTTCTCTTGAGTCTTGTATTTGAAGATCAAATTTTCTGTTCACCTCTGTTTTTTTTTTTTTTCAATCAGGAACATTTGAAAGTCCCTTATTTTATTGAGTATTCAACTTTTCCCCTGAAAGATTATGCTCATTTTTGCTGGGTAAGTTGACTCTTGGTTGTAATCAAGCTCTCTTGCCTTGAAGAATATAATAATCCAAGACCTCTGATACTTTAATGTAGAAGCTTCTAAATTCTGTATAATCATGACTTTGGCTCCTTTATATTGGAATTGTTTTTTTTTTTCCTTCTGGCTTCTTGCAATATTTCTCCTTTATCTGATAATGCTGGAGTTTAGCTACAATATTCCTTGGAGTTCTCATTTTGGGATTTCTTTCAGGAGGTGGTAGGTATATTCTTTCAATTACTGTTTTACCCTCTGGTTCTAGAATATAAGGGCAGTTTTTTCTTCATAATTTCTTGAAAAATGCTGTCCAGACTCTTTTTTTTTTTTGATCACGGCTTTCAGGTAGTCCAATAATTCTTAAATTATTTCTCCTGGATCTATGTTGTTTTTGCAGTGAGGTATTTCACAATTTATTTCATTGTTTTCATTCTTTTGATTTTGTTTGACTGATTCTTGATGTCTCATAGAGTCATTAGCTCCTACTTACCCAATTCTAATTTTTAAGGAATTATTTTCTTGAGTTAGCTTTTGTACTTCCTTTTCCATTTCGCCAATTGTACTTTTTAAGGAGCTCTTCTCTTCAGTGAGTTTTTGTGCCTCCTTTTCCACTTGGTCAATTTTACTTTCTAAGGAGTTGTTTTCTACAGTAGATTTTTTTTCCAATTTTGGCTTATTGTATTTTTTTAAGAAATCATTTTCTTCAGTCAATTTTGTACTTCCTTTTTCAAGCAGTTGACTCTCTTGCATACTTCTAATTTTTCCCCCAATTTTTCTTCTACTCTTATTTTATTTCTAAAATCCTTTTTGTGCTCTTCCAAGAAAGCTTTTTGTCTTGAGACTAATTCATATTCCCTTTTGAGGCTTCATATATATTTTGACATTGTTGTCCTTTTCTGAGTTTGTTTGTATCTTCCCTGTCACCATAGCAGCTTTCTATGGTCAAGGCTATTTTCTTTTCTTTTCTTTTTTTTTTTTTATCATTTTTAGTCTATTTCGTGACTTCCAAGGTTGAGTTCTGCTCCTGGGGCACAGGAGGCATTGTCCCAGTCTCTGTGTTTTGGGCCAGGGGCCTGGTCTCTGGATTTCTGTGCATGGGCCTCAGGTGCTGGAGGCTTGACCACTGTACTGGGGT
Organism: Vombatus ursinus; assembly: GCF_900497805.2. Classification (NCBI taxonomy): domain Eukaryota; kingdom Metazoa; phylum Chordata; class Mammalia; order Diprotodontia; family Vombatidae; genus Vombatus; species Vombatus ursinus. The sequence continues at coordinate 10,060,624 of NW_020945014.1, read as the reverse complement.
GACTGTTGTGCCCTCTGTGCCTGCCTGAGCTGGGCTTGGAGGCCCCATGGCTAGCCTGCTATGTAACTGACCTGCTGATCCAGGACCAAAGGGCCTCAGGTGCTGGTCTGTGCTGTTGCTAAGGGTCTCTTGCCTAGCTTATCCAGACACCATTCATAGTAGGCTCCACTTCCCTTTTACCTAAGTGAGATAGACCTTTCCTGAAGTCCTTCTCAGTTATCATAAGCTAGAAAATTGTTTCACTCTTTTTTTTTGTAGGTTCTATTGCTTGAGAATCTGTTTAGAGGCTTAATTTAATGTTTTTATCGGAGGAAAACTGAGGAGATCTCACACAATTTTCTGGCTTTTCTCTACCATCTTGGTTCTGCCTCTTTTGTTCTTTCAATGTCAAATAGAAAGTGAAACTTCTAAAAAATAAAGTTTTATTTCCTCCTTATAGGATACAAACATTAATCAGTTTACTTTCACCCTATCAGTATCTGTTTAACTTTTCTAAACTTCTTTGATTTGATAAATTTCTATGTAAGATATCATGTTCATCTCTCCTTTCACTAGTTAAAATGAGTCATTTTTTATCATTTTCTGAAAATCCTTTCCCCCTCTCATAACCACAAATGCATTTAGTGCTAGAAAGTTTTGCTTAGTTTGTCAAGATATGTAATTTGTATAAAATCTAATTTCTTTTCCTTTTGGATTTTTTAAATTTATTTTTGTTCATTAGTAAACCCTTCATGATTACAGTTGTCAATAGGTGAAGAACTTCTTCCTGACTATTAGTAACATTCTTTCTTTAATGTTGAAGTTTGCTGCATGATGGCATTATTTCTGAGTGAGTAAATTTAAGATACCCCGATGATGGTGCAATTTAGTGTTTGTTAGAGTGTCTTGTGCATCCTTCATAATTTTCTTACATGATTTCTAAAAATGTGTTATCCAAAGATTTTATTCCTTTTTATTCCCATCCCCCACTCCCACCCCCAACCAATAACATTTTGAGTCATAGAATCTTAGAAGCTAAGTGGAAAATACTCCAAAGAACATCTAGTCAATTCCATTCCTAATAGCAAACAACAAGGTATTAAATAACTATGCATCACCATCAAGAGATAACTTTAGGAGCTATATATTTGTCCCTTGAATCAATAAGAGACAAAGCAAGAAACTGGGTGAGAAATGATAAACCGTGACTCAATATAAATTTTAAAATTAAGCTCACTGAATCCTAGTGACAGACTGAAAGAGAAACGTAGCTTTTGATGGAATGAGAAGAACATGAATGGAGCTGGAGAAAGGGAAGCTAGAAGAAGTTATACGAAGTAAGAAAAATGAATTACAAGAAGCAATTAACAAAAAGAAAGACATTAGCACTTTGAAATTAAAGATGTTTGAGCAAATCAGGAGCAAGGCATTCAGGAAAAATGGAGTATTTCTCTAAGTTCTGTAATACAGACCCCCCAAGGAGGTAATCCTGTTTCTCCTTTATCCCATTGGACTCTCTCATAGAAGCTTAAAACCTTTCCCTCCATGTATATGGGAAATCTATTTGCTTTTCTCGTGTGTGTGTGTATGTGTGTGTATGTGTGTGTGTGTGTGTGTGTGTGTATGTGTGTGTGCATCTGCGTATGTGTGTGTTGATGGAGGTAAACGCAATCACAGTAGAAGCAAAAATATAGTACTTTTTTTTTCTTGGCCAGAGACATTTTATTTTTTGCCAGAAGCTCTGCCTCTGGCCAGAAGTTGAGAGCTAACAAACAAATGAAAAGAATTACACGTTCCTACATCCTATGATACTGCTTTTCAGAATACTGAAGGAATGTTTATGTAAGGATACCTATTTGACCAAGAAGTCAATAGTAAGGAGAAAGAAAACTATGCATGATTAAAGGACCCTAACTAAGACTTCCTACTTCCCAACTTTTATACTAGACATATAAATTACATATTTGATGAGATAGATAGTCCTATTACATGTATAGTTTTTTTCTATTGTGACTGACATAGGACATTACTGGACTCCATAGGCAAAGTAATGGTTTACATCATATCTTCTATATCCAATAAATCCAATCCAATTAACATTTATTAAGCACCTATTATATCCTAGGCACTGTGCTAAGCATTAAGAATATAGTTAGTTAAAAGAAAGGAAGTCTTATATATGTGATAGCATGGGGCCTTAAAAGATATTGGTATATTTTCATCCTTTCATAAAATATCATGCTTTACTTTAAAAGAGAAAAGCACCACCATAATGGCATGTCTTTAGCAAAAGATTTCAAGGAACTGAAGAAGAAGAAAAAATGAATTTCTTTCAAGACTCAGTCTTGGGATATCCTAAACATTGGAACTTGTAAGTTCAATTTCCAGAAACTCTTTACCCAATCTTTACGTTTGCAACTATCACATAATTTGTTGATTTTTCTCCAGTGAATGTTTGCCAAATACTCCCCATCAAAGATTTTTTATGTATTAAATATTTATGCCCAAGCTGTTACACCGAAAACTTGAGTATATACTTTACTTTTAGAATTAATTTATTTCTAATTTTTTAATGCAATGTAATTAGCTGAATTGCTCTTGGAATATAATCAGTTGTTATATATTTGAATAAGTTAATCATGTCTTTGTGGAAGTGTGACTGGTTTATAATTATCTCAGAGCCTGAAATTCACCGTTTATCTAAAAAGTAAGACTAAATCCAATTCCTAGTTAAGTAGACTGTGGGAAAGAATCATAAAATATGGCCTTATTTAGAAAGTTAATCCTGGTTCTTTGAGTTCATAGACTTCACATTATTTTTCTGCTTACTTTACAACAGAATTTTTATGGGCACCACATTTTAGAAATAACATCAATGATGATTTAGTCCAGAGCAGGATATGGTGATGGGGCCAGAGACCTGGCTGGACAAAGACTCACCTGCTAGCTTAGCCTAGAGTAGAAAACCTTGACTTAGTGGTGAGTTCTCAAACATGTTGAAAGGTGTTTATGTGGATGAGAAATTAGACTTATTTTGCTTGGCTTCAAAAGACAGGTATATTAACAATGTCTGGAAGTTCCAGAGAAACAAATTTCTGTTTAATGTAAGGAAAAAATAAAATAAAACTTCCTACCAAATGTTGTTATTACTGTTGTTTAGTCATTTCAGTCGTTTCTGACTCTCTGACCCCAAGTGGGATTTTCTTGGCAAAGATGCTGGAGTGATTTGCCATTTTCTTCTACAGTTTATTTTACAGATGAGGAAACTAAGGAAAACAGAGTTAAGTGACTTAGCCAGGGTGACATAACTGGCAATTCTCTAAGGCCTGATTTAAACTAAGGTCTTCTTGATTCCAGGTCTAGCTCTTTACCCACTGCACCACCTAGCTGCACTCTTCCTATTAATTAAAGTTATCTAAAATCTTGAGTTGGTTCTAATTTCACAACCTGTCTCCTATGTATCCCCTTCTCTCTACTCATACAATCAACACTCTAGTTTAGCCATTAATCACCTTTCCACTGTACTCTTGCCCAGCCTATTAATTGGTGTCCTTACTTCAAGTGCCTTCCCAATTTAATAAATTTCTCACTCAAGTGCAAATTGATTTTTCCAAAGCTTGATGTGTTGTACTAATCCTCTGATAAAGTAAGCTCAAAAATGTCTCCCTATTACATCCAGGAACAAATAAGATGATCTCTAGTGTTGAAATCCCATCAGAGCTTGACCCCTTCCTATTTTTCCTGGCTTCCTTCACTTCATTCAATTCTACTTACTCTATGAACAAGCTATGTTGCTCTACTTCTTATCTCCAGCACATGGCATGTCATCACCCAGCTCTATGGCTTTGTTCTGGCTGATCTCCTTGTTTGGAATCCTCTCCCTCTGCCTCCATGCTTTTTAAATCCCAAGGCTTCCTTCAAGACAGTTCCAATCCTTCATGGTACAGGTTTTTCTCAGATTTTCAAGTCTTCATCCTTTTCTCTATTCTCTCCCAAAACAAAGACACAAACAAAATTCTTTGCAATCCACCCTTGAGCCATTGATTGCCTAACACCAGACTTCCAGACTTCTTATTCAATTGTGTATGACTCTTCATGACTCTGCGGATCCTGTCCACAGAGATTTCTTAGCAAAGATGTTTGAGTGATTTGCACATTTCCTTCTCCAGTAGATTAAGGCAGACAGAGGTTAAGTGATTTGCCCAGGGTCAAACAGCTACTAAGTGTCTGAAGTCAGGTTTGAGCTCAAGTTTTCCTGCCTCTGAGCCAAGGGCTCTATCCTCTGCTCTCCCTAGCTGCTTTTTGGACATCCAGGCTGCTTCCTAGCTATTTCATGTAACTTCTCCAGTACCCACATTTTACGTCTCCGTCTTAGCTCCCCATTATGTTCTGTCTTATCCCATTAGAATGTAAAGTCCTTGAGGTCACTGTGTATCTTGCTTGCTTATATCTGAATCTCTAGAAGTTACTACAATACCTGGCACATGTGCTCACTAAATGTACTACCTACCTATCTACCTATCTAGGTGGAACAGTAGATAGAGATCAGGGCCTGAAGTCAGAAAGACTTGAGTTCAAATCTAGCCTGAGATACATGCTAGCTGTATCACTTTGGGCAAGACACTTAACCTCTGTTTACCTTAGTTTCTTCACCTGTAAAATGGAAATAATAACAGTACCTACCAGTGAGACTCAAATTAGATAAGAATTAAAAGCTTGAGCAAGTCACTTAAACTTAGTTTGCCTCAATTTCTTCAACTGTAAAATGGCAATAATAATAGTACTTACCTGTGAAGCTCATATTATTTGTAATAATATTTGTGAAGTGCTTAGCATAATGCCTAGTTTATAATAGGTTCTATATAAATACTTGTTACCTTTGCCTATCTATTAATTTACACATTGACTTCTTCATTAAAATATATTTGACTTTTCTTGATATCCAAAGTGCATAGTATAGTGACTAGCCCATATTAAGTATTTGATAAGACAGCCAGGTAGAACAGTAGATTGAATGCTGGACTAGAAGTCCGGAAGTTTGAATCTAGCCTCAAATACTTACTGGCTGTGGGAATCTAAGTATGTCATGTAACCTCTGTCAGCCTCAGTTTTTTTACTGATAAAATGGGAATAATAACAGCATCTACCTCCAGGGTTGTTGAGAGGATAAAATGAGATAATATTTGTAAAGTGCTTTGCAATCCTTAATGTGCGATATAAATGCTGACTAATGTTATTATAAAAGTTTATCGACTGTGCTTCAGTACATTATGGGTTCCCCATCAATGGAGGTTTTGTGACCACAAAATGCTGAGGGAACATGTATGGTGTAAGTAGAAGAAGGAAATAATGTTAATGTATAGGTTTGATTATGTGACTTCGGCCATCACTTGAAACTCCAAGAAGGGGCCAGGATTCCCAAGATTCCCTTGGAAAGCAAATGAAAGAAACTTGATAGGTTAATAAGCTTGGGTCTGTAATAATGTGGCTATTTTCTATATTACAGATATATGGACAGATCTACACAGGAAAAATAAAGTGGGCAATTAAGTCAATGCTGATTTGTCAATCATTCTAGCAGTGGGAACACTCTACCAGTGTTTTGAACTTTATACAGTAAAACAATCACCGATGTTCATAAAGATGGTGTTGCATTCCTCCAGAATCATGCAGTACCTCCTTAATCAACAAATATGCTATGGGGCTATTATTATTGTGATGGTAGTATTCTTAATAGTGACATTATATTTATTTTCTCTCTTGAAACTCGCAACAATCCTGTGAGGAAATTGTTATAATTATCATCATTTTATAAATGAGAGAACTAAAACTTAGGTAAAGTTACTTTCTCAGTCAAACCATTATTAAGTGCCTAAGATATAATTAAAACTCAATCAATTGAGTAGTGGTTGAACAAGTTGTGGTGTACAGTTCTGATGTAATACTACTATGCTATAAGAAATGTTAAGCTCAACAATTTTTTAAAAACATGGAAAGACTTGAACAAAATAATGAAGAGTGAAATGAACAGAATCAAGAGAACATCATATACAGTAACAACAATATTGTTAAGAACAACTTTGAGCAAATAAATTATTTTGGGTATTCCAAATACCCAAATTAAGTATAAACGACATATGAAGAAAGATGCTATCTGCATCCAGAGAAAGAACTGATAAATAGAAGTATGTATACAATAATTTTACATATATATATACATATATATATATATATGAGTCTAATGGTAGCCATCTCTAGGGTGAGGGGAGGGGTGGGAAGAAAAAATACATTTATATGATTTCGTTGTATATTTGAAAGGAATGTCAAGTTGTGCATAGTACATTTGTAGTTTCATGTATAATCATCTTTTTTATTGTACTATGTTGTAGAAATGCTTGTTTTATTCCATAAATTAAAAATAAAATTAAAAAACAAACAACCTATCCTAATGCTAGCTCTAGTTGTACTTTTCTTATTAAGAAAGGATATTGAGTTCCCTATTATTATAAATAATTGAGTAAACTGGATGACTGCTTATTTTGTTTGTCGTAGAGGAGTTTCATGCTTCAGTTATAAGTTGTAATGTTAATTTTAGAAACTTTTACCAACCCTTTATTCTCTGTTTTATACTCTAAATCCTTAAAAATCAGGAATACAAACACCCACCCACCCACACACACACACACATACACACACTCGTACATATAAAATTCATTCAAAAACATTTTCTAATCTATTATGAAAATGGCCTCATGCTATTTAATTCAAGGAATAAATTAATGAAAAATTCTTTGTTACATATATACATACATAGCTGGACATAGCACATAGGAGGTGCTGCATAAGCACTTACTGAATTGAAGAGATATGAAAGAAAGTCATAGAATCACAGAAGCATGGGATCCTAGATTGAAAGTTAGAACCACCTCAGAGATTATCAAGTCCAATTACCTCATCTGAAGGATAACGAACAGAGGGAGGTCAAGAATACCCTGGAGATGGAATGATTTATTCAAGCAAATGTCATTAAATTGGAGTTCAGGGAATCTATTTTCCCCCAGGAATGCAGAGAATGCAGAGCTCTTTGTGGTAGGATGATGTATTAGAAAAGAAGTTAGGAGACTGGTATATATATATTCCAGGCTCTGTTATCAACTATCTCTTCTACCTTGAGCAAATCAGATTAACTCTCAGTTTCCTCATTTATGAAACAGAAAGAATACTATTAGTCCCTCAGGGTTGTTTGGAGGATAAAAGAAAAGAATGTATATGCAGGGACTGAGCAAAAAAGATATTAAATGAAAGAGTGGTCTTATTAGTTTAGATGTCCATGCTGATAGTCACCTAGGATACCTTCCTCAATAAATGAGAAGAAACTGCCTCCCCAGATTCCTTGAGGGTCTCCTGTCAACATGGTTTATTGCAGGAGTTTGTGTTTGCAGATTGTTTCTGAACTCCTTGCCACCATATTTGTGCATTTGACTCCTCGGCCTGAAATATACCCTGCAGAGCTGTGGTAACAACCAAGCCAGGCCAGGTTCCCATTAAATATTTTAGTCTGACCTGTTAGGCACAGTGGAAGCTTTACTTCATGATACTTTCCTTCCTTCTTTCTTTTTATTTTAGCATGCTTTTTGTTACTTTCTATTATATTTATTTTCCCCATCATGCCATCCTTGTTGCAGAAGGCAAAAGGCATGCTGACATCTGCTGCTAATTCTGCAACTTCTCAGATCACTTCTGAGAAGGAGCAGGCTCACTTCAGGCGATGACCCACATCAGCTCCCTTTCATCATTCTTTTTGAACTCCTCATGACTCTTAGGAGGAAGAGTCCTCTGGCTACAGAATAATCTAGGCCTAGGACTGAAGAGGAACTTTCAAGATTTTTAAATAACCTTATTACAAGAAATAGATCTTTTATAGCTACCCAGCAATCTAAGTATCTTAATGATATGAAGAGGAACTTGAGAATTTGAATCATAATATACTGGCTTTACTTTCATGCTTTAAAGTTTGCAAACTTCTTGATGTGGGTTGTTTCATTTCATCTTCAACAGGAGTCTGTAAAGTAGGTCTTAAAGGTATTTTTATCCCCATTTTACAGATGAGGAAACTGAAAATCAAAGTTAAACATTTACCTAACATCACATGGTTAGTAAATGACTGAGCCAGGAGTCAAATCAATCTTTCCTGGTACCAAATACCAGACATGTTCCATTATATAGTATTGCCACATATAAAAATAGATACATACTTGCATGTATATGACATGGTATATCTCTTCCTGGTCCATACAAATGAATGCATTTCAGACACATGTATATAGATCTATGATATGTATATATTTGCCTATGAATACATATACATACTTAAATTTGAATAAAATTTTATAGTTTATATGATACTCTATCCATTTTCTAATTTTATCCTACACATTGAGAAGCTAAAAAGAAAACACATTAATCTCAGACTAAAAAGGAAAAGACTGAAGAATGGAGAGGGTCAGTGATTTGCCAGAAGTCACACAGACCTGCTAAGTGAAAGAGTTGGATGTTGAACCATGGCTTTTGATTCGAAGTACTCTTTCTACCATATTATTATACTATATGTTAAGAAGTGTGTGTACATGTTAACATAGACACACATATTAGACAGATAAATCTCTTGAACACTTGTATTTTGTTAAAATACTAAAAGAAAAAAAAAGATATCTATACTACTTACCTCCACTGGCTGTTAGTCAGCTAATAATCATTTATTAAAAAGCTAATATGTACCAATATATGCACTATGCTAAGTACTAGAAATAATAATGTGAAAAAGTAAGCATATCCCTCACTTTGAGACTTTAAGAAGCTTATAATCTCATGGAGGAAGACAACCCACAAAAGGGACCTGAAAAGTGGTGAGAGGAAAAAGAAAGAGGAGGAAATGATGGAGTCCCAAAGTAGTTCAGCGGGGTAAGAAATGAAGAGACGACTGCTCTGGGGGGAGTCTTTGAACGGAAGTTTTGGGGAATTTTTTATCCCATTTTCCATTTAGAGGGGTCACAGTGGTCAAGGGTAGGAATGAGATATGAGTACTAAGTTTGAGTTGATCTTGCAGGAGGATGAAGTTCTTATCATTCTTAAATCCTTTACAATTTGGCTAATGATGTTATCATTCAATTGAAACTGCTTCCTACTAAAGTTACCAGGGACCTCTGAAGTCCTAACCTTATCATGGTTATTTCTCAGTCTTCATCCTTCTTGAATTTGTTGTTGTATTTGACTCTGTTTACCGACCTCTGTTCTTGAACGAACACTCTTTTCCATATTTTCATAACACAGCTGTCTTCTGGTTTTCTTCCTACCTGTCTTGCCACACCTCAGTCTTTGAGCAATCATTACCCATATCATACTCCTCCCCTCACCCCACCAGAGTTCTATCCTGGACCTTCATCTCTTCTCACTCTCTATTCCATCATTACTCTCTCATTTAGCAACTTCATTATCATCTCTATGCAGATCACTATTGGATTTATTTATTTATTTAGCCATTATTAGCTCAAAACTCATATCACCTAATGTCTATTAGACATTTTAAAAATGTATGTAGACCTTTCAAACTCAGTATGTCCCAAACAGAACTCAGTATGTCCCTGTTCCCCCTCTTTCTGAATGCCTATATTTTCTATAGAGGACACCACCATTTTTCTCATCTTCCAGGTTTGAAATCTCAGAATTTTCTTCAGTTCCTTAGTCTTCTTCACTACACAAATCCAATCAGTTGCTACATCTTACACTCCTATCACCATATTTCTCGCATGCATCCCCCTCTCCTGACTTGCACAACTACCACCTTAGTTGAGGTTTTCATTGCTTCTCATCTAGGCCAGTTCTGTGACCTCCTAATTGGTGCCCTACTTCAAATTTCTCCATACTCAAATCCACCATCCACAAAGTCACCAAAGTGATTTGTCTTAAGTCCAGATCTGATGTCACTCCTCTCTTCAATAAACTTCCCTATAACTTCTAGGATAAAATCTAAAAATATTCCATTTGTCTATTAAAGCCCTTTAAATCTTTCCCCAATCCACATTTTCAGCAGTCTTATACACTGTTCTTGTTATTATATTCTTAAGTATAGCCAAACTGGCTAGAAAACAATAAGTTGCTTCTCTTTTAGGTTATATTAAGCTGTAGGTTTTTATTTTAGACTAAAAGTAATGTCAAAACCACAGTTAACAATGCTTCATATTTAAACTTAAAATTCCATAATTCATTAAGGTATTCAAAACCCTTTACCTACAACCAGAGGTGTGCTGGAGTCAGCTCTAACCTTCTTCTAAGCAATTGTCAAATTTTTTTAGGGTAATTTTTATTTATTTTTTTTTGTTTTCAAAGTTTACTTCCACAAGATTTTGAGTTCCAAATTTTCACCCCATCTCGCCCCTCCCCCCACCCCAAGATGGCATGCATTCTGAATACCCCTTCCCCTAGTCTGCTTTCCCTGCTATCTCTCCCCTCCTTCCCCTTCTATTTTCCTGTAGGGCAGGATAGATTTCTGTACCCCATTTCCTGTATTTCTTATTTCGCAGTTGCATGTGAAAACATTTTTTTTAAACATGTGTTTTTTTTAAACTTTGGGTTCCCAATTTTCTCCCTTCCTCCCTCCCCACCCACCCTCATTGAAAAGGCAAGCAACTCAATATAGGCTACACTTGAGCAGTTATGCAAAACACTTCCATAGTAGACATGCTGTGAAAAAATAATTCTATTTCCCTTAATCCTATCCCGCCCCCCCATTTATTCTATTCTTTCTTTTGACCCTGTCCCTCCTCAGAAGTATTTGCTTCTGATTACCCCCTTTCCCAATCTGCCCTCCTCTCTATCATCCTCCTACTCTCTTGTCCCCTTCCCCTCCTATTTTCCTGTAGGGTAAGACAGATTTCCATACCCAATTGAGTGTGTATGTTATACCCTCCTTAAGTCAAATCCTATGAGAATAAGATTCACTCATTTCCTCTCACCTTCCCCCCACCTTCCCCCAGTTCCCCTCCACTGTAAGAGCATTTTCTTTTCTGTTTTTTTTTGTGAAATAATTTACCCCGTTCTACCTTTCCCTTTCTCCTTCTCCTAGTATAATCCTCTCTCACCCCTTAATTTTATTCTCCAGATATGACCCCTTCATCTTCAACTCACCCTGTGCCCTCTGTCTATCTATCTATCTATCTATCTATCTATCTATCTATCTATCTATCT
>NW_020945014.1:9987420-10049391 GCF_900497805.2 Vombatus ursinus | reverse complement strand
TCTATCTATCTATCTATCTATCTATCTATCTATCTATCTATCTATCTATCCATCTATCTATATAAATATATACATATATATAATTTTTTCCCTCCAACTACCCTAATACTGACAAAGGTCTCATGAGTTACAAATATCATCTTTCCATGCAGGAATATAAACAGTTCAACCATAATATGTCTCTTATGATTTCTCTTTCCTGTTTACCTCTTCATGTTCCACTTGAGTCTTGTATTGCAAAGTCAAATTTTCTATTCAGCTCTGGTCTTTTCATCAAGAATGCTTGAAAGTCCTCTATTTCACTGAATGACCATTTTTTCCCCTGAAGGATTATACTCAGTTTTGCTGGGTAGGTGATTCTTGGTTGTAATCCTATCTCCTTTGCTCTCTGGAATATTATATTCTATACCCTGTGGTCCCTTAATTTAGAAGCAGCTAAATCTTGTGTTATCCTGATTGTGTTTCCACAATGCTTGAATTGTTTCTTTCTGGCTGCCTACAATATTTTCTCCTTGACCTGGGAACTCTGGAATTTGGCTACAATATTCCTAGGAGTTTTCCTTTGGGGATCTCTTTCAGGAGGAGATCAGTGGATTCTTTCAATTTCTATTTTGCCTTATGGTTCTAAAATATCAGAGCAGTTTTCCTTGATAATTTCTTGAAAGATGATGTCTAGGCTTTTTTTTTTTGGATCATGGCTTTCAGATAGTCCAATAATTTTTAAATTCTCTCTCCTGGATCTATTTTCCAGGTCAGTTGTTTTTCCAATGAGATATTTCACATTGTTTTCTAATTTTTCATTCTTTTGGATTTGTTTTATAGTGTCTTGATTTCTCATAAAGTCACTAGCTTCCAATTGCTCTATTCTAATTTTTAAGGAAATATTTTCTTCAGTAACCTTTTGGACTTCCTTTTCCATTTGTCCAATTTTGCTTTATAAGGCATTCTTCTCCTCATTGGCTTTTTGGACCTCTTTTGCCATTTGAGTTAAGCTATTTTTTAAGGTGTTATTTTCTTCGGTATTTTTTTGGGTCTCCTTTAGCAAGCTGTTGACCTGTTTTTCATGATTTTCTAGCATCACTCTCAGTTTTTCCTCTACTTCTCTTATTTGCTTCTCAAAATCCCTTTTGAGCTCTTCCAAGGCCTGAGATTGATTCATAATTTTCTTGGAGGCTTTGGATGTAGGAGCTTTGGCTTTGTTGTCTTCTTCTGGTTGTGTTTTGATCTTCTTTGTCACCAAAGTATGATAATATAGTCTGACTCTTTTTGCACTGCTTACTCATGATCCTGGCCAATTACTTGAGTTTTAAACTCTTTGTTAAGGTAAAAGTCTGCTTCCAATGTGAAGAGTGTACTGTCCCAAGCTTCCGGGGTTTGTACAGCTGTTTTCAGAGGTACTTCTAGGGACCTGTAAATTTTCAGTTCTTCCAAGGTGGTGTGATAAGAGGCGAGGTGTTTTCTCTCCGCAGTCACAACAAGCTCCACCGCACCAGCGTTCCTCCTCGCCCCAGGACTGCCTCTCAGAACTGTGACCCAGATCCAAGCACCAGTAAAGCAAGAGATTTCTGCCTCAGCCCTGGCAAAGAGATCCTTGCAATCTGCCTCTGATCAGCCACTTGATTCCCCCTCAGTCTGTGGGCCAGTAGCTCAGGAAAGAGCTGCAGCCCCGGGCCGCGCTTCAGTCTTGAGGCTGAGATCTAGCTTCTCTCTCACAGCAGTCACAAACTTTTCTCGCTGACCTTCTAAGTTGTCTTTGGTGTTCAGGGGTTGAGAAGTCTGGAAACTGCCACAGCTGCCCACAATTCAGTCCTCTGAGGCCTGCTCCAGGGTCGCTGTGGCCTGGGCCCCCACACTAAACTACATTCCTCTCCCAGCCTGGTGGGATATACCTTTCTGATCAACCATCCAGGCTGTCTTTGGGTGGAAGTTTGTTTCACTCTGTCTTTTTGTGGATTCTGCTGCTTTAGAATTTGTTTAGAGCCATTTTTTTAGGTATTTGGAGGGCTTTGGGAGAGAGCTCAAGACAGTCACTGCTTTCTTGGATCTGCCCCCAATTGTCAAATTTTCAATGTGAGTATTTACATATCAGAAAATGCCACTATAATATAAATTAGTCTTGATTTATTGTTTGTTGACTGTCTAGACTTAAGAAAGTGCTAATAATGCAAATTAAATACATTTATTTATTTTTGGTAAGTTTTTAAGTTTATTTTAAACTTAAATATAAAAGAAAAGAAAAAAATTGCTAGGTATACAGCAGAGTATGAGAGGATTCAATATAAAACACTAAATGTCCATTTCAAGAAAAACTATATAATAAATAGCACACATTGTTTTCAAAGCTGTCCAGCTTTTCTTTGCATCCTTGTAGGTTTTCTTTTGTTCTCTGCTGTGCACGTTTTACTTTATTTTTCCCTTCCCCCCGCAAGAAGGCCACAATTAAGTGTGTGTATGTGTGTGTGTTTATGTATGTGTGTATGTATCTACACACATGCATAAATGTCTATGTACACATATGTACATATACAGAATCCTTTGCTTACTCATTTTTATTTGTTTAATTTGTTTTTAGCAGCTATTAGTTTAATCAAGTTCTAGTCTGAAGTATGGGGAATGATGCCCCAAGCCTCAGGTCCTTCTTACTATTACTTTCTGAGATCTGTCCCAAGCTCAACCTTGGACTCTCCTCTCCACTCCTAAGCCACAGCTAGAGCCCTCTGGTCATGATGTCCTGTAAATGTTCTTGCTCCTGCGGTACCTCAGGTGGCTATGAATACAGCCGTTCTCTCTGCCCTGGAACTGAACCCAGGGTCTTGGCTCTCCTGCAAGTGCCCACGGGCAGCAGCGTCCCCACCCCTCTGCTGCTGTACTCACCAGGTGTGTGCTAGTTCCTTCTCCCGGTCAGCAGCACCCCAGCCCAGGACAAGTCTAGTCAGTGCAGCTGTTCTTGGTTTTCCTCAACAACGGAAGGGCCTTCAACCTTCTACAGCTCAGCCTCAGACCACCAAACTGTCCAGGAGATGAAAGTTTCTAAGACTGAGGCTGCCTCCCAAACCCAGTTGCTCCCACCCCCGAAGAGTGTTTGTTGATTCCACAAACTTGGCCTGGAAGTGTTAGCACTTCACTCATGCCTAACCTCCCCCCTGGTGTCTTCTTAGGTTGTCTTAGGAGAACAAATGCTTTGCCCTGACTTTAGTTTATTTCTGCTGATCTACATTCCCTCTGAGGCAACATTTAGTCTTTTTCTGTGGAGGAAATTTGTAGAGCTGCAAGTTCTCTGACCTATTCCTCCATCTTTCCAGAATCCTCTCCCTGCAAATTAAATTTTTAAAAATATATTCACATACCACCCCCCCAAGATCCTGATTGTTAAAAATTTACTAGTACACCCTCATTTTCCTTTATAAACATTTGTTGAGTTCAACAGGATTGAAGTAGAAGGCTCAGACAATAAAATTATCACCAGACTGACTGCAGTCATACAGTATAATGTAATAAATGATAACAATAATAATAAAATAACTGGCTTTTATGTAGAACTTTAAGGTTTGATAAGTACTTTATAACCTTTATCACATTTGATCCCTTTGCTGTTTGGCTATGTTATCTTGTACAACATATCCTTTCCTCACCTCAATAGTTCTTCAAACATTATCAAATAAACTCATCCATTATTCCAGGATGGAGTGTGCCAATCTACTGCCCTCTGGCCCGACTCATCATCCCTGTAATTTGCTTCACCAAAATGTCCCTTGATGACTGCCACTCTCTTGATTGTGTTACTTTCTTTATTAGAATGTCAGCTCCTTGAGGTCAGAGACTTTCATTGCTTTTTTATTTGGGTTCCCAGAAATCAGCACAGTTTTCTGGCAGGTAGGATTTAATTTAAAAAAAAAAAAAAAGAAAAGAAAAAGACTTTTCCAATTTAATAAATCCCTTAATTTTTTATTCAATTATTCATTAATTTATGCCTATATAAGATATGGCACTAAAATAATATAAAATTAATACATAATTACAAAGTCAGTGTTTCCAAAAGACAGAGGCATAAAAAATTATATATTTTGAATCAATATAAGGAAGAACTTGACACATTTGGCATAGTGCCTTTCTGATACACCTAGCACAAAAATGGAATGGATGCTAGGCCTTGTAATAGAAAGTTATATTACATGATTGTTACATTGAATGATATAATAGTAATAATACAATGATCATGTATGTAGTGTTTTGCAAATCCCAAAGGACTAGATAAATGGCAATGATAAGAATGAGCAACAAGCAGCTTTGAAGAGGTAATGAGTTTCTTAGAATGCTAGTTGAGTGAGCAGTGGCTGGGTCAGATGACAGCATATTGAGAAATTATTAAGGTGGATCCATTGATTCATGGAAAAATCAATAAAAATAAAATAAATAAACCAACCAACCAATCAATCAAATATAAAAAAAAATTAGGAAAAAAAACTCCCCGGGGGGGAAAAATTTACTATAAGAATCAACAATATGATACTTTTCAGGTTACCTTGGAATTCTTGTTTGGTGAGTTGTTTTATCCATCTATCTATTTCGATCTAATCTATGTATCTATAGCTTTATGTTTATAGTTACTTGTTCTGTGTATAGCAGGTAACTATTGATACATAGGTATCAATAGATACATAGATTAGTTTATTACATATATAGTTGATAATATATATGGTTTTAAATAAACTATAAAATACATATAGTCTTTAGTAAAGACTTCTACATATGTATACATATGTGTATTTGCATTCACTTATAATATATGTGCAAATAGAAACAGGCATGCAGCACACATGTGTATATGTAATATATAGATTTATGTTTATATAAGTATGTGTGTTTAGGTGAATTGATTAATTATTCCTACATATCCTCAATAAGTCAGTGTCTGGAAACTGTTCATACAGCTCCCATGGTAGTGATTTGATTATTTCTTAAAGTGACTCTTTCCTATTCATATAACTGTCATCAAATTTGATATTACATGTAAAACTGTTTGTAAACTATTAGTATTATATAAATGGAAGATATTATTTTTATTAATTATTATTAATCATCTCATTGAGGCAGCCAGTTGGCATAGTGGATAGAGTATCAGGAGTTGGAGTATCAGGAGTAACTGGAGTTGGGAATACTCATCTTCCTCAGTTGAAGTCTGGCTTCAAATACTTACTAGCTGTGTGACCCTGGGCAAGTAACTTAATCCTGTTTACCTCAGTTCCTTATCTATAAAAATAAGCAGGAGAAGGAAATGGCAAACTATTCTAGTATCTTTGCCAAGAAAACTCCAAATGAAGTCACAGACATGACATGACTGAAACAACTGAATAACAATGACAACAAAAATATTTAATTCAAGAATCTTAAAATAGCACTTACTATTTCAAATCCTAGCATCCAAATCCAGTCAAATCTAGTCCTTGGGGTAAGTGTGTATGGGTATATTTCTGTGTATGCATACACATACATGCATACACATGCATACAGATAGTCATACATATTTCTCAACTACATTATTCTTAAATCCTAGCATTCAAATCTAGTCTTTGTGCTAGATATGTATAGGGGAGTGTGTGTGTGTGTCTGTGTGTGTGTGTGTGTGTGAGTGTGTGCATGCACACATATATGTAGGTTTCTTGACCTCGAATTTGCAGGTCCAGTATTTTTCTAACATTTCCTACTGATCCCCCCCCCTTCATTTAATATCTATTGCTAACTGATGCAATCATTTCTTTGCATGCATTTGTTGAATAAAAAATAAAAAGAAATCAACAAATATAGTCCTTTCAAAATGAAAGAAACGAGACTGTGACAAGTAGTGCATTACTGTGAAAAAACACCAAATATGGAATTAGAGGAGCTCTTTCTGAGTCCTGACTCTGGCTACATTTCTTGTGGAATCCTAGGGAAGTTACTACTCCTCTCTGTACCTCTCTGGTTTCTCATTTGTGAGTCTGAGATAAAAATCCCTATATCATCTCCCTCTCAGGCTCTTTGTGAAGACAGTGCTTTGTAAATTTTAAAATGTGGTAGAAATGTGAGTCATTTTTACAGCATTCATGAATGAATTCCTTAAGATAATTCTTTCCCTATACTAAGGTGATTAAACACCTAAATGTTTTAGTAGTTCTTTGCTTTTTAAATATTTGTGAGTGTGATCTTTTCTGCATATTGCGAGGGCAATAAATGCCCAACAGCTTCTTTCCCATCTGGAAAATCTCAGTACAGCAATTAATACATCTTCTTAATACTTGCGGGGAAATGTTGTCTGAGGCAATATTTGCTTATTTATCTACTCTGTAGACTTTTAAAACCTTGCCCTTTTCTTAAACAGCCTCAGGGCACATGTACAATAAAGGATCCCATTAATTAAAATGCAGCAACTGCATTAATTAAACATTAGAATAAGATGAGGAAGGAAAAAAAATAGCCATTTGACAACTTTGCTCCACTAATAAAGATAAAAACAAATCGATCTTATATCTTGCCCAGAATTAAATTGGTTATTTGGGAAATCCCAAAAGCCTATACCCTCCTAGAAAGATACATGGAGGCCCTAGTCCCCCAAGGTGATTGCCTGAGAACTGTTACCTATACCTGGAAGTAATAAACCAGGATAATCTCTCATATTGAGACAGCTGGCAGTGCAGTAGATAGAGTGTTGTGCCTGGTGTCAGGAAGACCTGAGTTCAAATGAAGTCTCAGACACTTACTAGCTATGCCATTCTGGGCAAGTCACTTAACCTTTGTTTGCCTCAGTTTCCTCACCTGTAAAATGGAGATAATAAAAGAGTCTAGTGGGGTTGGTGTGAGTAACAAAGGAGATAATATTGGTAATATGTAATAAGTGTTTAGCAGAATGTCTGGCACATACTAGGTACTACATATATGTTTATTCACTTCTCCTCCCCTGGAGTTGGTCTTAAACAGGAGATACTACAACATAACTCACAACAGAACATAAAATGTAGGGCCTGGCTATGACATTGAAGATAATCACCAATCTCTTCAATTTACAGAAGCTTTACTCCATTGTAAATGTGAATCTTTTATTTTTAATGTATTATACATTCTTCTACTCTCTTAAATAGAAGATATTCAAGACAAGTGAATCACCTTAATGGCTCAGGGTCATAATTATAAGGAGATCCATAAATAGAACGATGGGCTTTGCTCCAGGTCATCTGAATCAAATTTAGAGGGCACTGAATTTTGAGGTCATTGGCAGTACATGCAGTCTTTGTCAACAGAAATTATCTCCTAATTAAGAGAAAAATTAGCTTAAAAAGGAGGCTTTCCAATGAAAGCCTATTACCAGTTCATGTGCCATATTGTCACCAGGTGGGTAGTGAAATGCCCCAGGGATTTATGTCTGGTCTTTTGCAGTTTATACTTTATAGCAATGACTTGGATAAAGGCATAGGTGCTATACATAACAATATTTTGTTTTGTTTTTCAAGTGACAAAAAGGTGACAAGGATAACTATCACACAAGTCGGGCAGTGGATAGAGTGCTGGGCCTGGAGTCAGGAAGACCTGAGTTCAAATTTGATCTTAAGCACTTACTATCTGTGTTACCCTAGGCAAGTCACTTAACCTTGTTTGCTTCAGTTCCTAGTTTGCAAAATGAGTTGGAGAAGAAAATGGCAAATCATTCTAGTATCTTTGCCAAGAAAACCCCCCAAACTTGAATATAACTAAAATAACTAAACAAAACATCACACTGGATGACAGAATCAGGATTCTGAAAAGGAGTTTGATGGGATAGATTATTGAGAGGGTAATCCTAACCCTAATCCTAAACATAATAAAATGAAATCAAAATGTGATCAATGAAAAATCTTACAGTTGGAATCAAAAAAATTTTTTTTCATAAATGTAACATATGGAGGTGTGGTCAGACAGCACTTGGTCTGAAAAAGACTATGTTTTAAGGAATTGTAATCTTAATATGAGTCAATAATATCATTTGATACCTACAGGGTTTTGATCTTGTGTTCCTTTAAAGGTGGCATAATTTCTGTGATATTCCTTCTATGCTCCCAAAATCATAGAATCATAGAATATGAGGGTTGTAAAGGACCTCAGAGGTCTTTACATCCCACATATGAAAGAAACCCAACTGCAACTTATCAACCAGTGGTCATTTTGTGTCTGTCTGTAGATGTCCGAAGCAAAAAAACTCATTGGCTCTTTGCATAGCCTATTCCATTTGGGGTCAGCTCTAATTGTTAAGGTTTTTGTTTGTTTGTTTGTTTTTGTTTTTGTTTTCCCTTGACATCAAGACTAAATTTGCCTCTTTAAAAAGCCCACCCATTGTTCTTGGTTTTGCCCTCTGAGGACATACAAAAAAATCCTTTCTCATCACAGATCTTCATGATAGTCTAATGATGGCTAGCATGCTTTCTCCCCAATGTACTGTGATTTAGTCTTCTCCAAGCTAATTAAGCCTAGTTTTTTTTTCAACTAAACATATGACATGGATTCGATGCCCTTTAAGATGATGGTTTCTATTTTCCGGACATTCTCTTGCTTATAAGTGCCCATAAACTATGGTACACAGAATTAAATCCAATAACCTTGATTTGATTTGATGTACAATGAGACTATCACATAGAGATTGACTATAATGAGACTACCTCATAGTCCTATTCATGAAAGCTGTGTGTGTCTCTCTTAATATGACCCAAGATTACATTAGGGTTTGTTTTTGTTTTTTTGTTTTTGTTTTTGGTTTGGGTTTTTTTTTTTTTTGGCTGCCCTATCACACTACTGATTTATGTTGAACTTTTTGTACATTAACATTACCCCAGATCTTCTTCAGAAACAGCTGATGTTTAGTCATGCTTCTGCCATCTTACACTTATCAATATCCTTTTGTTTGCTGACTTGTCGTTTAGCATGTTAGCAGTCCTTCACAGCTTTGCACCTCTGCAAATGTGATGAGCATAAAATTTATACTTTTATCCAGGCCATTTTTTTTTTCAGTTAAGGAACACAAGATCAATCACAGATCCCTGAGATCCTTCATTGGAAATTTCCTGCTACATTGACCTGGAACTGTTGAGGTCTAGGGGGTTAGGAGTGTTGGGACCCCAAAATCAGAACACAAGAGTTCTGCCTAAAAGAATTCGACCCAAGCCTTCTTTCAGCCAAAGACAAGTTTTATTAGAACATTTGTCATATTGGGAAGATTCTTAAGGAGTCTGAACATTAGTGAGCTATTGGCTAGATTATAAAAATCTGAGCAGTGGCTAGATATTAAGAATTTGAGCAGTGACTAGATTTTAAGAATCTGAGCACCTTAATGGAGACAAGATGGACCTTATATACAGGAAGACTGTGGGAAAGATCTAGGAGTGGCCAAGTAGTCTGCAGGGACTGTGAGGTAATAGAATACCAGGGACCTGAACCACAGAGCCAAGGGAGAATGGAGCCTACCTAGGATTAAGGGTGGGAAGTGACTGAGGGCCATAAGGAGGTAAGACAATAGAAGGCTAGGCTAGGTTAAGGATAACAGAGAATTAGGAAATTGGGCATAGTCACAATGAAAGGCCAGTTGATAGGATTATGGCCTCAGGAGAACACCAGAGCTTTGGCCATGTGGGAAAGTCCAGGGTTTTTCCTTTTTGAGGTCCAGATCCCATTCTCATTAGAAGCGTTAACAAATAGTCTTTCATTATGGTTATCTAAATAGTTCTTAATCCACTAATTGTATCATCATTTAATCCATATCTTTCTATCTTCTCATAGGAATAATTCAAGATATTTTATCAAAGGTTGTCTAAAATCTATGGAAACTATATCTGTAACATTTCTCCCATCTACTAGTATAGTCATTCTATTTTTTTAAGAATGGAAATTAGGTCATGGCCTATTGTTGATGAAGCCATAAACACTTTCTAGATGTTTGCCAATTATCTCTTTTATCATCTGTTCTTATCAATGAAAGTTAAGCTATATTTTGGAGACTCTTCCCTTCTTTGGGAAACAAGACAATATTTGTGTTCTTCGGTTATTATACCTTGTTCATTTTCTTTGGTTTTTTGGTTATTGTTGACCATTGAATTTCCCTCATAACTGCCATAGTTTGTACATAGTTGTTTACATGCTGTTTCTCCTGTTAGACTGTGAGGTCTTCATGGATAGAAACTGTCTTTTGTCTTTTTTTGGAGTTTTAGCATGGAACACAGTACCTATCACGTGGTTGGCACTTAGTAAATGTTTATTGATTGACTAACTTTCATAAGGTCATACAAGATATGTCAAAGCTAGGGTTGGAAATAAGTTCTTTTGATTCCAAATCTAACTTGTCTAGTTATCTTCAAGGTGATATAAAATTGTTACCATGTATATGGTTCTATAGAGGTATGGCTTTAAAGATGTGTTTTTACATTTCAAAAGAAATGTATTTTCATTGGAGTAGGTACTCTAACCTCTTTTGGTTCATCCCTCCTTAGGAAGACTGATGTCTCCTCAGTTCACAAGGACTCTCTCATTTTGATGCTTAATTCAGGGAGGATGTCTGAATGGTATAACACACTGTGATCCAAAACTCCAAATTGAATGAGTAGTCTCAGGTCTTAGTAGGTTTCTTCAGTAAAGGTTTTCAAGTCATTGTTAGATGGCCACTTTTCAAGGGTATAATGGTGAGGATTTCTGTCAGGTTGGATATGATGGGTTCTTATCTCACTGCAATTCTGAGAAGTTTTTCTAGTTATATCTTTATTTAGAGACATTGGCATCATAGGGCTACAAATTTAAAGTCAGAGGGTACCTTAGAAACTACCTAGTCCAATCATTTCATTCAGCAGTTGAAAACCCATGACCAAGAGTGTATAACTGACTTGTCCAAGATCTCAAAGCTGAGAATTATTTGAACCATGTCTTTTTTTTTTATTTCAAGTCCAGATAGGTATCCATTATATCATTCTGTCAAAGAACTATTAAGTGACTAGTAGAGGGTATACTCAAAGAATGCTTCTCAGTCTTAGAAAATAATTATCAAAGGAGGTTTTTTTTTGTTTTTTTATTTTTTTGTTTTGTTTTATTTTTGTAATAATTGTGCAGTCTTCAAAGTGAACAACCTACATTTGGGTGAACAAGGAGTGTGTTTGCTGTAGGGAAAAAAAGGTCTCAATGTTTTATACTCTGTGATACAGTGAAAAAAGTATTGAATTTTTACTCATAGGACTTGATTTAAAATCCTACATGGGCCACTTACTACCTGTTTGATATTAGGTGAGACTTTGTCACCATCTTGGTTTTCAGTTTCTTTTTCTATAAAGTGCGAGTGGGTGGGACTAGATGGTCTCTAAAATTTCTACTCCAAATTTTGATGCAAAGTGTCTTCACAGACATAAAAAATGAAGACTCTTCTTATCTTACCCAAAATTACTTTTATTTCTTCACTGAAGCTGTCATAAGAACATAGATTTAGAACTGTAAGGGATCTATGAGGTCATCAAGTCCCATTATTTTACAGGTGAAGAAACTGATTCCCAGAGAGGTCAAGTGATTTGTCCAGAGTAGCATAGCTCATAAATGACTGAGACAAGTTTTGAAGCCAGGTTTACTGACTTAAAAGTTCAAAATCCAGCATTCTATCCATTAAGCCACAGTGCCTCTCATTCTTAAGCTTCTCTTTTCTTTTCCACATTGCCAATAGTTCACTTGCTAGGGCATGTTCTATAACCTATTCCATTCATTCCTTTAAAAAATTCAACTTGGTAAGATATTTTGAAGAGATGATTTTGAACAATAAGCAAACAAACATAAAGAACTTGTGCTGTAAATCAGTCACATAAAAGTGATTTCTCATTTGTTTCTTAACCTGAATGCATCTGAACTAGACATATTTTTTGTTATCTATGCATACTCTTCTCCAAATGTTCTGTTTGTATTTTTAATGAACATATTTAATAAAAAATCTAGGGAAAGGATGATTAATGGAAAGGCTAGACAGATATATAGAAGTGTTCCAGTTGATAAAGACAGTAAGAGATTCAGAAAACAATTTTAGTCATAGCACAGCCTACTGGCCTTACATTAATTATCAGAGCATCACAAATAGCCTTCACCTGTATAGCCTTAAAAAAGGACTTGTTCAAATCACATTGCCTCCATAAAGTCTTTTCTGGTTGTTAATAATATATCCTTTCTCTGAGTTACTATGTCATTTATTGTGAAGGCAGTTATGGAGGTAATATATTGTAATGAGAAAAATCACAGAACTTAGATACCAGTTTTGGTCCCAGTTTTAATACTTACACATGACATCACAAACTCACTTAACCTGGAAGAAGAAGAAAGCCTCAAACTAATTAAATTTATAGTTGAAAAAGAAATAAAAGTTCTTAATGTCATAGCTAAAATAACTAGGTTACAAAGTTAAGCTATTAGATGTTAATCACAAGATCAATTACCTATGCCAATTGACTTGAACATGCCAGAATGTAATAATAATAAGTAGTAATAATAACTAACATTTATGCAGCGCTTACTTATGTGCCAAGCACTATACTAAGAGCTTTACAATTACTATCTCATTTCATCCTCACAATAGCCCTGGAAGGCAGGATCTATTGTTATCTCCATTTTTACAGATGAAGAAACCAAGGCAGAGTTAAGGAGCTTGCCCGGGGTCACATAGCTAATAACTGTATCTGACCAAATTTGAACTCAGTTCTTTCTGACTCCAGATCTAGTACTCTATCTACTATGTCAGCTAGCTGCTTCAGTAAACACGCATTTATTACACACTTAGTATATGCTAATCAAGGAGATAATTACTGGAAGTAAAAACGTAGACAAAAGAGACAATAGATAAATAACTTTGTACATGCAAGACTATATATGTATGTGTGTATATACTTATATACACATACATACACACACACACTATATATATGTATATGTATACAGCTTTGAGCTGAGTCTAGAAGGAAGCTGGGAAATCAAAGGGGAAGAGCATTCCAGGCATGGGCATCAGCAAGTTTTTACCATCCTTTTCACTGGAGTTGGGATATGGAGTGCTTGAGGAACAGCAAGAAGGCTAATCTAGCTAGACTGGGCAATACTGTGGAAAGGATTAAATGGAAAGAAGAATGGAAATGTAGGAAAGGACCAGGTTATGAAGGACTGTAAAAGGCTAACAATTCTCAATCTGATCCTAGAACTGATAGGAAGCCACTGGAGATTAGTAAGTCAGGAGTGGCATGGCCAAACTTGTGCTTTATAAA
The DNA here is from genome assembly GCF_900497805.2 of Vombatus ursinus. NCBI lineage: Eukaryota > Metazoa > Chordata > Mammalia > Diprotodontia > Vombatidae > Vombatus > Vombatus ursinus. The sequence continues at coordinate 10,036,126 of NW_020945014.1, read as the reverse complement.
GATCATATTAGTTGAATGGGGAATAGACAGAACTGGGGAATTACTTGAGACAGAGAGACTAACCAACAGATTAGTGCAAAATTTCAGTTCTGAAATGATGATGATTTGTACCAGGGTGATATCTATGTAAGTGGAGAAAATTGGAGGTAGATGAGAAATGTTGAAAATATAAAAACAAGCCTTGACAACAGATGGGATGTATGTAGTGAGTACAAATGAGGAGTTACGAATAACTACTATGTGTTTCAAGCATGGGTAATTTCGAGGATGGTGTTGCTTTCAACAATGATAGGGAAGTTTGGAGGACAGGATGGCTTTGAGGTAAAGATAATGAATTCTCTTTGAGACACAATGAGTGTTAGATGTCTACAGTTTGAGATATCTAATAGGGAACTGTTGATTCTATACTGAAGTTCAAGAGAGAGAGTTTAGGGCTGGATAGATAGAAAGATAGATAAATAGATAGATGGTTTAGATAAATATATAGATATTAACTCTATCTACTCATATAATTGGTGGGAACTCTCAAATCCATCAGATTGTAGGCCCATTTGGTCAACTGATTAGTGGTTTTAATAGATCTGATTCCCAAACCACAGGATAGCATGGCTTAATTTGTTGTGATAGCCTCTTTAAGCTTCAGCTTTATTCATTGTAAAAATAGGTTTCTAATCATTGTCCTGCCTGTCTTATATAATACACAGTAAAGGTGAAATATCATCCCAGATATAAAATTTCTTTATTATTTAAAGAGATAAAGATTAGTGTTTACCACAAAATGCTGGTCTTGACTATAAACAGTTTTGTATTGTTACCCAATACGTCCATTGGGTTAGTTTTGTTCCACCAACAATGACTGAGCAAAAATTGACTAAAAATAGGGGCTTTTTCTTTTGCTTCTCTTTGGAATATACTATAATGTGATGAAAAGAGGAATGGATTAAGACCAAGATACCAGTTTCCAACTCTCAGACCCACTATTCAGTGGCTTTTCACTTTTTTCACTTAAGTAAATGAAACTGATCAACTAAATTATATCTAAGCTACTATCCAATTCAAACACCTGAGGTTCTAGGAATCTATCTCAATGCAGTGACTTCACAGAGTATCCCCGTAGAAGTTATCCAAACCTTGAGAACCTGTAATCTTGCTTAAGCTATGTGGGCTCTGGAGAACATAAAATAATAGAGACACAAGAGAGGCATAACATTCCATCAGCCTCATGGGTATCTATTATAGAAGGGTCAGGACTGAGGATAAGAATCATCATTACAGAAAAGATAACATGGAAAAAGCAAGAGCAACTAAGGACCTGAGATAAAAATATACCTCAAATATTTACTAACTTTGTGATCTTGTACAAGTTGCTTAACCTCTCAGCCTTCAGTGTCCTCATCTGTAAAATGGGGCTAATAATAGATTGTTATGAGGCTGCTATGAGTTTATAAAGCTTATGGTTCTACATGATGCTAGCTATTAGCTATTGAAAGCTAACAGAAGTGGGGAAAAGGGCAAGCCATATAAATTAAGGCTATTTCAAAGAATCAATGCTTCTTCTTAACAACGAAATTGAGTCAAAAATTGATAACAAAGTTATTATGATACAATAGGTTCTATGAAATACCCTGAAGTAATAATGTAATAGTTCAAAGAACTCTAGAAAAGTTCAGAAGAACAGTAAAGATAGCTAGCTAGATAGACAGACAAATCATAAAGGCATAAGGATATGATGTAGAGTTCTCAAGGAAAAAATTAATATCTTGAAAGTAAAGCATTAGAACAAGTGACAGAACTTGTCAATACATTCCTGGAATAGAAAATGACAGTATTATTAAGCAAAAATAAAATGACAGGGGGGAAATCAAACAAATCCAAAGACAAGAACACTGGAATAATACAAAATAATTCTATAAAACATGGGTGTAGAATTGCAATAAATTATTAAAGAAATAAAATAAGCAGGTTTTCTAGATGTGAGTTTAAAAAATACTAAAAATCATACTTAAGGATAGCATAGAGGAAAATTGCCCTGAAATATCAGGAGCATATGACAATGTGTCAACTGTGAGAATTCATAGAACAAAAAAAGGAAGAATCCTAATCCAACCTGAGAATTACACATTCAAAAACAAATAGAGGCAAGAAGACATAATAAGACTTTTACTAGCTTAAGAACTACCAAACTCTTAAAGAATAATGAAAAATTGTTCCTGTTAAAAGAAATCAAAGGGAAAAGTAGAACATGATCTTCTAATAGAAACCAGAAAAAAATACTTTCCCCCTCAATTTGACATCCTGTAAAACTTATTCCAATCAGCAATTTTTTTTTTAAAACAGGAAGTTTCATCAAGAGTAACTTGAGGTGAGCATGGTATTCATCATGAGAATTCATCAAACAAAGAAAGAGAAATAGGTTTAGATAGCAAAAGAAGACTAAGAAATGAAATAAAAATTTCGTGAATCTACAGCTAGAACAGCCTATGAACGTAGCGTGTGGGAGTCTTTTGTTTGTTTTGATTTTCTCTGGAAAAAAAAAGCAAACTTACACATTGCCTGAGGGGGAATATTTGGGAACAAAAACATATGCTATTTAGTGTTGTGAGATGGCATGATGTGTGTGAAAATATTAAGCAAATAGGAATGCACTGTTTAAATTGGGGGGGAATTGTATTATGTAATTCTTATGGAAAATAAAAGTCTTGTTTTGAGAGATCTCCCGCCTGCCCATCTTAAATTCCTTTTCTTTCCGCTGCCACAATTCTAGACACCAATGCTTTCCCACTAAAGCATACACTAAAGGCTGTAGAGATGAATGAATAGCCTGAGAGAGAGAGAGAGAGTTTCTGGGTAATTAATAATTAATTTATTAATTAGGCTTGCTGATAATCAATAAATTGATGGTCAGTGGTTTCTCTTGGTAAACAAAAGCACCTAATGGAGACACTGGAAGCCTTCCACATTTTTAGAACAGGGAATGCCCTTGACAGGAGAAATCAACCCTGATTGGTGAATAATTAATGAGGGGGTGGACATATTAATGAGGAGGTGGGCCTTCAACTCCTCCTGCTGAGACTGTGATTAAGAGATTCAGCTACCTCCAGCCATGTGGACAAAGGAATCCATCTCTATCCAGACCACTCTGGTTGGTTTTCTCCTTCATGAGCTGGTTTACCCTAAACTCTAATGGAGGGGTGCAAGGACATGGGCTTAATGCTTAAGGGCTGGAACTCACCTAGATTATATTTTGTTTATACTATGAACAATAAAGGTTTCCTAGTTAGGTGGGTACTGCCCAAGATCAAGGAGCATCTGCCCTGAGGATTAGGCCAATCTCATTTATCAGCCTTGTCCTTCAGAGACTGGATGAATGACTTACAGAGGTTGTCCCTGAATGAGGAAATAGAAAGGAAAAATCTTAGTCTGAATTTAATAATGTGATTAATATAATCAAATAATAAAATATATCAATAAAATAATAAAAAAATAATAATTTCTTTAAACTGTCCTTCCTGAATATGAGTATATCCAGGTGCCAATGATATCTTCTCTATTGTCTCAAGCACTTTCATTCACTCATTGTTCCATTCATTACTTATTTTCAGAAGAATGTAAATTCTGTAAGTTCTAAAGCTAGTTTACATTTTTGTACTTATATCCCCAGTGCCTTGCACATACCAAGCATTTGTTAAATATTTGTTCACAGAACAGGGTGAATATTTATCTTGAATACAGCACTGAGTTAACAATTCTCTCAGTATTGGCAAGGGAGGAGTGATATATGATAGCCACCTGTGTCACCTGTGTTGGGGACAGACGAAAGACAACCCTATCACCACATTTCTAATGTTTCATGCAGGATGTTTTGGAGCGTGGAGGGTTTGAGGAAGTAAAGTAATAAAACAATATTTATGAACTAGAAGACAGAGGTCTAAGTGTCAAAAAACTTTCTTGTATATTTTTTGAATTACTACTATTATTACTTCTCCACTAACATTTTAATGTGAAACCTCATTGAGTTGTAGAGATGACCTATATTCTCAAAAGCTGACGGTGGAGTGTATGTGCTTACAGATCCTTCTAATGTAGAGCAGTATCTACTATTGTCCCAGTTATAGAATGTGTGCCTTACCTATGGACCAGTCTAGTTAAATTGAGAAAGATTGTTATTTGTACTTCCTATTGGAAGAAGACAAATGACATCATGATGTTCATGGTATCATCATGAGGTCAAGGTACAGTGTGTTCAACTGTAGTTGATGAGTGCAATATAAGCTTGGAAGTTTCAACCACAGGGAAAAATAATCCACTTGAATATTTAGGATGGACGTTTCTCTAGATTTGAGCATCTCATGTTTCCTTCATGCTGCTGAGAATCTGCTTTACTCATAGAGCACAGCACCCTTTTTTTTTTTAAATTTTGCTAGGCAATGGGATTAAATGATTTGCCCAGGGTCACACAGCTAGTAAGTGTCAAGTTTCTGAGGTCAGATTTGAACTGAGGTCCCCCTGACTCCAGGGCTGGTGCTCTATCCACTGTGCCACCTAGCTGCCCCTCACAGCACCTTTTTTTTTTAAGAAAGATTATTTACTAGGCTGATTGAGCAATGATAAATTTTTTAGAGATAGCAACTTCTGCAGACTGTCTACTAAGCTATAGAAGTGTTGTTATATCTATAACTATTTTCGTAGTTCAGGATTGGGTAGCCACAGAATGTCAGAGGAGGAAGGGATTTCAGTGGCCACAACAATCTCTGCCACAACTTACTCAAGGGACCTCCCAATTTCTGCTTGATGCTATCTGCTTAAGGGGAATCTAACAGTTCCTGAAGCAGCTCATTCACCTTTTGGAAAGTTCTAATGTTAGGAAGCATCCCTAAAGAAGAAATCACAGATCCAAAGATACTAAAGAAGCATTTTGATTATTTTTAATCAACATTTTCATCATTATTTGACAAACAAAATCCTCTTTTAGTAATTATTCAACATAAAGGGTAGCAAAGAAATGAACCCCAGGAAGAAAAGAGTCTACCCAAATTTATCTCCATTTGGGATTTTCTTCCTCTTCTCCATAACCTTACTTTCTGGCTTTCTAAAGACCTGCCAGTTTGATGCCCTCCAGATTTTCCCACTGATCTTAAAGTAACAGGGTGTGTATGCCCTCTTACTTAATCTTAGATTGTTCAGAGATATCTTAGATTGTTCAGACATAGCCAATGTTCTTAAAGTAAGGACTGAACTATCAATGTAGGGGAAGATAAGCAAAGAAACCACATCTCTATAACTTTCTATGGATCATTCACATAACTTCAGTGACCACAAACTCTTCTTTAATATGAGGGCAAATAGTACTTCCACTACCTACAAGCATCTAGGTGGTGCAGTAGATAGCAGACTGGGTCTAGAGTCAGAAAGAACTGAGTTCACATTCTGCCTCAGGCACCGACTATCCATGTGACTCTGGGCAAGTCATTTAATCTCTTTGTGCTTTAGTGTTCTCATCTGTAAAAATGGGTGTAAGAACAGCACCTACCTCACAGGGTTGTCATGAGGCACAAATGAATTAATATTTTAAAAATTCTTACTATGAAACCTGGCACATAGTAAGTTCTATAAATACGCTTATTCTCTTTCCCCTTAGCAATCTCACGGGATTACTAAAACTTTAAATGACTATAGGCATGTGAGTTGTTACTATCCCAGCTCTCTTCCCTTCTCTGCTGTCAGGAATCACCTCTTTATGTCAGCAATTCAGAACTTGCCAGGCTAAGCTTAAGAATGACAATTATCCTGTGCAGCATTGTTAATTTACACTAATAACACGAAAGCCCTTCATGAATGATAAGGTCCTGAAAATTAATAAGTGATGAAAGCAAGAATGTGAGGTGATAGAATATACTTAGCTCATGTGTTTTGACAAATGTACCTGAGTAATTATTTATGACTTATTATCATTCATTAGTAGCAAAAGAATTTCTCTAACCATCATTCAAGTCTTCTGAACAATTCCAGAAGACAGCACCCCAATGAAATTCTTAGTGTCTACAGAACTGCAAAGTTACACCATGGAATTTTGTTTATAAAAAAAAAAAAGGTTAAATCTTAGATTGAGGTTACACCTCCTCATGGATTTTAGATAAAGTAATAGAGGCAATGTGGTGTGGTAGAGAGAATACTGAAGTTGTAGTCAGAATTTATGGGTGGGTGATAGAGACAATTCCTAGTTTCATGACTGTGGATAAGTCATTCACTTCTGAGTCAGTTTCCTCAACTGTAAAATGGAAATCACAATCATATTCTACTGATTTTACATGGTTGCTATGAATAAAGTAGTTTGAAAAAAACTTTAAAGTACCATAGAATTATATACCATAATTGCTATGGATTATATTAATAAAAAAGTAGTAGAATTAAATGCCTGAAAAAGGCATTAGAAATTAGTTAATTCCCTCATTTTATAGGTATTATTAAGGATATGTCTAAAATACTTTAAGATTTATAAAGCACTCATTTACCCCCATTTACAGAGCCTCACAACAATTCTGGTCTCTGGCATTTTTATCTCAATTTTCTAAATGAGGAAACTGAGGCTCAATTGTGTGTGGTCCAGCAGCTTTTGAGTGACAGAAACAAGATTCAAACCAAGGTTCCCTGATTCCAATCCTAGTAATTGATCCACCCTACTCCACTGCTCTTCATGATTGGGAAAATCAGATACAAAGGGTAACAGGACTGGGATGAGATCATACAGCTATCTTGGTCAAATGGGAACTAGAATTTGGTCTCCTGAATGCCTGACCAATGTCCCTTGCATTACACAGGAAAGAAGCTATAGCGTATTGGCTAGAAAACTGAATTTCGAGTCAGAAGATGTGGATTTGGAGACTGGCTCTGCCACTAACTAGCAGTGTGAACTGTGTAAATCTTGGTCAACCACCTAGGTTTTCTGTGACTAAGTTTCTCATTTGTAAAGTGAGACTAATAATGTAATACTACCTATCACTCATTATCTCAATGCACATTTTAAATGTCTTTATCTCATGCTTATCATGTTTTTTTGTTATTATTATGATCTTACTTTCTAATCTTTTATTTTTCTTTTTCTCCAGGTTCTTTCACTCTCAATCTTTTCTCAGCCTATTCTCCTGAACTGCCTATATTCTACCTGCTTCCCAATCTTGACTCCATGGTGAACAAATTTACCTCTACATTATTCTCAAATCTCAACTCTCTTGCACCCTGCTCCTATTCATGATCCTTCCTTCTGAACCACTATCTTGGATTCCTTTTGCCATCCATCTTCTTCACTTTTAGTCAGATTTGCTAAATAAAGCTGGGGGAAGTCATGAAACTATGCTGATTGGTCCCACTACAAAATTTTGTTATCTAAACTCAACTAGGAGCAGCTAGTTGATGAGGTGGATAGAGGGCAAGGCCTGGAGTCAGGAAGACCTGAATTCAAATTAGGCCTCAGATACGTACTAGCTGTTTGACCTTGCACAAATCACTCAACCCTGTTTGCCTCAATTTCCTCATCTGTAAAATGAGCAGGAGAAGGAAGTGGCAAACTACTCCAGTATCTTTGCCAAGAAAACCCCAAATGGGGTCACAGACAGGACAGAAATGGCTGAACAACAACAGCATACCCTCAACTAAGCCCTCACTACTAAGGGACAATCCTTCTAGAACTCTTAGTTCTATATCTCATACTTCAACAACAGTGACAAGAACAATGAAAGAGACTATCTGTTGAGCTTTCTTTATTTACCCCTTCTCCATCTCTCACTATTTTCTCCTTCATTCTATTCTCTGCTGAAGGGGTGACCCCTTTCTCCTAGACAAGGATAACCCTTTTATATAATCCTTAAACCTGTACCTTCCCTCTTTTCCATTAGATTTATCCTACAATCATCCCCATTCTCTCTCTAATCTTCAATCTCTCCCTGTCTACGTCCTTTTAGTTGTCTGAATGCTTCTTCACAGTCTCTTTTGTTGCATCTTTATCTAGGCCTTTCCTGTGAATAAAGGGTGTTTCCCAAGTTCTGTCCTAGGCTCTATAGTATTTTTCTTCAATATTATTTTGGTTGGTGATCTCATCAGTTCCATGGATTCAATTATCATCTCTCTGCAGATGGTTCTTTAGATTTGTAACCTAGGTCTAGACCTCCAGTTTCACCTCTTCAATTTCATACTGGACATCTCAAACTGGATAGCCAGTAGACACCTAAACCCAAACCTGAATTCATTATACTTCTTCCAAAATCTTCCTGATAGGCACCCATGCTCACAATACAAAGAGTGTCACTCTTCACTCTTGCCTCTCTCAACTCCCCAAATATAATTTGTTGTCAAGTCCTGTTGATTCCACCTGTGCAATATCTTCTGGATTTTCTGTCATTGCTATCACCCTGATGCAAGCAGACCCACATCAGCGCAAGCCTGGAATATTACAATAACATGCTGGTCACCCTCCCTGCCTCAGTTCACTCTCCACTCCAGTCCAGCCTTCACTTAGCTGTCAAACTGACATTCCTAAAACATGTCTGACCATGTCATTCCAGTATTCAATAAATGCCAGTGGCTCCTTATTATCTCCAGTATAAAATCTAAAATCTGTCTAGTTTTAAAAAGCCCTGATCCTTTCCTACATTTCTGATCTTCCTTCACTTCATTCCCCTCTGTGTAATCAAAGAACTAGTGACTCTGGAATTTTTCCCTTCCTAGAAAAAAGACATTCCATCTCTCAGCTCCATGGATTTTCACATACTATCCCATTGGCTGGAATTATCTTCTTCTTCACCTCCACCTCCTAGTTCCATGGCTTTTTTCAAGTTCTGGCCAGTTCTAGCCTTCTTCAAACAACCTTTGCCAGTTCACCCTAATATTAGTGCCTTCCCTCTGAAATTATATCTAATTTGCCCTTTATATAACTTTGTGTATAACTTGTGTTAGATGTTCTGCATGTCCTTTCTCATTTCAACCCATCCCCATTAGACTGTAAGTTCTTTGTCAATAGGGATGGTTTTTGTCTTTCTTTTTAGCACTAGCTATTAGCATGTTTCTTGATATATAATAGTCTCTTACTAAATGCTGGCTGACTTATTGACATCATTTCTTCCTCTGATCCATCCTTTCAATGATGCTTGATTAATCTTTATGCATGGATCCAACACTTTCACACCTCTGGCCTAAATCTTTTATTCATTTTCTATAGCTAACCTATTAATATTTAAACTCTTGTCTACCATTCTTCATCTATCTCTTCCCACCCGTACAACTTTATCTCACATGCTTCTCCTCACATATTCTATGTTCATCAGATACCTAACTGTTGTCCTTTATGTGATGCATATCAGAATTTTCCTAATTCTATGCCTCAAGGTTCTCAAACTTTTTCAGTTGATGGTGCGTTTAGTGACTCAGTATTTTTTCCCCATGGACAACCTTAGGCCAGAAGAAATACCTGATAGTTCCATTCCTTAAGTAGTTGATGTTCAAACAAAAATTTAGTGGCCATTTAAAAATACATATGACATATAAATTGAAAAAAAAAGTAATAGTTTGTATTTCATTCCTAACCACAATTGCTTACTAATGGGATGTGTGCACCTGTTAAGCACTGTTCAGCTTCTCTAGTCTCAGAATCAAATTGAACTCCACCATTCATTTCCTGTTTCACATTGATTTTCACTTGGTACTTGTGATTTTTATCTCAGCAACCACTAAAAACTCAGTTTTGAAAAGATATGAGTTCACAAATGAAAAATGGAATGCATTATGATTTAATGTGGACACTATGTAGTACCTCTCAGAATTTGTTCAACAAATCCATGTGACTTATAGATGTTGAATATGAATACCCTGTGAGTTTCACAGCTTGGAAACTTTGGGTTTATACTATTTCTTCTACCTGGAATAGATCATAGTTTGCCAATATTTTAAAGATCTACTGATCTTTCAAATCCAGCTGAATAGTTATCTTCTCTATGAAAACTTAACCCTATCCCTCCCACCCAATAAGAAATTGCATTTCCTTTCTCTGACTTCATATCAAACTGTGTCCTTTTTATCATATATAGTCTGTGATATAGTGATTAAATAGTTCATCTAACCAAAAATTATTGAGTTGGAAAGAGATTATCTAGATTGCTTTCACCTGAAGTACGAATCTGTAGTATCTCCCTCTCTATCACCTTCCACTTTAATGGTCATATAACATTTGCCTGAAGACCTCTTATGATGGCGAACTCACTATCTGCTGAAACAGGAGATTTCTTTATGAAGCTGTTCTAAATTGCAAGGAAGTGTTTCCTTATATTAAGTTAAAATTTGTCTCCAAGTAGTTTCTACTCATTGGACTTAGTTCTGTCCTCTAGGGCATAGGAGAACAAGTCTGTCCGTTCTTTCAAATGACAATCTTTAAAATTTCACCAAAAGGAATATTAACCATCATTTTTTTTCACTCAGTTTTGCCAATTGCTTCTACTGATGTCTATATGACTTAGTGTCTAGTCTGTTCATCATCCTAGTCTGGTTTTCAGTGTGAGTTCTAGGTTTTCCTATCCATCTTTAGTACTTATCAGCATTTTTCCTTTGAGATTTCCTGGCCAAAATCACAATGTACTCTGGGCATACTAGGAAGGAAGGAAGAAAACAAACATTTTTTAAGCACTTACTGTGTCCTGGGCACTTTATTAACAACACTGGGAGATAAGTGTTATGAATATCCATATTTTAGTTAAGGAAACTGAGGCTGAGAGGGATTAACAGACTTACTCAGGGTCACACAGCTAAGAAGTATCTGAGGTCACATTTGAACTCAGGTTTTCCTGACTCCAGGCCCATGCTTTATCTACTGTACTACTTAGCTGCAACAATACAGGCACTTAAATGAAGAATGATGATGATGTGACATCATGTGACCTGATTATACACAGAAAAATTTGTAGGTAGCAGGAGGGTACAATAAGACAGATTGGGCCAAGAATTATTATCTTTAAACAATACAATTTGACAAAGTTTTTATTCAAGAAGGGATAACTACTTTTCCAGCACCTAACTACTGAGAATTTTTTTTCTTGGATCTCATTTTATTTTAAAATATAAAATTCTTTCTTTTCTAGTATAGTTACTTCAGAAATTCATCCAAAACTGCAATGTCAAGCACTAATGTGGCTCAAGGGATGGGCTGAGAGAAGCATTGGGTAGTCAGCTAATTAACTAGTTACATATTAGTTGCACTGACTAATTGCCCCAAATCAATTAGCCAATTGGAAAAATCAATGATATCTTCAAAGGAGGCACAAGGGAATAGCAGTGTTTTTTTTTTTTTTCTTTTCAAATTACTAGAATCTTTTGCACAGGAAAGAAAATGCCAGCTAATGTGAAATTCAGGAAGTGTTGATATAATAACAAAGGAAGTTAAACTGCTATTTTTTCTCATCTGAACCAGGTTTTTTCTTCCTTCCTTCCTTCTTTCCTTCCTTTCTTTCTTTCTTTCTTCCTTTCTTTCTTTCTTTCTTTCTTTCTTTCTTTCTTTCTTTCTTTCTTTCTTTCTTTCTTTCTTTCTTTCTTTCTTTCTTTCTTTCTTTCTTTCTTTTTTGAACCATATCCTACTCTATGGGTCTAAAGTCCTAATTTCACTTGATAGCCCCCATCTGACATTCCAAGAACTTCAACATGATCTCATGAAGTGACCTATTCACAAGACATAGAATGCCCACTTTTCTTACATTCATATGGAGTTTTAAGATTTGTAGAATGTTTTGCTGACAAGAGGTCTGTGAGGTAGTTGTAGTGTTTGTCACAATCATTATTTTATGGATGAGTAAGATGAGATTCATGGGTTTTAAATGACTCTCCCAAGGTCACAGAAATTGTAATTATCACATAATGTGCTATTTAGAAGTTATTCCAGATGTCTCTCCAGATCCAAGTCATATGTAAATAAGTTTTTCCACTACAATATTTCTGACAAGTAGTTAACTATCCAGCTTTTGATTGAAGACTTCTGTAGGAAGCCGACACTTTCCAAGGCAATCTGTACTTCGGGTTAAATAAAATTGTTAAGACTTTGTTTACATAATGCCCAAATCTAGCTCTCTGCAATTTCAATCCATGCTACTTTGAGTTCTGCCCTCTAGACGCAATTAGAAAAATTCTAACCCCTTCTACACATGACAACCCTTCACATGCTCAAAGACAGACATAATCCTCACCTCTAGCCACCATTAATTATGTATTATATTACTAAGGGTGAATAGTCACAATTCCTTCAAGTGTACTTACAATGTTCTGATGTAAAGGCCAACCTGATTTCCTTCATCTGGAAACCTGGGAATTCCAAGATTTAATATCAAATAAGAGTTATGGCCGCAAGAGGGACGGTTCAGTATATACATTGGGGGAGGGCAGGTAAATACCCTAATCTTCCTCTTGAATCCATGTGTTGGAGTAAATAAAATGAATAACCAACATCAGTGAGGAGGAATCAAAGCCCTTTCTCTTTCCATTTCCTTGTAGAAAACCCTCAGTGATTTGGAGAGGATGACATATATAGCTTCTGTTTCATATACTCTGTGTTCCAGCTGAACTGTATCTTGGCAACTCCCCAGCCTTGTCTGCTCCTCTCCTGACTCCAGGAAGCAATGGAGTAGAAGATTTGGAGTGCTTCTGTTAGAATTACTGAGCTTGAGTTTGAACCATGGCTACAACACTTATTACTTATGTGACATTGGGCAAGTCGTCTAATCTCTATGGGACTTCATTTCCTCATTTGTAAAATTTGGGAGTTGCTTCCATCTCTGCATCTATGAACTTTTGACTGTTTAATATATGAGAAAGTGAGAGAATAATTACAGAGAAGGGAGACAGAAAAGCAGAGTTTCAGTCTGATTACTGTCCTAGGACAGGAGGTGAAAAACCATGTGTGTATATTTTTTTTGGGGGGGAGGTGTATTATGAGTGATAAGAATATGCTCTTATGTTTTGGGGCCTGCAAGGCTTAGTGGGGCATTTGAGTTTATACTCATTCAGTAACCAATCAGAACAACTTAGATCTAGAACATATTTCTAAACCTGAGTTTAATAACTGGGGGGAGGTAGAAGATGATCTGTGGAAATATGGTCCAGAAGGTGATTTTCCAAGTGAGGAGAATGGAGATGCATAGTAGCAAAGCAGCTGAAAAGATGTCCAGGGTGGATGGCATGGCCCACGATCTGGGGTTGGCTAGCTAGAGCTAAACTGACACCTGAACTCAGGACTCACTGAATTCTAACTTGATGTTCATTCCTTTACACCACCATGCCTTTGATGATGGTGATGCTGAAAGAAATAAATATTAAAAATTAAAGGCCAGACTTCAATATTACACTCATTCTTCTCTTAGATATGAGAATCCTTGACCATTGGGAGGTGAGTCTGCTGATCAACACAGTAATTTTGCTTCACTTTTACTTATACCTTAAAAGCGTCCTTACGATTGCTCAGGGTATGGTTGGAATCATTAACATTTTCTTTAAAGGTTTAGACTAGTACCTATTAACTGTGGCCTTCTCACCTTAGGTGAAATGTCAAGGACCATTTTACAGAAGCTTGAAGTTTAAGTCACAGGGATAAAAGCAAGAGATAAAGATGAAAATTAAAACAAAGTCTTCAGTCATCACTCTGAGTGGAAATAAATGAACTTTTATTAAGTTTCCCCACAGGCTCTAATTGGACACTGGGATATTGAACTCTTCCTTAGGGCTTACATTTTCAGAATTCAACATGTCTAAAAATCAGTCCTTCTGTTCAAGCAGCAGAGGTTCCTTGAGAATTCCCAGAAAATATGCTCTTATAAATTTCCCAATCAAATGTTAAAGACATTGGAAGTCTTGGTTATAGCTTACATACTTTCTTAAATCAATACTCCTTTGATTTGATACTCTCTGACAAGAGAAAGGAGAAAGAAAAGTACATGAACATTCTTGGCAACTCAGGTATCTTGATATATAAGATTGAATGGTCACTTGATTGATCGATAAACTGCTAAAATGATAAAATCTAGGATTCATGATGAAAAACTGACCAAGTAAGTGAACTAGTCTAACTCTTGTCTGAAGAGTAAAGATAATATCTGTACTTTAAGAGTTGTTGGAGAATAGGTCGTTTTTTTTTTTGTTTGGGGGGGGATATTTCAGTGCTATATAAATGTGAATCATCACCTCCCCCCCCCACCATCATCATCATCATCATCAATATCATTGTGGTGATCATATTACTCACATTAAGCAAATTCTACACACAGACAGATAAGGCATCTTCCCATAGTGGTAGGAGTTACGTTGTGTCCTAGATAGTGCAATAAACTTGCAGTTAAAAAAACCAGAGTTTGCATCATGACTCCGACACTTTACCAGCTATTTAATTCTTGTCAAATTACTTAAGTGCTCTGAGACACAGTTTTCTTGCCCATAAAATGAGAATGATAATATGACCTGTCTTTCAGGATTGTTGTCAGGATCAAGTTACATATATGTGTGTATGTATATATAGATATGTGTATGTATACTTATCTATACATATATGTACACATTATGTACACAACATACATACATATACAATACATTTATACACATGCAAACAAATGTACATGCATGCACATGTGCATACGTATAGAACATTTTAAACCTCAAAGTATTATATAAGTATAAGCAGTCTTTATTATTTTAAAGAAAAAAACAAACAAAAGATGCCTTGCCCAAAATGTCTTCTTCATTTGCATTCTATAGCTCCTGAAATGAACATTTTTGTAGCAGTCTGTTTCATACATGTTCCATTTAGTTCTAGTGATAGAAGTAAGAATAAAGTATAGAAGTTACAAGGAAATAGATTTGACTAACTATTAAGAGGAATTTTCTAATAATTGGAGCTGTCAAAAATGTAGATATGAGTCCATCTATCACTGGAAATGTTCAGCCAGAGGACAAATGACAAGAGGTTTTTGATAGGGAGGTTGAAAAGGCACAGATCGATAATAGTGGGCACTTACCAGGAAGGTACACTTTTGTGAGATATCACAGAAAGCATCAAGACTCCTGACCCCTTCCTCACATATTGACACATTGCTACAAGTCCTGGCATAAAAGTAATTTTCCAGATCTTTCAGTATCAGCTTTATAATATGGAAGGGATTCAGAGTAGGGTTACAGAACCACATAGCCTCCTTTAAAACTCCTATTACTAACTTCTATTACTAGCTGCCTAGCCTGACTACAGATGTTGCATTTCTACCCAATGCCTTAATCCTCCAAGCAGAACAAACAGGCAAACAAAAATCTCTTTAATGTGACTACACTTCAAATACTTGAAGACATGCTTTAGTTCCCCAAGATGCAATTCCAAGTCCTAAAATAAATACTTGAATAATTAACTTATCAATTTATTTTTGGTGATGATGATGATGATGATGATGATGATGATTCATGTACTTTGAGAATAAAATATTGCCTTTTCCAAAATCAAAATTCTAACTTACCAGACTTTTTTTTTTCTTTTTCTCTTAGACAGGAGTCAGAAGCCACATCTTCTAGCCCTGGCTGGGGAAATTATAATGGCTTGTATATTTGGTTTTCTTTGGGATTTAGATTTGGGACTTCATAAGGCACAAGGAGTTCCCTATATAGAAAATCCCTTCACCAATATATATTGCCAACTGTAATTTGAGTTTTAAGGAGTTCCTTGGCACACTGAGAAGTTAACTGAAATACCTGAATATAAGAAGTTAGTAGGTGCCAACAGCACAATTCGAACTCAATTCTTCCGACTCTGTAACTAGCCTATTAACTACTAAGATAGTTATTAAGATACACCATATATTTGAGGCACATACTTATGTTGCAAATTTCTTCTTACAGGGACCACTTTTTTATTTTTTGTCTTTCTATCATCTAATATAAACCTTATACTTAGTATTTCCTACATAAATACAGGTTTTGGCTGTTAGTTGGTGATGACCCCCTCTTTGCATCCAGGTGTCCTCAGCTGTAAAATAAAGAGATTGAACCAGTCCATTTCTCAAGTCCCTTCTACCCTAACATTCTATTTCAGAATTGGTGTGGAGATAGGGGATTGGGAGCAGGAGAAGAAGACTAGAAGATATCTGTTCAGATTCTGGTTCTATGGTTTATTTGACATTGGGTAAATTGCTTCCCCACTCTCAGGGTCAGTTCCCTTAAATGTAAAAGAAGGGAGTTAGATTTAATGAATTCTAAAGCCTGTTCTGACTTTAAATCCTATGACCCTATATTCGAATTCTCTTTCTAGGTTTCACATTCTATTTCACATTCTAATATTCTATCCTTTAAGGATCCTTCCAGTCAAATATTCTTTGATTCTATATATCATCTGCACCCCCCCAAGTTAAGGACAATATAAATAATGAACATTTCTATTCTTATTACAAATTAGATCTTTCAGAATATTATCCAGAATACTTCATTTAACAGCAATTAAAACTTTCATAGGTTTGCATTAGATAATGCATTAGTGAATTGTCTAATAAATGTTCTTTTATGATCTGCAATTAATATCCCTTAGAATTTCATGATAATGGTTAGAATTGGAATTACCAACACCATGAAAAACAGTGCAGCTTTCAAATTCTTGATTTCTGGATTGACCTGCCATTTAGTCAGTGCTAACTTAAGCTTAGTTGTCAAGGTTCTGTCTCTGCTAAACTCTCTATGCATACATATTGTTCAGTATATTTAAAAATATTCCACTCACACCTGTTTGAGATCAAAATAGAAATCTCTTCTCAAATGCACTAGTAAAATGTTCAAGACTATTAATCAAGGATGAACTTTATCATCTTCATTAAGAATGCACATCTGTGCTATTGAATTCAGGTGGATAGACAGTCTACAATTCCCAAGAGCTCACAGTTGTAGTCACAAATTCTTTGTTCCACCATTTCCCTGGTGGAAAGTGCCCTTTGTCCTGAGGGAAGACTAGGAAAGGGAATGTGGATGCAGTAGTGCAAATCCATCACCACCACTGTATGAAATGCTGATTTACACTAACTAGTCATTAATACTGCCTTCCTTATCTGAAGAAAAGTACCTTAAAAAGAGCTTTAGATCTTGGTGCCAACCTCCAAATTTAAGAAATGAAAATGAAAATGAAAAGAAAAAAAAAGAACACCATCATTATTCCAAAATGTCTCTTATAAAATCACAGAATCTCATAGTTAGAAGGCATCTCAGTGGTCATGCAGTCTAAAGCCTTCCTGAACAAAAATCCCCTCTGCCAGTGTATTTAAGTGATCATCTATCTTTTGCTGAAAGACTTCTAACAAAAGAGAGTGTATCATTTCTGGAGGCAGCATTCATTCCATTTTTCCCCCACAATTCCAATGATTAGCAGATGTTTCTATATGTAAAGTCTATGATTTCTTTGTAGTTCTCCACTGTTTTCAGTTCTGCCTTCAGAGTCAGAACCCTCTTTCCATAGATAGCTCTTTAAAATGGAGATTGCATAACGACCCTTTAAATCTTCCAATCTCTTCTCCTCTGTAAGCATGCCCAGTTCCTTAATTCTATCTTCATGTGGCATAAATTTAGGGCTCTTCACAATCTCAGGTTCCCTTCTCAGAGCACTCTTAAATTTAATAATTTCTTTTTTTTCTTTCTAAATTATAATGCCCAGAATTGAAGCAATTCTGTCTACGTATCCCTGTCTATCTCTGTTTCTCCCTCTCCCTGCCTACCCTCTCTCTCTGTCTTATTCTCTCTCTATTTTTATCTCTCCATCTCTGTCTGTCTCTTTTCTGTGTCTCAGTCTGTCTGTGTGTCTCAGTCTCTCTCTGTATGTCTTTCTCTCTCTCTCCTATAATTTCACTGGTATAGTAGATTCCAGTGAGGAACTGCCTCTGCCAATACCAGTGTAAATCAACACCTCTGAATTACAGACTTTGAGAACATCTCTCAACTCTGTCTAATTATATTAGCTATCATGGCTGCCAGTTCATAGTGTAAATTTATATATTCATATCCATCTTATCTTTCGATAAAGTCCTCATTCTTTTTCTTTTTAGTTGAGTAATTGCCTCCTCTATCTTGTACTTGTGAAGTTTTGTTTTTAATCCAACTTACCTCGGGAATATGTCTAACCCTTAGAAATGGTTGTATTCCCAGAGGGTGGCTTACTATTTCTCCTCTCGGTGTTCTATGGGTAACCCCGAGGGTTTGTGACTCCACTGATATCATACATTTCCATGGGTTTCCTCCACCCAATATTGATTAATCAATTGATATCATTCCAAAAGTCCAAAAAGTACCTTCTGAACTTAGACATCATTTTTGCCATTCTATTAGTCCCCACCAAATTTAATTTTAAGTATGGCATAGCAATTGGATGAGTTAACCCTTTCTTATCTGCACTATCTCCATGCACGATGCAATATTTTGGCTTCTGGTTCAATTCACTGTTTCAGCAAAGGGAAGTGGGTCACTTATTAGGGCTGGCCCACCACCACATTCAGCTCCAGCTCCAGTGTTCTTTGCTGCAGATTTTAGTTGCTGAAGTGTGTTTCATGTCACCTCTAACCTTTAGAAACTTACAAGGTCATAGACTATTCTGTTCTGCCTACGAGTATTAATTTACTTAAGATCTGGAAAATATAAATACAAATTAAATAAGCACTATGCATTTACTGAGATCTAGCATCCAGGTGGATGAGAAACCTTATCCCTTCCTGCACAGCAACCCCCCTCAGTAAAAAACTGTCAAACAAAAGAATAAGACGTTGTCCATTTGAACCTTTTATATGTATGTTCCATTCTGTAAAGCAAAAGATAATTCATCACAATAGAGTATGTAGGCAGGAAAGAGTCAAAGGATATCTGTTCATGCTTTGCAATAGGGGAAAGAGTCTTCTATATAGGCAGGGGATATTGCCTATCCCTGAAGGATTGGGCCCTCATTCATTATAATACTATCTACACCAACTGCCTCATTTTACAGATATGGAAACTGAGACCAAGAGAGGTTAAATGACTTGATGAAAATAACACAAGTGATATACAGCAGAGCTGGAATCAAATCCAGGGCCCCTGATTCAAAATCTAGCATCCATTTCCCTTTCCCATGCTCCTTACAGTGCAATCTCTAGATAAAACAATCCTGTAGTTAACAATAGGACTGAGATAAGAAGGCATAATATATACAACTAAATTGTCTACATACGGGGGAGGAAAAGTGGGTGGGGAGAGAAATTTCAGCATAGCACACACACATAAAGTAAGACTTAGTGATTCTGAGCCTTCAATGTCTATATAAATGTGAGTTGTTATTATTATTATCTTCTTCCTGGGACCCTGGGGATATGATTAACCCTGGGGACCTCAAAATCTGGCAGTTACAATTCTAACTTAGGAACTAATTATCAATTTGTCTCTTTTTTTGCCCTTTATTACAGTGAAGACTTTTTAAAAAGTGATTTACTTGTCTTCATAATTAGTATGCTGATTAGAATATCTTTAATATCACAAGGCAGATTGCTTTCAAAGCAGGAGAGAGATGGTGCTGGCAGTGTAAGGTAGTATGTAGGAGGATTCTAGGAGAAATCCCCCTTGGAATTTTTGTTAGGCAGCACTTTCCTTTGAAACTGTAGCCCCTGCCTGCCATCAACCTGCTACAAAGGACCTAGAGTCTCACATGAATCAAGGCAGATAAACTGAGCCACATGGTTTTGCATTATTGAGATGTGAGAAGAAAAACAACACAAAATAGAGAAATTCTTTCCTAGAAAAACAATTCCAAGCCACTGCTGAGTTCTAATGATTAACTATTCAGCTAAACATCTAGGGAAATATCGACCTATTGGGAAGGCACTCTGTTCCAATATTTAAGGATTAATTCCTCACTTTATAGCTCTTATTAGCTGGACTAAATATTATACTTTTAATAGGGGTTCCCAGGCATCATGAAAATGTGGAATGGAATAGATGATTGGAAAGGAATACAGTAATTTCATTATCTCAGGGGTTTTTTTTTTAACTCTTTTTCTTCATTAACTACTACCATGTACTCTACACTTCAGCCTAATTTACTTCTTTCTCATTCTCACACTTAATATTCCACCTCCCATTCCCTTACCTTTGTACTATCTATTCCTCGTTGCTGGAATTACTCCCTGGTCACCTCCACCTTGCAGATTCTGTACTTTGCCTCAAATCACAGATCAAGCATCCTATTCTGCATGATGTTTTTTCTGTTCCCCTTAACTGTTAGTACCCTCACTCCCTAAATTACCAAGCATTTAACTGCCTTTGATTTAATTCATATTTAGTCTACATGCATTTATTCTATATATGAATATATGTTCTCTGTTTCCCTTAATAAAATGTAAACTCCTTGAGAATGATGATTTTTTTCTTTTTTCTTCACTTTTACCTCTCCTTTCCCCTCTCCTCCCCTCTCCTTCCCTCCCTAATCTTCCCCTCCCCTCTCCTCTCCTCTCCTCTCCTTTCCTCCCTAGCACCTAGTAGAATATTGGCAAATAATAGATTTTTAATAAATGCTTGTTGATTGATTGACCATGGATATAGGTTTGGTGAACAAAGGCTAATTGTAACAACCTGAAGATGGGAACTGCATCAGTAAGTTCCTGGATGCTAAGGGTCAATATGAACTTTTGCCCAATGTGTGTTCATCTAAACTTCATGCAAAGACCTTCAGTGAAAGGAATTCACTACTTCCTAACACATTCAATTTCACTTTGTATTTCATTACATGGGGTTAAGCTGAACAGTTCTAATCCTTCTATATGACAGCCCTTGAAATACTTTAAGATAGCAAAATAGACTTCTCTAAGACTTCTACCCTAAATATTAAGACCATGGGGGAAGACAATGCAGCAGAAGCTAGGAGATCAGAAGTAATAGATCTGGCTATTGTTTCTAGTGATTCATTTCATGCAAAGAAGCCAGTAAATGTAAGCAGGAAGAGAAATGGTGATGTGTATATATATATATATACACACACATACACACATATATGTACATGAAGGAAACACAATTGTTTCAATCCTGGGTATGTATAATATTACCATCATAAGGGAGAAGAAGGAAAAATACAAGGCTCTGGTTGTGCTAAGGCATTCTGGCTGCATGACCTTGAATCCTCATTCTTTTCTCCCTTTGTGCATATATACTCTGCTGGTATTCAAATGTTCATGGGAAGACAGCCAGGAAAACAGGCAACATATGATATGCATATTTCCCTGAGTATTCCTCAGTACTTTGAACCAGAAGGACCATTGAACACTGGATTTTAGAATTTGAAAGTAAAGTTGAGGTCATCTAGTTCTACCTCCTCAAAGTTAGACGCATGGTAAGGAGTAAAATCAGGATTGGAATCCTGTTCCTCAAATTCCAGATCCACAGTTCACTTTTACTATGTCAGGCTATTGATTCTGAAACCTCCTTAAACATAAACCAATTCAACACTCTTGTTTTACCCATGAGAAGATTGAGACCTAAGGAACTTAAGGAAAATACCTCCATGGTCACATAAATAGTACATACTGAAGGCAGGATTTGAACTTAGTTCTTTTAATAGAGTATCCAGTGTTCTCATTATGATCCACAAATATCTTTATATATATATATATGTATATATATATATATATATAATGTATGTATGTATATATGTATGTATATATGTGTATATATGTGTGTGTGTATACATATATATGTATATATGTGTGTATATACATATATATGTATGTGTGTTTATATATACATATATACATACATATACATATATATATGTGTGTGTGTGTGTGTGTGTATATATATATATATATATTTGCGTTTAAGGTAACATGTTGGATGGCCAAGAAAGCACCACTAGCATTATCCTGGAGTAGTTTGTGATAGCATTCCTTTCAGGGTCCAATGGAACCTGTGACCTGTTAGAATCATTTGAGTCTCTTTCAGCAGTTTGGGGCTAGGAACATGACATGCAGATTATCTATTTTTGATCTCTCTTCCTTATTCCTCAAAAATTCAACAAGTATTTATTAAGTGCCTACTGTATTTCAGGCACTGTACATACATGCACAAAGAATGAAACAATTGCTATATTAATACTGTCATTAATATTTCCTCTAGTTAAGTTCAGGATGTAGAGATACATTGTTCTGCCCTGGATCTTCCATTATTTGGGATGGCTCAGGCCACAATAGTCATTCTTTTTTTTTTCTTTTTCTCCCAAGCCTAGCAATTACATCAAATAATGGAGTTCTTTCACATGCAATTAATTATTTTCCATTATCTATTCCTACAGTATTCTCCCTCAGGGGAAAAATATCATTAAAGTAGTCACCTGAACTCTAGGATAGAAGAGATAATCTAGCTATCAAAAAGGTTTTTTTTAAAATTTCTGCCACTTTTTGCCAAGCAATAATCTCACTATTGAAATATGACCCCCTTCTTTAAACCAGATCACCATTTTCAGCATTTCAAGTATTCTTATCAAGGAGGCACTGTCATGGCTTGAGGCTAAGGCAACATAACTGACGCAGGAAGCTTTAAGGTAAGAGAGTAAAGTTCCTCTCACTGAACAATTCTTGTGGGGATTCATTTCCTCTTCATTTTGGTAGACATTTTCCTTAGCAGTGACCAAAAAAAAGAGATAAACAAACCAATCAAATGAATAAATGAACAAAATAACCACATGTATCTACTTTAATATTGGGGATAGAAAACCATTTCTCCTTGAGTTTGTGGAGTTATTCTTTCCAGGATTTTTTGTTCCCAACACAATTGTTTGTCTTTATCCAGTGGAGCCAGGGCACTATGCCAATGTAATAACAGTTGCTTGGTCATCGTGGCTTTGTTTGAAATGCTCTCAGTGTCATTTTCAAGTAAGAAATGCCAAACTCTCATGATAGTCCTGAACAACTGGCAAGTAGCCAGTCATAAAGTCATAGGATATCAGAGCTGGGAAGAATGCTAGAACACAAAGTGTTAAAACACAGTGATAGAATTGGAGGGGACCTTAGAACACATGTGAGAATGTAGCAGAAAGGCAATGGGAATTATTTATTTCCCGAAATTTCCTTCAGGCCTAAAGTCAGATATTTTCAGATGTGAGGAGAGTGGTGGGAGAAAGGAATCATCCTAGTAATCATCTAGTATAATCCTTGTATTCCTCACCGAACAAAACTCTTTCTGAAATGTGTATCATATTGTCAATAGATCTAAAAGATTCAAGATCATGAAATTTTCACTGATTCCAAAGGTCTACTGCTTGAAAGAGTCAACCTACAAAATGGAAACTCTGTCCCTCTTTCTCAGTTTCATGACCCTTTCATTCCCTCTACTAACAATGGATAGCACCTTCTTACATGAATACATGAAAGTTGGCAGGAAGAGGAAATAGAAGTGGATGAGAGGTTAAGGATAAGCTGGATAGCTTACCTCGTCCTCTAGTACTGACTGGAATTGACTGAGAGTTAAGTGCCACAGAAATGTTCCTAAATCTCAGGTCCAATCATATCATTCCCTGGTTCAATAAACTCTGATATCTATCAATCCATTCTTTTGCCTCTAGGTCCAAGTACAAACTCATCTCTTAGCTTCTCCCTCCTCCCTTCTGCCTGTTAGAATCTCTGACTTTCCTACAAGACTTAGCTCAAAATACACACCTGGAAAAGTAATTTCCCTCAATGGTAATGACCTCCTCTCTAAGATTGTCTTGTTTTCACTCTCTGTACACACATACACACACATATGTGTGTATGTTTATATACACATATACGTATGTATTTATAATATTCACGTTGTCTTCCTAATTAGAATGTAATAATTACTTCCTTCTTTTTTCTTTCCTTCCAATTCTTTCCTTCCTTCCTTCCTCCCTTCCTTTCTTCTTTCCTTTCTTCAAAGCACAGTCCCTAGAAAATATTTACCTAATAAATGCTTGTCCATTGATTGCTAGATAGAGTCAAATTTAAATCACATCCTAGATCCACTCTATCTCTCCAGGTTTATTACACCTTTTGCACACTTAGCTATCAGGTCAAAGTAACTTTTTTTTCTGTTCCTTATACATAGTAGTCCATCTTCCATTTCTTTACTTTGTAAAGATGGTACCCTGTGCTTTAAATTCACTCTCACCTCAAACCACCTCAGATAATCCCTAGTTTTCTTCATAGCTCTGATCAAGGACCGTTACTGTATGAAACCTTTGCTGTTCCCCCGATGTGATCTTCTTAAGGGCAAGAGTTATCTCATTCATTTCCTCGTATGCCTAAAGAGGTATAGTGCCTGAGAAGTTTTATTAAATGCTTTTTGATTGATGTATTGATTTATATTTGGTGCTAAATATTCCTTGTTCTAGAGTGTTCCTTGCTGTAATTTGGCTCCCCATGACAGTCTATGGATAAGAAGCATTAGGAAAAATAACTTTAAGTTCTTCCTGGTTTACAAACCTCCTCAATCTAGGCTGCTGATTTACCAGGTATTTAACCCTAACCTTTGAGACCCACGGACTTCTAAACACCATCTTGCCCAATTTTCAAAGAAAGCCATTGCTCTAATTATGTCACACTGGCCCCAAGTATAATAACCCCATAACACTTTTATTTAGCATGAGTTTATAGCTTATGGGTATAGTATTAATCAATGAATCTTCAACAAGCCAGAGGCAAAGTCAGGAGACCTATGTTCAAATTCAGATTATGGGACAACTAGCAGAATAGATGGGGGAAACTCACAGTCTCTTTGAAGCATGGTCTTAATTTTTAAAAGAGGGTAAGCATTCTTGTGCTTAGTCATCTGTCAGGGCTATTACAATTTTTTAACTGAAATCCAGAGATAATCATGATGTAATTGCGAAGTATTTTTAAATCAATTTTTTAAAGACATATGACCTTAGACATCAACGTCAGTAACTAAATTTGCTTGGTAAATATTTACATTGAAATCAAACTCAACACATAATACATCATAATATTATTTTCTATTCTATTTCTACATCATTATCCCTTGCCCATTTCTTATCATTCATTTTTCCCATTTGATCACAATATGCCCTCTCTTCTTTTAATTCTGCTTTTTCTTAAATTTAGCATGATTTTATATTTTTGGGATATGTTTATATTCTCCATTCTCATTCACTTTGATTATATTACAATAGTTCATTATATTAATGGAATACAGTTTACTTAAACATTTATCTATTGTGGATTTTTTTGTTTGCTTTCAGTTTTTGTTGCCATGTATTTTCTTTATTTTTAAAATCACAAATAATCATTATAAAAATCTTTAAACACATAGTCTTCTTGGTGTTAATTTTTGGTAATTCTCTCAGTTTATATTCCCTAAAATGAAATAATTGGATAAAAGTCATAATTATCTTTGTAACTTTTAATGTGTATTGGCAGAACGCTCATCAAAAACATTCTATAACTTTGTGATTCTGCCAGCAATGAATGAGTGAACTTGTTACTCCAACCTTGCCATCTCTTGAGTTTCATTTCATTTAATTATGTTTTCCAATTTAACTAGTGTGACATTGTATCAGAATTGTTTTAATTTGCATCTCTTTATTATTGAGATGAGCCTTATTTTCAAATAATTATAAACAAAATGAAAATTTTCTATTCTTATAGAATGAACATTTTCTCTTTAGGAACAGGTAGTCATCAGTGTGATTTTTTTTCAAGTTCCTTATATTTTTATATAAGCAGCTAGGTGGTATAATAGATAAAGTACCAGACCAGGAATTGAATTCAAATCCAGCCTTGGGCATTTACTAGCTGTGTGGCCCTAAGCAAGTCACTTAACATGGTTTGCTTCAGTTTCCTCATCTGCAAAATGAACTGGAGAAGGAAATAGCAAAACACTCCTATATCTTTGTCAAGAAAAAACTAAATGGGACCAAGAAGAGTTAGAAATGAATAAAACAACTGAAAAACAGCAAAATATTTTTATATGTCACATTTTATGTCATATATGTCATACATATTTTCCAATCTATTTTCTTTTTGCATTTCATTGTATTGTTTCTCTTACTCAGATTAAAAAAATAATTCATTCAGGCACTTACTCTCCTCAATCAATATTGTTTTTCTATTGGCTAAATGAATGAATGAAGGTATGGATGAATGAATAAGTATTTATTAAGTCATTATTTTAGAGACATTGTGCTAAGCGTCTACTATATAAATACAAAAGTTTTTGCTATCAAAGAATTATTTTTTTTAAATATGGATTGATGACATTTAAATAGAATTAATAACTGACAAAAAAATGCTTTGGTTAGAGAAGTTACAGGTATGTTGGGTGGAACTATAGAGTTGTTTGATTGTTATACATTTTACACCGAGATCTTCTTTCAAAGCAAAACAACTATCCATGTGCTTCTTCTGTCTCTTCTCTTTTTCCTCAAAGCTACTTTGGTGTTTTTGTGATGTGATAATCTCCAACGTGTTCAGTTATCACCTTTATGCTCATGATTATTGGATCTATTTATCCATCCCTAACCTTTCTTCTGACTTATTTTTTGAAATTTCATTTGTTTCTTTAAATATTTCTCAATTATGTGTAAAAAAAACATTCATTTTCAAAAATTTTTGTGTTTTGAATTCTCTCCTTTTTACCCTTTGAGATGGCAAGCAATATGATATTGATTATGCAAATGAAGTCATGCAAAACATATATCCAATATTAGCCATGCTGCAAAAGAAAACGCATTCACAAAAAAGATTTTTTTAAAAGTATATTTCAGTCTACACTAAGAGTTCATCAGTTCTCTCTCTGAAGGTGGATGTCATTTTTCATCATGGGTCATTTACAATTGTCTTAGTTTATTGTCTTGATCAGAGTAGCTAAGCTTTTCACAATTAATTATCTTTAAAATAATAATAATGTCTTCATCAGAGAAACAATATATTTTCCCCAGTTTTAAGGGATTTTTTCCCAATTTTGGCTGACTTAGATTTGTTTGTTCAAAAACTTTTCAAATTTCATGTAATATTTTTATTTTCTGTGACACTATTTAGCTCTCATTTGGTCAAAAAGTCTTCCTTTATCCATAGATCTGACAGGTACCTTTTCCCAGGCTCGTCTAGTTTAATTAATAATATCAACTTTTATATCTAAATCATTTGCCCATTTTGACCTTACCTTGGTATAAGTGTGAGGTGTTGGTCTATGCATAGTTTCTGTCAAACTGCTTTCAAGTTCTTCCAGAAATTTTTGTCAAATGATGAGTTCTAACCCCCAAATTTTGGATCTTTGGGTTTATCAAAACCTAGATTACTATAGTCATTTACTATTATATATTGTGTGTCTAAGGTATTCCAGTAATCCACTATTCTCTTTCTCAGCCAATGTCAGATTGTTTGATAGTTTGAAATCTGGAACTATTAATTTGCCTTTCTTCATATATGCTTCCAATTTTTGATATTGGTAATTTTCTTGCTTTTTAAAAATCAAATTCACTAATGGTTTACATTTTTTCCCATAAAAGCCAGCTTCTAGTTTTATTTCTTAGTTCATTGGGATTAGTTTTAATTCTATTAATCTCTCTTTTTTGATTTTCAGGATTTTATTATGTTTAAAAGGTGATTTTTAATTTGTTTATTTTCTAGTTGTTGTTTTTTGATTGCATGCCCAATTCATTCATCTGCTCTTTCTCCCTTTTATTGATGCATGCATTTAGAGATACAAAATTTCCCCTAGGTATGACTATGGCTGTATCCCACAAATTTAGAAATGTTGTCTAATTGTTGTCATTTTCTTTAATGAAATTATTGTTGGTTTCTATGATTTCTTTTTTGACTTACTCATTCTTTAGGACTGGATTATTTAGTTTTACATTTTAATCTATGGTTCCACAGTCCATTATTGAATGTAATTTTAATACATTATAATCTGAAAAGGGCACATGTAATAAGTCTGCATTTCTTCATTTTGTTTTGCAGTTTTTATGCCCTAATAACATAATCATTTCTGTGAAGGTTCCATATAATGATGAGTAAAAAGTACACTCCTTTCTATTCCCTTTCAATTTTCTCCAGAAGTCTATCTATCTAACTTTTCTAAGATTCTATTCGTCTCCTTAACTACTTTATTATTTATCTTAAAGTTAGCTTTATCTAACTCTGAGAAGTGAAAATTGAGGTTTCCCATGAGTATAGTTTTACTGTCTTTTTCCTCCTATATTTAATTTAACTTTTCTTCTGAGCTTTGGGATATTACGTCATTTGGTGCACATATGTTTAGTATTAATATTTGATGTTACTCCATTTTCTATGTATAGGTCCTCAAAATGGGTGATATTACCCCATGGGAGGTGCAGGAATGATCCGGAGGGCGGGGGGTGTAGTAGCCTCGGGTTCAATGGGGGGCGCATTGAATATAAGTAAGAGCACATTAGAAGCATAAGGAAAGAAGAGAAGAAAATTTTGAAAAATCATATGTATATATTTCACCTGTTGTGTAACAAAGTTAAAGTCATAGTGATTACATTATTTTCCACATAAACACACCAAATGCAAGTTATAACCAATCAGTGGTCAAGTCCATCCACTAGCCTTAACAAGCAAGTGATGGCAGATGGGTGTGTTGCACATTGTTGGGAAGTCCAGCATCCATCGGCAGGAATATGTGTGTGTAATTACTTGCTTACAATATGATACTATATATTTACATGATGCAATATTGTGTCATCAAAATTTCAATGCAAAGAAAAACCCCACAAATTTACAATAAATTATTAAATTTAAGATACATCATATATATATTATATACACATAATATATATATATATATAAATATGAAATGACATGAATTTTAAAAAAAGTTAAAGGGTTAAAGAAAGTAGATTTCCAGGGGGTCACTGAGTAATTTCTTTTGAAAAGGGGTTGGTAGGCCAAATAAGTTTGGGAACCTCTGGTCTATAGTGCCTTTTAGCAAGATGCTAACTTAACTCTCTGAATTAGGTCTATTTTTGCTTTTGCTTTATCTGAGATCGTAATTGGTACCCCTGCCTTTTTTTTCCTTTAGATGAATCATAATAGATTCTCTTCCTGTCCTTTATTTTAATTCTGTGTGTCTCCTTTCTTCAAGTGTGTTTCTTGAAAACAATATATTGTTAGATTCTGGGTTTCTAATCCATCCTGGTATGCACTTCTGTTTTATGGGTGTTTATCACATTCACATATATAGTTACAATTGCTAACTATGCATTTACCTCCATCCTATTTTCTTCTATTTATCCTTCTCTCTCTTTTTTTGTCCCATACCTCCTCTAAAGTCTGTTTTGCTTTGATCATTGCCTTCCTTTATCAGCCCTCTCTCTTATCAGTTCACCCCCCCATGCCTTTCCCCTTCTACTTCCCTGTTGGGTAAGATAGATTTCTATACTGGATTGAATGTGTATAAGTAAATATGTATATGTGGATAGATAGATAGATAGACAGATAGATAGATAGATAGATAGATAGATAGATAGATAGATAGATAGATAGGCAGACAGATAGATGTAAAATATAAACACAATACATATTTCCATACTCATATATCCATCTATACATACTTACATGCATACACATATGTATGTGTGTGTGTATGTGTGTGTGTGTTTCCCCTTTTGGAACCAATTTAGATCAGAGTGAAGTTCAACCACTGACTGCCCGCCCATACCCCGCACTTTTTCACTTCTATTATAAAAACTTTCTGCCAATCCTCTTTTATGTGAAATAATTTCCCTCATTCTTCCTTTCCCTTCTTCCTCCTCCCAGGGCATAGTTCTTTCTCACCTGTCCATTTTTTTCATCATCCAAATGTAACAGACTCACTCCCACACCCTCTGTCTATGTAGAATACTTCCAATTATCCTAGTAATCACAAAGTTCTTAGAAGTTACCCATAACTTATTCCCATATAGAAATGTAAAAAATTTAACCTTATTGAATGCCTTGTGTATTGTCTTTCATGTTTACCTTTTTATGCTTGCTGTGAGTTTCCTATTCAAAAATCAAATTATCTATTCAGTTCTGATGTTTTCATCAGGAATGTTTATAAGTCTTCTATTTCATTAAATTAAATTTTTCCCCTTGAAGAATTGTACTCAATTGTCTGGGTAAATTATTTTGCTAATCCCAGCTCTTTTGCCTTCCAAAATATTGTATTGTAAGTCATCTGCTTCTTTAATGGGGTAACTGCAAAATTGTATCTGATTCTAACTGTGGCTCCATGATGTTTAAATGGTTTCTTTTTGATTACTTGAAGTATTTTCTTTATGATCTGGAAGCTCTTGAAGTTGAATATAATCATCCTGAGAGTTTTCATTTTTGAATTTCTTTTATGTGGTCATTGGTGAATTTTTTCTGTTTCAATTTTACCCTCTGTTTCTAGGATATCTGGGCAGTTTTGCTTGATAGTTTCTTGAAATATGATGTCTAGGCACATTTTTATGATGACTTTCAGATAGCCCAATAATTCTTAAATTTATCCTCTATTAATCTATTTTTCAAGTCAGTTGTTTTTCTAGTGAGATATTTATGTTTTTTCTATATTTATTCTTCTGACTTTTTATTGAAATTAACTTGCTTACTATTTTTAAGGAATTGGGTTTGTGTGTGTGTGTGTATGTGTGTGTGTGTCTTCCTACCTCTTTTTCCATTTGACAAATTCTTCTTTTCAAAGAGTTATTTTCAGCAGTAAGATTTTGTACGTATTTTTCCACTTGGCCAATTGTGTTTTTTAAGATATTACTTTCTTCAATACTTTCTGTGACTCTTAACCTAGATGGTAATTTTCTTCTCATAATTGTCTTCCTTTGCTTTCATTTCTTTGCTTATTTTTTCATCTACAACTTTTATTTGAATTTTAAATTTTATTTTAGTTCTTCTAGGAATTCTTGCTGGCTTGTGTCTGGTTCAATTTTTTTTTTCTTTGAGGCCTTGCCTGTAGTTGTTTTGACTTCATGTCTTCTTCTTAGTTTGTGTCTTAATATTCCCTGTCACTATAGTAGATTTTTATGGTCAGGTTCTTTTATTTTCATTTTTTTTTTAGTTTGTTCATTTCACACTTCATTTTTCTTTTTATTTTAAACTTTATTTTAGAATCAGGCTCTGTTCCCAGTGTAGGAGGAGGGGGAACACTGTCCCATGCTTCTAGCTTTTTCACTGTTCTGTTTTCATAGATATTTATGGGGGTTTGGAAGTTCTGAGTGCTTCCAAGATAGTGTTATCTGGTGAAAGGTAAGGTCATTGCTCTCCTAGTATGTGCTCTGATCCTTCCCTTGGGATTACAATCAAGGTTGCTCCTCAGGGCCTCTGGTCCCTTGGAATTAGATGTGATACTGTTCCTCAGAGCTCCTGATCCCTTGTGACCAAAAGCTATATTCCTCCTCAGGGCCCTTCCTGCCTTTTTTTTAAACCAGGAAGCACATACTTTTTCTGACTTTTTAAAAAAATTTTCTTAGCTTTTATTTTATGCACTTCCATATAAAGCAATTTTAACAATCATTTTTAAAATTTTGAGTTCCAAATTCTCTACCTTGCTCCTTCCCCAAGCCCCCACATTGAGAAGGCAAGAAAATTTATATAGGTTATATATGTGTAGTCATGTAAAACATAATTGTAATAGTCATATTGTGAAAGAAAACATAGACAAAGGGAAAAAACTCAAGAAAAATAAAGTAAAAAAAAAGTATGCTTCAATCTGTATTCAGAAACCATCAGTTCTTTCACTGGGGATGGATAGAATTTTTCATGATGAGTCCTTCAGAGTTGTCTTGGATCATTGTATTGCTGAGAATAGCTAAGCCATTCATAAATGATCATCTTACAATGTTGGTGTTGCTTTGTATACACTACATTTCATTAGCATCAGCCCATGCAAGGCTTTCTAGGTTTTTCTGAAAGCATCTTGCTCATCATTTCTTACACTACAAGAGTATTCTGTCATATTCACATACCACAATTTGTTCAGCCATTCTCTGATTGATGGGCATCCCCTCAAATCCTAATTCTTTGCCCCCAGAAAAAGAGGTGTTATAAATAATTTTGTACTTATAGGTCCTTTTTTCTATTTTTTTATTTCTTTTTGGGATTCAGACCTAGTACTGGTATTGCTAGGTCAATGGTATGCCTGTTTTATAGTTCTTTGGGCATAGTTCCAAATTGCTCTACAGAATGGTTGAATCAGCATACGACTCCACTAATAATGCATTAATGTCTCATTTTTCCCATATCCCCTCTTACATCTGTCATTTACCTTTTCTGTCCTATTAGACAATCTAATAACTATAATATAGTACCTCAGAATTATTTCAATTTTCATTTCTCCAATAAATAGTGAGTCAGAACATTTTTTTTCCATATGGCTATAGATAATTTTAATTATTTCATCTGAAAACTGATCATATCTTTTTATCATTGGTCAGTTGGGGAATGTCTCTTATTTTTATAAATTTGACTCAGTTCTTGATATGTTAGAGCCATGAGGCTTTTATCAGAGAAACTTACTTCAATTTTTTTCACTCTTTCTGTTGTTAACTATATATCCCTCCATCCTGTTCCCTGCCCATTTACTCTATTTTCTCTCATTTAGCCCTGTCCCTCCTCAAGTGTTTTGCTTCTGACTACCCCTCCCCCAATCTGCCCTCCCTTCTATTACCCCCCCCTTCTCTCATACCCTTTCCCTCCTACTTTCCTGTAGGGTAAGTAAAATGGATTCCTATACCCAATTGAGTGTGTATATTATTCCCTCTTTCAGTCAATTCTGATGAGAGTCAATTCACTTATCCTCACCTCCCCCCTCTTTCCCTCCACTGTAAAAGGTTTATCTTGTCTCTTTTATGTGAGATAATTTACCCCATTCTATCTCTCCCTTTCTCCCAGTGCATTCCGCTCTCAGACCTTAATTTTTTTTTATTTTTAGATATCATCCCTTCATATTCAACTCACACCTGTGCCCTTTGTCTATGTGTATACACACACACACACACACATTTCCCTTGAATATATATATGTGTGTGTATATATATATACATATATATATATATACATATGTATATATATATATATCCCTTGAAGGATTATACTGTTTTGCTGGATAGGTGCTTCCTGGTTTTAATCCTAGCTCCTTTGACCTCTGGAATATCATATTCTATGCCCTCCAGTCCTTTAATGTAGAAACTACTAAATCATATGTTATCCTGACTGTGGGTCCATGTTACCTGAATTATTTCTTTCTGGTTGCTTACAGTATTTTCTTCTTGACCTGGGAACTCTGGAATTTGACTACTATATTCTTGGGAATTTTCATTTTGGGATCTCTTTCAGGAAGTGATTGATGGAGTCTTTCAATTTCAATTTATCCTTCTGTTCTAAAATATTAGGGCAGGTTTCTTTGATAATTTCTTGAAAGATCAAGTAAAGGCTCTTTTTTGATCATAGCTTTCAGCTTTCAATAATTTTTAAATGACCTGTCCTGGATCTATTTTCTAGGTCAGCTGTTTTTCCAATGAGATATTGCACATTGTCTTTTTTTCTTTTGTTTTTGTTTTATTGTTTCTTGATTTCTCATAAAGTCATTACCTTCCATTTGCTCAATTCTAATTTTTAAGGAATGTTTTTCTGATAAATGGTTGAAGGATATGGACAGGCAGTTTTTAGAGGAAGAAACTAAAGCTATGTATAGTCATATGAAAAAAATGCTCTAAACCACTATTGATTAGAGAAATGCAAATCAAAATAACTCTGAGGTACCACATCACACCTATCAGATTGGCCAAGATGACAAAACAGGAAAGCGATAAATGTTGGAGAAGATGTGGGAAAATTGGAACACTAATTGCATTGTTGGTGAAGTTGTGAAATGATCCAACCATTTTGGAGAGCAATTTGGAACTGTGCCCAAAGGGCTATAAAAATGTGCATACCCTTTGACCCAGCAATAGCACTTCTAAGGCTATATCCCAAAGAGATCATACAAATAGGAAAAGGACCCACATGTACAAAAATATTTATAACAGCTCTTTTTGTGGTGGACAAGAATTGGAAACTGAGGGGATGCCCATCACTTGGGGGGATGGCTGAACAAGTTATGGTATATGAATGTAATGAAACACCATTGTGCTGTAAGAAATGATGAGCAGGCAGACTTCAAAAAAAAAAAACTTGGAAGGACTTACATGAACTGATGCAGAGTAAAATGAGCAGAATCTAGAGAACATTGTGGGATGACTGACTTTGATAGACTTGACTCTTCACAGCAATGCAAGAATCTAAGACAACTCCAAAAGACTCACAATAGAAATTGCTATCCAGATCCAGAGAAAGAACTATGGAGTCTGAATGCAAATGGAAGCATATCGTTTGCTCTCCTTTTCCTTTTTTGTTTTGTTTTATTGTCTCATTCTCATAGTTTCTCCCATTAGTTCTAGGTGTTTTTGACATCATGACTAATGGGAAAATATTCTTAATATGAATGTATATGTAGAGCCTGTATCAGATTGCATGCCATCTTGGGATGGGGAAAGGATTGGGAGGAGGAGAAAATTTAAAACTCAAAATCTTATGGAAGTGAATGTTGAAAACTAAAAATAAATAAATTAATTATCAAGAAAAAAATTTTTTTAAAAAAGTTATTTTTTTTCTTCAGTGAGTTTTTGGACCTCTTTTTCCACTTGGTCAATTCTTCTTTATAAAGCATTCTTCTCCTCATTGGCTTTTTTGACCTCTTTTGCCATTTGGTCTAGCCTATTTTTAAGGTGTTATTTTCTTCAGTATATTTTCTTGTCTCCTTTACCAAGCTGTTGACTTGTTATTCATGATTTTCTTGCATTGATCTTATTTATCTTCCCAATTTTTCCTCCCCATTACTTGATTTTCAAAATCCCTTTTCAGCTCTTCCATGGCCTGAGACCAATTTATATTTTTCTTGGAGATTTTGGATGTAGGAGCTTTGACTTTCTTGTCTTCTGAATGTGTGTTTTGATCTTCCTTGTCACCATAGTAACTTTCAATAGTCAGGATTTTTCTGTTGTTTGCTCATTTCCCCAGCCTATTAGCTGACTTTTAACTCTTTGTTAAAGTAGGACTCTGCTTCTAGGGTGCAGGTCACACTGTCCCAAGCTTCAGGGGTTTTTTGTAGCTGTTTTCAGAGGTATTTTAGGGTCCTGTAAGTTTTCAATTCTTCCAAGATGGTATGATCTAAAGAGAGGTGTTTACTCCTCTCTTGGCCTGTGCTCTAGATTGTGAGTGACCACAACCCTTTTTTCTGTCCTGGAACTATGAAGAGGTTTCCCCCTTCCACTGTGGCCACAAGCTTTGCTATACTAATGTTCCTCCCTGCCCTGGGACTGCCACCAATTCCTGCGACCTAGATCTGAGTGATCTGACCTTTTGTTGGCTCTGTTGCTCCACATTTTGAGTTTAGGTGTTATTTTAAAGTTATTTGAAGGGGAATGTTAGGACAGTTTGGCTAAGTGTTTTCTCTACTCTGCCATCTTGGCTTTATTTCCTCTTATAATTTATAATTTTATATCACCAACTGTTGCTTGTGGATCTTGAACTGGATGTCCCTCAGGTATGTCAAATTGAACATGTTTAAAATTCATTATCTTTCCCAAAAAAAGTTCCTTATCACATAATTTCCCATTATTGTGAAAATTATCACCATTCTCTCAAATGTCCTTGGTGTTTTCCTCAACTACTTACTCCCATTCATCCTAGAAATTCAATCTGTTGTTAAGTGTTATCATTTCTACATTCAAAATATGTCCCCATCTCTGAACTCACGTAGCTGCTATCCTGGTGCAGAACCTCAATACTTCAGTAACAGACAATGGCAATGGACTATTGGTTAGTCTTTCAATGTTTTTCTTTACTCCAGTCCACCCTCATTTCAGCTCCTAAAGTGATCTCTCTGGAGTACAGGTTTTACCATGTCACCCCTTTCCTAAAACACTCAACTCATTTCTTATTACCTCCAGGATTAAATGGGAAATTCTTTGGCATTTAAATATCTTCACATCCTGACCTTTCCTACCTTTCCAGTCTTTTTAAACTTAATTGTCTTCTCTACCCTTTAAGATCCAGTAATGATCATGCCCTAGTTATTCCTCAAACCCAACAGTCCATCTCTCAACTCCTTATATTTTTAATCGTTTTCTTTTAAGCTTGGAAAAACTCTCCTATTTCACCTTTGGTCCATTACAAGTTAGTTTCAAAAGTAACTTCTTTGTAATCCAGATTTGTGTCACACTTGAACCAAGACATTGAAAAAAAGAAATAAGAAAACACTTGTAGAATCCAAGGGTCATAAAATATTAAAGCTGGAAGGGTCTTTAGTGTATAGAATGTTAGAACATAGAAAGTTAGATCTCTATGGGATTTTATGATGTAGAATGTTACGATATAGAAATTATTATATTACAATACAGAACAGCATAATGCTAGATCTGGAAGGGGTCCTGAAAAATAGAGTGCTGTAGCTGTAGTTGGAAGGAACTTTTAAATGTAGAATCTTAGAATGTAGATCATTAGAGCTGGAAGGGATTTTAGGGATCCAACAACAACAACAAAAAAAAGCAACCCCAAAAAAATAAAACAAAAAACCTTTTTCAAGGGATCACATAATGGATTCCATTTTTCTCCGTCCAGTAATATGTAAGGGGAAAAAAAAGAGCACTGAATATAATCAGATGGCCTGGATTTGAAAATCACCATTACTTCCTCTCTGTATGATCCTAGTCAAGTCACTTAAACTTTCTAAATCTCACTTTCCTCATCCATAAACTTCGGGATTTGGACTAGATGACTTCTAAGTTCCTTTAAAACCCTGAATCTATTATCCTGTAAATTCATCCACTCAATTCATCCTCATTTTTTGACAGAGAAGGAAAGTGCATCTCTGAGCTGCGAAGTGACTTACCTAAGGTTATGCATTAAATGAGTGGTAGAGATAGCACTAAAGTCTAGGTTTTTAATTTAAAAAAAAAGAAAAAAAACACCTAAGATATTCACCATTTACCACTGAGTGAAAACTGTTAACCTTTTTTCTAGTTGTGTCCAGTGACTTCAGGGCAGACTTATAAAAAAAATGAAATTGAAATGCATGATCACAAAACCTTCCAAGAGAGATTAAGGCATTATGAAAACAAACTGTCACAGGTGGTTAGGAAGTCCTGTTTTTTTTTTTTTCCTTAATTTGATTCTTTGAAAGTCAGACTAAGAAGATAAACTAATCTTCTTGGTCTTTCTGAGCTCTTGGCATTGATTCAGTATCTTTAACTTTTGAAATATGGTAACTGGATTGTAATAATTTCAAAACTGCAGACGCTATTAATAATGCCCCATTATCTAACCAGCAAAACCCTTACAGCTGAAATTGTTTTCAACCTAAGTGGTATTTCTTTTGTTTTTTCTCTTTTATGTGTGCATGTGCGTGCGTGTGTGTGTGTGTGTGTGTGTGTGTGTGTGTGTGTGTGAAATCCTTTGGAGGAAAAAACTATACATACGCTCACAAACACACATACAGAGAGAGAGACAGAGAGACAGAGAGGTTTTTCTTCCAAAAGATTTTATCTCTCAAAAGAGTAAGATCTTACTTGTATTTTTTTACTTTTTAATTTAGTATTTTGTTTTCCTCCAGTTACATGTAAAAAAAAAAATTTTTATTTTTAACATTCATTTTTGAAAACTTGAGTTCCAAATTCTGTCCCTTCCTACCTCCTCACCCCCAACATCCACTGAGAAGGCAAGCAATTAGATATAGGTCATATATATGTAGTCATATAAAACAAATCCATATTAGTCATGTTGTGAAAGAAAACATAGCTATGGGGGAAAACACAAGAAAAATAAAGAAAGTAAAAAAAAAAATATGCTTCGATCTGTATTCAGGTACCATCAGTTCTTTCTCTGGTGATAAATAGCATTTTCATCATAAGTCCAGAATTGTCTGGATCATTGTATTGCTGTGATTAGCCAAGTCATTCACAGCTTACAATGTTGCTGTTACTTTGTACATAGTACATTTCACTTTGCATCAGTCCATGCAAATCTTTCCAGTTCTTTCTGAGAGTATCCTGGTCATCAGTTCTTATAATATAATAATATGCCATCATAATCACATACTGCAACTTGCTCAGCCATTTCCCAATTGATGGGCATCCTCTCAATTTCTAATTCTTTGTCCCCAAAAAAGAGCTACTATATTTTTATTCATATCAGGTCTGTTTCCTTTTTTTCTCTCTTTTGGGATACAGACCTGGTAGTGGTAATGTTAAGTCAATGGGTATGCTTGGTTTTATATCATTTAGAGCATAGTATCAAATTGCTCTACAGAATGGTTGCATCAGTTCACAATTCCACCAACAATGTATTAACATCTCGTTTTTCACAATCCCCTCCAACATTTGTCCTTTAACTTTTCTGTCCTAGTATCTAGTAGGTATAAGGTAGTACCTCAAAATTGCTTTAATTTGCATTTCTCTAATCAGTAGCTACTTAGAATATTTTTTCATATGGCTATAGAAATTTTTGATTACTTCATCTGAAAACAGATTATATCTTTTGATTATTGATCAATTAAAGAATGGCTCTTATTTTTATAAATTTGACTCAGTTCTCTATATATTTGAAAAAATGAAGCCTTTATCAGAGAAACTTGCTTCAATTTTTTTCACAATTACTGTGTTTCCCTCCATCCCATTCTTCCCATTTATTCTCTCACTCCCTTCACCCTGACCCTCCTCAAAAGTGTTTTGCTTCTGACTAGCCCCTCCCCAAAACTACCCTTTTTTCTACCACCCCCTCTTCTCTTATCTGCTTTCCCTCCCACTTTCCTGTAAGGTAAAATAGATTTCTATACCCAGTTGAGTGTGTATGTTATTCCCGCTTTGAGCCAAGTCTGATAAAAGTAAGGTTTACTCAATTCCCCTTACTTACCCCCTCTTCCCCTGCACTGTAAAAGCTTTTTCTTGCCTCTTTTATATGAGATAATTTACCCTATTCTGCCTCTCCTTTTCTTTCTCTCCCAGTACTTCACTCTCTCACTCTTTAATTTTATTTTTTAAATGTCATCCCTGCATATTCAACTCAGGAATTTGGCTATAATATCCCTAGCAAATTTCATGTTGGGATATCTTTCAGGAGGTGATCAGTGGATTCTTTCAATTTCTATTTTTCCCTCTGATTCCAGAATATCAAAACAGTTTTCTTTGGTAATTTCTTGAAAGATGACACCAAGACTCTTTTTTTTGGTCATGGCTTTCAGGTAGTCCAATAATTTTTAAATGATCTCTGCTAGAGCTATTTTTCAGGTTAGTTTTTTTTTCTTAATGAGGTATTTCACATTGTCTTCTATTTTTTCATTCTTTTGATTTTGTCTTACTGTTTCTTGATTTCACACTTCACAAGTCATTATCTTCCATTTACTCAGTCCTAATTATGAAGGATTTATTTTCTTCAGTGAGCTATTGGATCTCCTTTTCCATTTGGCCAATTTTTGCTTTTTAAGGCATTGTTCTCCTTATTGACTTTTTGTACCTCTTTTACCATTTGGCGTAGTCTGTTATTTAAGGTGTTATTTTCTTCAGTACTTTTTTTTGTGTCTCCTGTACCAAACTGTTGATTCATTTTTCATAATTTTCTTGCATCACTCTCACTTCTCTTCCTAATTTTTCCTCTACCTATCCTACCTGATTTTTTTTTAGGTCACACAATCAATTTATTCATTTTTAGTTTTCAACATTCACTTGCACAAGATTTTGAGTTCCAAATTTTCTCCCCATCTTGCCCCTTACCCTACCCCAAGAAAGCATGAATTCTGAATACCCCTTCCCCTAATCTGCCCTCCCTTCTATCTCTCAACACCCCCCATCCCCTTCCCCTTCTATTTTTCCTATAGGGCAGGATAGATTTTTATACTCCATATCCTGTATTTCTTATTTACCAGTTGCATGTGAAAAAAAATTTTTTAACATATGTTTTTAAAACTTTGGGTTCCAAATTTTCTCCCTTCCTCCCTCCCCACCTACCCTCATTGAAAAGGTAAGCAACTTGATACAGGTTATACATGTGCAGTTATGCAAACACTTCCATAGTAATTGTGTTGCGAAAAACTAATTATATTTCCCTTAATCCTCTCCTGCCCCCCGCCCTTTTCATTCTATTCTCTTTTGACCCTGTCCCTCTTCAGAAGTGTTTGCTTCTGATTACCCTCTCTCCCAATCTGCCCTCCCCTCTATCATCTCCTTGCTCTCTTGCCCCCTTCTCTTCCTATTTTCCTGTAGGGTAAGACAGATTTCCATACCCAATTGAGTGTGTATGTTATTCCCTCCTTAAGCCAATCCTATGAGAATAAGATTCACTCATTCCCTCTCACCTTCCCCCATTTCCCCTCCATTGTAAAAGCCTTTTTTTGTCTTTTTTATGTGAGATAATTTACCCCATTCTACACCTCCCTTTCTCCTTCTCCCAGTATAATCTTCTCTCACCCTTTAATTTTATTCTCCAGATATCACTCCTTCATCTTTAACTCACCCTGTGCCTCCTATCTATCTATATACATACATATAATTTTTTCCCTCCAACTACCCTAATGCTGACAAAGGTCTCATGAGTTACAAATATCATCTTTCCATGCAGGAAACCTAGCTGCCCCTGAATTCTTTCAATTTCTCTTTTGCCCTCAGTTCTAAAATATCAGGGCAGTTTTCCTTGATAATTTCTTGAAAGATGATGTTTAGGCTCTTTTTTTATCTTTTTTTTAAATTTTGAAATTTTAAAATTCTCTCCCCTGGATCTATTTTCCAGGTCAGTTGTTTTTCCAATGAGATATTTCACATTGTTTTCTGTTTTTTTCATTTCTTTGGATTTGTTTTTCAGTGTCTTGGTTTCTCATAAAGTCACTAGCTTCCAATTGCTCTATTCTAATTTTTAAGGAAGTATTTTCTTCAGTAAGCTTTTAGACTTCCTGTTTCATTTGGGCAATTTTG
Organism: Vombatus ursinus; assembly: GCF_900497805.2. Taxonomy (NCBI): domain Eukaryota; kingdom Metazoa; phylum Chordata; class Mammalia; order Diprotodontia; family Vombatidae; genus Vombatus; species Vombatus ursinus. The sequence continues at coordinate 9,995,112 of NW_020945014.1, read as the reverse complement.
CTTTTGAAGGCATTTTTCTCCTCATTGATTTTTTGGACCTCTTTTGCCATTTGGGTTAGGCTTTTTTTAAGGTGTTATTTTCTTCAGTATTTTTAGGTCTCCTTTAGTAAACTGTTGACTTGTTTTTCATGATTTTCTGTGCTGGGCTGTGCTCCTCTCTCACCCTTAAGCAACAGATATTTCCTGTAGACCTTCTAAGTTGTCTTGGCCTGGAAATTTGTTTCACTTTGTCTTTTTTGTGGGTTCTGCTACTCTAGAATTTGTTTAGAGTCATTATTCAAAGGTAATCTGGAGGGGTTTAGGGAAGAGCTCAGGTGAGTCCTTGCCTTTACTCTGCCATCTTGGCTCTGTCTCCCCTAAGTAGTGTTTCTATCATATTCATTATTTTGCTCTAGCCCCCCCTTTTATTAGGCTACATGATATGGGAATAACATGCCTTGATGTAGTGAAATGAACACTAGGCTAAAGGTCAGAAGGCCTGAGCTCAAGCATCCTCACTTATACTTAGAAGGGTCAAGATCTTGGATCATTTTAAATCTTTGCAAATCAGTCTTCTCATGTATAAGATGGGAGCAGGAGTACCTGTACTGGCTACATCACATTTGTTGTAAAGGAATGTATTTGGTAATTAATCAATAAAACATTATTTATTAATTGCTTACTAAATGCTAGATACATTGTTAAACACTGGTAATACAAAGAAACAAGTCAGTCATAGCCATCAAGTACCTTATATTATACTAGTGAAGATATCATGTACCTCCATAGGTATGTATAAGACACATATTCAAGTATTATTAGAGGAAGACCTTAGCAGCTAGAGGAATCAAGAAATCATTCCTATAGAAAATGATATATCATCTGAGTCTCGAATAAAAGTAGGAATTTTAAGAGGAAGAGATAGGGAAAGAGAACTTTCCCAATATGGGAAAACTACAAAGGAGAGATGAGATGGGGCCTTGTATGAGAGATACATCAAGCAGACTATAATGAATGGATCATAGACTGTGTGGCAGGAGGTACTATATAAGTATCAACCTCTGAAAACCCAGAAAATATCACCCCAGAAAAAAACCCTGGAATAGCTGAACCAGAAGAAAGATGGGATGCAGCAGTGCAGTAGCCCAGGTAGCTAGAGGGATTAACTGGAAAGGCCCCTCTTATCCTGGGGGAAGGGGAGCAGTAAGAAACAGGAGTCGCCCAGCCAGTTAGTGGAAAGACCCACTTTAGCACACCAGGAGGAGATTCTGGTGCCTCCGCATTCTACAGCAAACGGGTCTCCCAGTTCCTCAGCAAAAATAAGGGAAGCAACACTACAAAGGGCCTCAGGCAGATAAGCACCCAGCAGCATTCCTCTGAAAGGAGCTGAAGAAGGCAACCTAGAGGTGCCAAATGTTCCAGCCTTGTTGACTCCAGCCCAACACCAGATAAGCTGTCAGAACCCTACAGCCTCCAACTGCCAACCAGGAGGAGATCCCAAAGCCCAGGTGGTCGAGCAGGCAAACGCCAACAGCTGTACCTCCGAGTGCCTTAGTGAGGGTGGGCTAACTGGTGGAAACCAGATCAGAAAACCACCAGGTGCCTCGATATTCTACAGCAAAGAAGTTTCCCAGTGCCTCAACAGAAAAAAGGGAGGCAGCACTGCAAGGGGCCCCAGGCAGATAAACACCTGGCAACACCCATCTAAAAGGAGCTAAACAAAGCTAAAGGAAAGGAAAAGCAGGCAACCTAGATTTACCTGAAAGTTCCAGCCTTGCTGATTCCAGCCCAACACCAGGTAAGCTGCCAGAACCCTTCAGCCTCCAATTGCCAACATAAGAGGCCCCAGCACACAAAGCCAGTGACCAAGACCTAGGCTCCCAACACAAGAAGCTTGGGTCAGTGCCCTCTGCTCCCCAGCAGGAGAGCTTAATCTCTTTAAAGGCCAGAGAATAAAGAAACACCATGAGGAAAAAGAAACGTATGATAGATTCATATTATGAGAAGAGTGAAGATCAAGACAGAAATTCTGAAGAGGACAACACTGTCATCAAACCCACATCTGCAACATCAAAAGGGAATATAAACTGGCCTGAAGCCCAAAAAGTCTTCTTAGAAGAACTCAAGAAGGATTTTAAAAGTCAAATGAGAGAGGTAGAGGAGTCCTTTAAAACTACAATTGGCCAATTGGGAAAAAAAGTACATTGAGGAAAACAAGTCCCTAAAACCCACAATTGGCCAATTGGAAAAAAAGTACAATGAAGAAAATAAATCCCTTAAAAATGCAATTAACCAATTGGAGAAGTACAAAATCTAACAGAAAAAAACAATATGTTAAAAATTAGAATTGAACAAATGGAAACTAATGACTCTATGAGAGAGCAAGAATCAGTCAATCAGAAACAAAAAAAATGAAAAAATAGTTGAAAATGTACAATACCTCATGGGTAAAACAGCTGACCTGGAAAATCGATCCAGGAGAGATAATTTAAAAATTATAGGCCTACCTGAAAGTCATGATGAAAAAAAGAGCCTGGACAATATCCTTCAGGAAATCATAAAGGAAAACTTCCCTGAGGTCCTACAACCTGAAAGTAAAATAACTATAGAAAGAAATCACCGCTCCCCGCCTGAAAGAGATACCAAATTGAAAACGCCAAGGAATATAATAGCTAAATTCCAAAATTACCAGATTAAAGAGAAATTACTGCAAGCAGCCAGAAAGAAACAATTTAAATATCATGGAACCACAGTCAGGATTACACAGGACCTTGCAGCCTCTACATTAAAAGACTGTAGGGCATGCAACATGATATTCCCTAAGGCAAAGGGGCTTGGAATGCAGCCAAGGATTAACTACCCAGTGAAAATGAGCTTGATTTTTCAGGGAAGGAGATGGATATTCAGTGAAATAGGGGACTTCCAAACATTCCTGCTGAAAAGACCAGAGCTCAATAAAAAATTTGATCTTCAAGTACAAGATTCAAAAGAGACATAAAAAGGTAAATGAGACAGAAAGATACAATATGTTGTTAATAAGGGCAAAATATTTACATACCTACAAGGGAAGATGATACTTGCAACTCTTGAGAACTGTATTGTTATTATACCATGTTAACGGAGTATACGTAAAGGGGGTGGATATAAGTTGACTTTAATGTAATGATAAAAAAAATTAATCAAGTGGGTTAAATGGATCTAAGTAAGTGGATTAGTCTGAACTAAGAAGATGTACTGAGAAAGGTGGAGGCAGACAAGGGTAAATTACATTACAGGAAATGACACAAAACCCTATTAGAGCAGAGGTAAAGAAGGGAGGGGGATGAGCATTGTTTGAACCTTACTCTCATCAGATTTGGCTCAAGAAGGGAATAACATAATCAGTTAGGTATAGAAATCTAACTTGCACTATAGGTAGTAGGAGGGGAAAGGGGAAAGAAAAGGGAGGGGGGATAGAAGGGAGGGAAGAAGCAGTAAGGGTAAAGGGGAGGAAAAGGGAAAGGGATAATAGAAGGGAGGTAGGACCGAAGGAGCTGCTGGTCAAAAGCAAAACACTAGTGGGGGGGAAGGAGAAAGGAGAAAGAAAAACATAAACAAGGGGGGAAAAGGATGGAGAAAAAGACACAGATAGTAATCATAACTGTAAATGTGAATGAGATGAACTCTCCCATAAAATGGAAGCATATAGCAGATTGGATTAAAAACCATAATCCTACAATATATTGTTTACAGGAAACACATTTGAAAAAGAGTGACACATATAGGGTAAAGGTAAAAGGCTGGAGCAAAATATATTATGCTTCAGCTGAAGTAAAAAAAAGCAGGGGTAGCAATGTTGATCTCAGACAAAGCGAAAGCAAAAATAGACCTTATCAAAAGAGATAAGGAAGGAAACTATATCCTGCTAAAAGGCACCATAGACAATGAAGTAATATCATTACTAAACATATATGCACCAAATGTTATAGCATCCAAATTCTTAGAGGAGAAGTTCAGGGAGTTACAGGAAGAAATAGACAGCAAAACTATACTAGCAGGGGACCTCAACCTCCCGCTCTCTGAACTAGATAAATCTAACCACAAAATAAACAAGAAAGAAATTAAGAAAACTATTGAACTAATAAATAAACCTAAGAGATAGTTTTATGAAAAAACCAATAAAATAGATAAACCTTTGGTTAATCTAATTAAAAAAAGAAACACTAGAAAGCATAGGTATAAATGGAGTCTTCCTTAAAATAATAAAAAGCATCTATGTAAAACCTTCAGCAAGCATAATATGTAATGGGGACAAGCTAGAAGCATTTCCAATAAGATCGGGGGTGAAACAAGGATGTCCATTATCACCACTGTTATTCAACATCACACTGGAAATGTTAGCTTTAGCAATAAGAGAAGAAAAAGACATTGAAGGCATTAGAACAGGCAAAGAAGAAACAAAGCTACCACTCTTTGCAGATGACATGATGTTATACTTAGAGAATCCCAGAAAATCAAGTAAAAAACTACTTGAAATAATGAACAAATTTAGCAAAGTTGCAGGCTATAAAATAAACCCACATAAATCATAGGCATTTCTACATATTACCAACAAAGCCCAACAGCGAGATAGAAAGAGAAATTCCATTTAAACTTACTGTAGACATTATAAAATATTTAGGAGTCTACCTCCCGAAACAAACCCAAGAACTCTATGAACACAATTACAAAACACTTTTCACGCAAATAAAATCAGATCTAAGTAACTGAAAAAACATAAATTGCTCATGGGTAGGCCGAGATAATATAATAAAAATGACAATTCTACCTGTTACTTTACTTATTCAGTGCCATACTAATAAAACTACCAAAAAACTATTTTATAGAGTTAGAAAAAATAATAACAAGATTCATTTGGAAGAACAAAAGGTCCAGAATATCAAGAGAACTAATGAAAAGAAATGCAGGGGATGGTGGCCTAGCCATTCCAGATCTTAAATTGTATTATAAAGCAGCAATCATCAAAACTGCTTGGTTCTGGCTAAGAAATAGAGTGGTGGATCAAAGGAATAGGTTAAATATGCAAGACACAGTAGTCAATGACTATAGTAATCTATTATTTGATAAATCCAAAGACCCCAACTTCTGGGATAAAAACCCACTCTTTGAAAAAAAAAACTGCTGGGAAAACTGGAAAAGAGTATGGTAGAAACTAGGCATAGACCAAAATCTCACACCATATGCCAAAATAAAGTCAAAATGAGTACATGATTTGGATATAAAGGCTGACACTGAGCAAACTGAGAGAGCAAGGAATAGTTTACCTGTCAGATCTATGGAGAACAGAAGAATTCATGATCAAACAGGAGACAGAGAACATTATGAAAAGCAAAATAGATAATTTTGATTACATTAAATTGAAAAGTTTTTGCACAAACAAAGCCAATGCAACTAAGATTAGAAGGAAGGTAGAAAATTGGGAACAAATTTTTACAACCAGTCTCTCTGAAAGGGCCTCATTTCTAAAATATATAGAGAATTAAGTCAAATTTATAAGAATACAAGCCATTCCCCTATTGATAAGTGGTCAAAGGATATGAACAGACAGTTCTCAGATGAAGAAATTAAAGCCATCTATAGTCATATGAAAAAATGCTCTAATTCACTATTGATTAGAGAAATACAAATCAAAACAACTCTGAGGTACCACATCACACCTATCAGAATGGCCAACATGACAAAACATGAAAATGATAAATGTGGAGAAGATGTGGGAAAATTAGAACACTAATGCATTGTTGGTGGAGTTGTGAAATGATCCAACCATTTTGGAGAGCAATTTGGAACTATGCCCAAAGGGCTATAAAAATGTGCATGCCCTTTGACCCAGCAATAGAACTTCTAGGGCTATATCCCAAAGAGATCACACAAATGGGAAAAGGACCTACATGTACAAAAATATTCATAGCAGTTCTTTTTGTGGTGGCAAAGAATTGGAAATTGAGAAGATGCCCATCAATTGGAGAATGACTGAGCAAGTTGTAGTATATGAATGTGATGGAACACTATTGTGTTATAAGAAATGATGAACAGGCTGATTTCAGAAAAACCTGGAAAGACTTTCATGGTCTGATGCTGAGTGAAGTGAGCAAAACCAAGAGAACATTGTACACAATAACAGCCATGTTGTGTGATGACTAATATTGATAAACTTAACCCTTCCTGGCAATACAAGGATCTAAGACATCTCCAGAGGCCTTGTGACGGAAAATGCTATCCACACCCAAAGAAAGAAATATGGAAGCCGAATTGTTATTTTTTTTTCCTCTTCTGTTGAGTTTTGTTTCCTCTTTTTGATGGTTCCTCCTATTGGTCTTAATTTCTACTTACAACATCACTAATGTGAAAATATGTTTAATATGAATGTAAATGTATAGCCTATGTCAGATTGTGTGCTGTCTTGGAGAAGGTGGTGGGGAGGAAGGGGGAGAAAAATTTTAAACTCCAAAGCATATGGAAGTAATTATTGATAAATCAAAATAAATTAATAAAAAAAAGAAATCATTCAAGAGGTTATGACACACAACTAAGGTGGTTGCTTGGTGAATAACAATATGAGGATATATAAGATTGCTGTTATAGAAGTGAAAATGATAGAATTTTGGCACTGATTGCATATGTGGAGTGAATGAGGAGTAGTTGACACCAAAGTTGCCAACTTTGGTAAATGGAAGGATACTATTGCCCTTGAAAGTAATAGGGAAGTTTGGGAGAAGGGTAGATTTGGAATTTGAGAGGTGGGGCAGGTGAGAAAGGTAAAGATGAGTTCTGTTTTGTGTATATTAAGTCCGAGATGTCTCCAGGAAAGCTAGTCCATATTAGTGATATGGGACTATGGCTCAGATGATAGACTAGAGAGATGAGCTATCTACATCTATTTCTACACCTCCAATTCTACTCACACATATATCTATCTATGTCTCTATGTATCTATTTATATGTATATCATTCTCTCTCCCCTCTTCATACATATAACTATGAATACATATATAAATAAAGGTATACATGTATATATGCATGCATGTATGGATATCTCTATATAGATATCTATACATGTAGACATGTGTCTATATATGATATGAGTATATCTACAATTCATTCATGGTATGTATAGATATGTATATGTGCATATGTCTACATCTATGTATACATGTATATATGAAGAGATGCGAGCAATATATAAATAGATGCAGATAGATATTAATATAGCTAAATGCATAGTTTTAGATATAGATATAGGAGTTATATGCATAGAGATGATAATTTAACCCAAGTAAGCTAAATTAACTCAAGATCACCAAATGAGAGCTTATAAAGAGAAAAGAAAAGATCACCTAGGACAGAGCCTTGGTTTCTATTCATTTTAAATTACAAGTTTATATAATTATTAGGTAAAAAACCACATATATTATTACTGTTATTATTGATAATCAAGATGAGTCACATTCTTTGATGTACTTTCAGTGTCTCCTCCCTCTCTATTGAGCCATTTCTTAGTTGTGCAAGCTAATACAAGTATTTGTTCAGAACCATTCTGTTTAATGCAAAAGTAAACCTACATTCATTCTTGGATTAGGCTACTCAGATGAGCCAGACACAAACTTAGTCTTTTCTTTGCAGGATAATGCTCAATCAACAAGAGTGGCGTGCTATATCCTAGAGTTGGGGAATTTG
>NW_020945014.1:9917585-9987410 GCF_900497805.2 Vombatus ursinus | reverse complement strand
AGTGAACAAATGACATTTGGACCAACAATGGAGGAAACAGTCATCTCCTTGCTGGGAGCAGCCACTGAGCCCACTCATTCTTTTCCATGATGGGCTAGCTGCTGCCTTAGAAGGTTAGATTTCTCTTCCAGTGACAAGATAATCAGAACTCAATTTCACAACCTGGCCTGAACTGAAGATTTCAAATCCATCTACATTCTGAGTCTAACCTCCATTCCATTTACACAAAATTCAGAGTCTTTAGAATTTTTACATCTTTGTCTAGTTGTTGGAGCTTTGGATGAGTACTCCTTTGAACACTCAGGGCAACAGCAGTAGGGAACAAAATAAACTCAAAGAATTCCTGAATCAAAATAACTTCTTTACCATTTGAGGGGCTTCTGAGATTCAGGAGAATGGCAGGAGTATAGACACTTGGTAGGTTTTATATGCTTACTATGCAATTTCTTTAGTTTATATGCAGTGTTTCTTTGCTGATTGATTTCCCACCTCATTTGTCTAATTCTATAGAAATTCAAAGACATTGTGCCAAGTTTGTGTGAATACTATGAACTAAAATGTAGTCATATCAAGAATAGAGAAAGAATTTTTCCAGTGTCTGAGGGGTCAGAGCTAAGTTCTAATTGGACAGATGCAGACATTCACTTACTCCTTGACCAAAGTTGGCAGTGACCCATATGGAGATGTGAAATAGAGAGATTAAAGGTCATTGAATTTCTAGAAAAAGGTAGATGTCACGTGATTTACTTTTTACTCTTATCTAGCAGTATATGTTCAAACAGATAGGACAGAATATGATTTCTCCAGTGAGTGGCTATGAATAGCATTTGGTGGTTAAACATGCACGATCTCCTTTATTTTTCTGAAATAGCCAGGGAATGCATTATTATCCTCATTTTATAGATAAAGAGACTGAAGTATATAAAGTTGGAATATTGTTCTAAAAGCAACATGGCAAGTTATTGGAAGGGGCATGACAATAGAATACAGATCACTTGGCACCCAGTGTGTGTTTCCCTTTACCACACTGCTTTTCTGAGGACTTAAGCCATTTAAAGTAGAATAGGAGACAGCGATTTGCATTAACTTCCCATCAATACAATAAATCACTATCAATTTTGCCAACTTTGGATTGTGTCAGGGAAATAAATGAAAAGTTAATAAGGTAGAAAGAAAAAAATAATAGCTTATATTTATTTAATGATTTACAGTTTTGAGGGTTTTTTCCCATAACAAACACTTGATCTTCACAATTACCTCTTGAAATACTAGTCCCAATTTAATCCCACATGCTTCATGAAACCTTCTCTGATCTCCCTATTAAAAATGACCTTTTCCCTCAGAGCTCACATAGCACTTGCTTTCTTACCTCTTTAAAGTCAGTGATGTGTTAGAGCTAACTCTAATGCCTTTCAAGAGTTGTTTGTTAAATTTTCAGTGTGACCCTCAGAAATCAGGAATTTCTACAAATCAGGACTTGATTCATTGTTTTATTGATTGTATAGACTTAAGAAAGTGTTGAAAATGGAGATAAAGTTTAAAAATGTGGGCAAGCATTTATTTTTACATTTTTTTCTTTCAGAGAGCCTGAATGCTTCATATTTACCAGCATACTCTTGTCTTTAATGAAATTTTCATGGAATATCGAGTTATTTGTGTTACTGTCCCCAGACATATTGTAAGTTCCATGAAGGCAGGGACAGTGTCTTACATACATATTAGTCTCTCCCAGAATTGGGTATGTTATTCTTCTTCTATTAGATGTTAAATATGTTTATTGCTTCTGTGGTTGGTACTCTTAAGGAAAACAAGACAAGACAAGACAAGAATTAGCATTGCCATTTCACGAAAGGTAAACCTACATTTCTGGGAGGTAAAAGAACTTGACCAAAGTCAATTCATTATTAAGTGAGGAAAAAACTTAAACTTGTATCATTAGACCACGGAATTACAGGTTTAAACCTGGAAGATATCTTAGAGACCAGTAACTCCAAATTCTCCATTTCATAGATGAAGAAACTGAGGCATCGGGAGATTAGGTAACTTCCTCAGGGTCACACAGGTGGTAAGTATATGAGAATGGATTTTAATCCATTTTCCCTTGCTCCAAGCTCAGCACTCTGTCCATGATTACATGATGCTTCTCATCTTGCAGATTCAAATCCAGTCCTATTTTTATTGAATTATTGTGGAAAGACAAATAGCTAAGAGGATATATCTTGACACAAATATCTTTGAAGATTCTCTTCATAATTAAAGGAGTGATTTTGTCAATAGCTCTTTAGTTTTTGTTTTTGTTTTTCCTTTCATTCTTTATCTGTCCTAGGGCTGAAGAATCAGAATGTCAGGTTTAGAAAATATCTCTGAAGTTATCTAGACTAGAGGTGGCAAACACTCAACTAGATTAAAATGTAATTGGAGAATATTTAACAAAATAAATAAAAATGTGATAGAACAGAGAATGTTAATGTGTGGTTTTCAGAGATATTTTTTAAGGTTTAGTAGTCCCTGTTTTTATTTGAGTTTGGCACCACTGATGAAAACCAACTAATTCCTAGAGAATAATCCCCCCCTACAACATACTTATCAGATGATTGTCTACTCTTTTTCTGAAGATTTCTCTTAAAGTCCAATATCTGATGATGTTTCTACAAATTTGCAATGCAGACCCCTCTACATTGAGACTTCTTTAATTATTAGGAGGTGTTCCTTTTGGCAATTCTAAATCTAACTATCTCCAACTTCCAACAATTGGTGATTGTTTAGTCTTCTGAGGTCATTTATATAAAGGTTAATTGAAAGCCACAGGAATTGCTCAAAGATAATTTATTATGCCACCCCTTCTTGCCCCATAAATCTTCTCTTTCAAATGCTAAACATCCTCATGACATGATTGCCATGTTCCTTAACAACCTTTTCTCTCTCCTCTGGCTGTTCTTTATTATGTCTTCTTGAAAATATGGTGTGCATGAGTGAACATAATATTTGAAATATTTTATGATCTGACAGAGAACATTGGGACAATCACCTCTCTAGTCCTGGACACTCTGCAGCTCAGAGCACAAAAAGGTCATGTTAGGTCTGTTGTCTCTGACTCATGTGTCTCTCAATTTCATGTTGAAGGATAGCCCAGCTTCTCCCCTAGTTGCGAGTACTCGGAGTTGGTTCTAGTTCTGTGAGTTGTCACTGATTAAATTCCATATTAAACTCTCCAGGAACAATATAGAGGTTTATAAGTCAAGGATCCTCATTTAGTTTCACTTGTTTCAAGTCAATTAAATAAAAATAAAAGGGGAGTTAGGATTCTTGTATAACTATTGACCCTATCCATGTACTAATTCCCTTCCTTCTATCTATCTACAGCTGAAGAATTTTTAGCTGGTGCATTAATAACACTCCTTTGAATTTTCTCCGCATTTATTACTCTTTGAATTAAAATACCTCTAAGAAAAGCTTACCTCATATTTCATTCCCTAGGTCTTATCGCTCTCATTCCTGTCTCCCTGGTTTTCCATGGTGACATTCTCCAATTTATTACCATCTCCTTATACCAAAGGAAATTCTGTAAACCTTTCTTTATGATACATTAGAAAAGAATTACTCATGGGGCTTGAGCCCTTACTGGCTCTTAGGCAATTATATTTTTGGTGAGGTATTGTCAGAAGTCACAAAGAATTTTCTAGGTGAGGTATAAGTGCAGATTCACACAGAAATAATATAATTTTTTTCTGATTTCTATTATTCTTAAAATCAGCAGAATGTTTATTTCATCCACTATGTGTATTACATGGATTGCAGCTTTCTATGCTCACATCTGCCATGGTCTATTTATTACCCAATTCCTATCTTATATCAATTTCACTGCTATTGGCTGCCAATTTAATTCATTTTTGCACATAAAAGATCCTCACCTAAACTTCATTTTGGAGGTTATAATGTGACTTAGTTGAAAAAAACTTAGCTTGGGATCAGAAGACATGTATTTTAGCCTGGGCTCTCTTTGCCTCAGACTCCCAGTTTGATATCATTTCGCTTCTCCATTACTCAGTTTTTGTCCTCTCTAAAATGGGGCAGGGAGAGAACAATGACTTACCTCCCTCATGAGATTGTAGTTAGTGATGAAAGAGACAAGGAGTGAAGATAAATAGGTTTAGGCCTGCCTCTATATTTTACTTTGGACTACCCATTAAATCTTATTTGGTTCTATTGGTTATCTATTTTGGCTTCCATTTGGTTATCTAAAAGTTATCTTAAAAAAGTGAGTCATCTAAAAGTTATCTAAAAGATGGACTGTATGGTTACAAAGTTTTCTTTCAGTTCTAAAACTTATATGACTCCAGTGGCATAAGGTTCATAAAGTATTGCATCACTCTAATGTACTCATCAAATGTAAGCTTCCATTGCTTTGTAGACATGGAGAATAATGGTCATTAGATTTTATCCAATGACCTCAAGAATCAAGGAAAAAAGTTGTCTTTCTTTATAACCGTCATCTAGGAAAAAATAATATAGCAATGGATATACACAAATCACATAGATTTGGTGTATCTCCCAAGTTGTTGTTGTTTAGTTGTTTCACTCATGTCCGACTCTTTCTGATGCTGCTTGGGGTTTTCTTGAAAAAGTGCTTGTCAGTTCCTTCTCCAGCTCATTTTACATTTGAGGAAACTGAGACAAACAGGGTTAAGAGACCTGCATAAGGACACACAGTTAGTAAGTGTCTGAGGCTGGATTTGAACTCAGGCCTTCTTGACTTCAGGCCTGGTGCTCTATCTACTGTACCACCTAGGTGCCTGTCTCTCAAATTAATTCATTTCACTTGCTTGCAACTACAACTCAGGTAATCAAAATGAGTCTTTGTTGTCTTCCTCTGTTCTTTAAATCGATCCAGTGTTGCCGCCTGGTGAGTTTGCAACAAAAAGATAAAATGGGTTATAATTCATTCTATATGCAAATATTTCAGAAGTCAGTTGTTGTGAGTATTTCTGTTTTGTTTTCCCATTAGAACTACAGAACAATAGAACTTATGAAGAAGAATTAAAAATCTTTCCAAGCACTGATGAAAAATATTTAGCTTTGAAAACAATGTGCCTTCAGAACATGAAATGTTAGCCCATAGAACATAGGTTATTAATGTTCAAATGGATCTTGGAAATCATGCACTACATTCAGTAAATCTCACTTAACAGATAAGGAAACTGAGCTGAGACACAGGAAAATGAAAATACTTATTCAAGTTTTAACAGAAACTTAGTGATAGAGCCAACATATTTCACTGTTTTCCTTACTGTGTGAGGAATTGGGAATATTTAAGGAGAAAAAGAGGTTCAATATGTATATAAGTGGTGATAGAAGTGGTATTATTATGTGCATTATTATGTAGCACCCCTTCTTGGGCCTCTTTCCCCAGATTGTACTCTTGGTCAAGGTGATAGCATGAGAAAAAGAGAAACTACTCATCCTCTTAGCTCCCTCATAGAATTATCACCTAAGCTTTATTATCTTCTATACAGATGGGAGGAAAAAACAGGCTTAATGTCTTCTAAAGATACCATCTTCTCCTCTTTTCTTGGCTGGATATGTATCTTTCTCTGGTTCAATTTATCCAAGAATATGTTGAATAGGGATCAAAAAAGGAAAGAAGAGAGAGAGAGAGAAACTCTCTTCTCTAACCCCCAAGGAGGATTTGCTCTTGGGCCTTGGTTCCACATTTTTGGTTCACTATTTAATTAGCTCACTGCTTGATTGATTTGCTATTTTTATAAGTAGCCCATTCAGATTTGAAATAATCTTCTTTTCCAATCACAAGATCTTTCCAATATGATGATATCTTCCTTTCATTTGATGACTAAAATTCCTAAGGTCCTTTCAAAATATTTGAGGACTTTCCTACGCATTGTGATGACTATAAAAATTCTTTAATATTTAGTCTACTCTATTAATTGAATGATTGACTGAGGTGGGAGTAGAATACTCCCTTATAATTGTTTCAAATAGAAAAGGGATAAAATTTATTCTACTTGGAGTCAAAGAGCAGAAGTAGAATTAATTTGTGGAGGTAACTGAACCACAGATTTTGGTTCACTTCCAAGAACATTTTATAACAATTAAAGCTATGTAAAACTGGAATGACTTGCCTCAGGAAGTATCAGTAGTACACATATTTTTAATATCCAAGAATCTCAATTATTTGCCAATTCTTTGTTGACACTGTTGGCTGAACTTCATTATTACAATCTTCTTTGACACTTTTCACACATCAATTGTGATTTTGTTCATGTAGGTACCTCCTTAAAGAGTGCCAATCTCAACAATCTATACCCCTCATCTTGCCAAACTTCTTGTTCTCAAGACATGCCTATGAATATTTCAGTGGGTATCTACTTCATTTGTTTGGGACCACTCTCTATGTCTCACTTTTATAGGCACAAATGCTGTGTTTGGTCTATCCATCTCTTGTTCCTCAATCTTATAACATTCACATCTCAAATTCTTTTCCCTCATATATTTATTGGGAAACATGTAACAGGTTATTTATGGCCATTATGTATCTTCTCATTTTGCTTGGGTTATCACGATTTTGAAACTTTGGAATTTATAACATTTTATAATTTTTAGCCATATAGAATCACTTGAAAAATATTTTGCTTAAAAAGAGATTTATTTTCTTCTATGGGGGAAGGAAAAACCTTGGGCACCATAAAATGATATAGTAAAATATCATAAATGCAACCCATTCTGATTTCTTACTTTTATTCAATTCCAGGCCTATCATATTGTCCATACAAAATGTATGCACTGATGGGTTATCGTTAAATATTATTAAAGATGTATTATGGGCAAGATTAAAAATAAACCAACATCAATCATTAGCATTTCTACATATGACCAACAAAGCCCAGCAGCAAGGAAAAGAAAGAGAAATTTCATTTAAAAGAACAGTAGACAATATAAATTATTTGGGAGTCTACCTGCCAAGACAAACCCAGGAACTATATGAACATAATTACAAAACACTTTTTACACAAATAATTTCAGATCTAAAAAATTGAAAAAATATCAATTGCTCATGGGTAAGTCTAATATAATAAAAATGTCAATTCTACCTAAATTAAATTACTTATTCAGTGTCATACCAATGAAACTGCCAGAAAATTATTTTATAGAGCTAAAAAAGTAATAACAAAATTCATCTGAAAGAACACAAAGAATATCAAGAGAATTAACGAAAAAAATACAAAGGAAGGTGGCCTCGCCATACCAGATATAAACTATCTTACAACGTGGCAATCATCAAAATTATTTGGTACTGGCTAAGAAATAGAATGGTGGATCAGTGGAATATGTTATGTACCAAAGACACAGTAGGAAATGATTATAGTAATCTACTGTTTGATAAACCCAAAGACTCCAGCTTCTGGGATAAAAACTCACTATTTGAAAAAAACTGCTAGGAAAACTGGAAAGCAGTATGGCAGAAACTAGGCATAGACCAACATCTTACCATACATACCAAGATAAGGTCAAAAAAGGTACATGATTTAGGCACAAAGGGTGTTACTATAAGCAAATTAGGAGAGCAAGGAACAGTTTACCTGTCAGATCTATGGAGAACAGAAGATTTTATGACCAAACAAGAAATAGATAACATTGTGAAATGCAAAATGGATAATTTTGAGTATATTTTAAAAGTAGGCACCACTCTATTTCAAACTTTCAAAGTCAACACATCCAAGACTAGAAGGGAAGCAAAAAGCTGGGAAACAATTTTTACAGCCAGAGTTTCTGATAAAGGCCTCATTTCTCAACTATGTAGAGAATGGATTCAAATTTATAAGAATACAAGTCATTCCCCAATTAATAAATGGTCAAAGGATATGAACAGGCAGTTTTCAGATGAAGAAATTAAGGCTGTGTATAGTCATATGAAAAAACAATGCTCTAAATCACTATTGATAAAAAGAAATGCAAATTAAAACAACTCTGAGTTACCACTTCACAACAATCATGCATTATTGGTGGAGTTGTGAATTGATCCAACCATTCTGGAGAGCAATTCGGAACTATGCCCAAAGAGTTATTAAACTGTGCATATCCTTTGATCTAACAATACCACTACTAGTTCTGTATCCCAAAGACATCATACAAAAGGGAAAAGGACCAACATGCACAAAAACATTTATAGCAGCTCTTCTGGTTTTTCCCTTTTGTTCTAATTCTTCTTTCACAACATGACTAATGTGGAAATATGTTTAACATGATTACACATGTATAACCTATATCAGATTGCTTGCTGTCTTGGAGAGGGGTGAGGGGAGGGCCTGAGGGAGAAACAATTAAAGCTCAAAATCTCATAAAAATGAATGCTTAAAACTATCTTTACATGTAATAGAAAAAATAAAATATTATTTACAAAAGAAAAAAAAAGTTCTAATCAGAATTAGAAGCCTTAAAAAAATCAGTTCTAATCAGAATTAGAAGCCTTAAAAAAATCAGGTTCTCAACTCGTGAAAAGGAATTGAACTTGGTTGGAGGGTAGAGGAGAGTAATACAGAAGAAATCTCTGACTCAAGGTCCCCATTCTGTTATATCCTTCTCTCCACTCACATAGGCACCACTCTATTTCAAACTTTCATCACTTTCCCTTTTAAGAAAAATCGAGGTAATTGAAGAAAATCCCTTTAGAGGCCTATTGAGATAACCCAGTTATTAGTCTCCTTGTCTCATGTGTCTTGACTCTCCAATTAATCTTTTACACAGCTGTAAAACTGATATTTCAAAGTGTAGGGAGGCCTATCTGTGTCAAGAAGTTTCAATGGCTCTCTAATGTCTCTAGAATAAAACACACACACACATACACACACGCAATCAAACAAAAGTACAAATAAAAAACCTCCTGCTCTTGAAAGCACTTTACAAATGGTCCTATGTCGATCTTTCCAGACAGATTTCATATTATTTTGCCTCTTCACACATTTGAGTTTCAGTCAAAACATTACTATTTCTTGTTTTAATATTCTATTCTTTGTCTTCTTACCTTTAGATAGGCAATGTGTTTCTATGCCTGGAGTGCACTTTCTCCACACCTTTATCCCTTGGAATATAGAACTCCCTTAAAGGCCTAGGTCAGATGCTACTTCCTATATAAATTCTTTCTATATCTCATCAGTTAATCAGTGTTCTTCATTGCCAACTACTTTGTATTTACTCTGCTTATATTATATAATCTACCTTTCTGCTTACATATTGCTTCCCCCCATTAGAATGTAAAGTCCTTGAGGATAAGGGCATATAGCCAGAATTTAAGCCCTTTTCAAGGAATAGAATTGAGGTTTCCCATTGCTCTAGGTAATTTTAAAATGCTGGTTAAAAAAAATAAAATAAAATGCTGGATAATCACTTTCTAGGGATGCTGTAAAAGGGGATTCTTTCCAACTTCAGATGTAAGTTGGTCCAGAAGAAAGCCTCTGATTTCCCTTTTAAATATTGACTTCTTATGTCTTAGTTTCCATTTTCCTTGCTATACTTTAAGATATATTTCATTTTTTAATTGTTAGATGAAGTCTTAGTTTCATCCTAATATACTTATTCTTTCAGGAACTAAGAGTTTCAAGTAATTTCATATATAACATCTATATAAACACATATACATACATGTATAGATATGCATATATATTCACACACATACTGAAGATTTATTATGGGCATTCATACTTCTCAATTCACATAGATACAAAAATTATACATACATATATATGACATATGTATATATATATACAATACATATACACATATGAATATATATCTGTATATAAAGCTTTACATGTCATTAACTTGTCTTTTCTTATATCTTAGTAAGTTTAATTACCTTGCCTTATATAAATTTTTAAAAATAATTTAGACACTATAGTTTTTGTGACAGTTATGGGCACAGAATAAACCTTTCCTAGGTAAATTACTAATTTTAATAATAATTAACTCCTCCACACACACACATACATCTCAGCAACAGAGTTCAATCAGAGACACAGTACATGAGTATTAATCATAGACTAGCAATGTTTTGTTTTGGTTTAAAATATGTTGTGCCTTTTGTCTTCCCTGCATCATATCTTCTAGAAGGGAAACTTGCTGGGGACTCAGACTTTCAGAGCTTATCCAAAAGGTGAAGCAAAACCTGCTTTTAGGTGAAATCGAATCTTCCCTGTTCACTGTGTTTGGCTCTTATACTGGACCTACTTTTCTCCCTCCACACATACAGGGACACAGCAAAGTGATTGCTTAAAGCAGGGTACTTATTTATATGCTTGCTTTGCTAACAACTATTTCACTATAATTGATTCCCTTTGTCATCTTGGGTATTTCTTTTCTATATTTAAAAACAATGATTTTGTGAAGAGTTCCATAGACTTCACCAAATACCAAAGGGTCTAGGAAACAAATAAAAAGCTTAAAAACTCCTTTTAACTAATACATGTCTACATGTTCCCAGCACACCAGACAGTTCCCTCATTGGGAAAATGACTTTGGACTAGATTATGTTTAGGGTCCTTTGCAATTCTAATAATTTATGTTCTGAGGTCCTGTCAAGGTCTTTGTTCTCTTATAGCATTTAAAATTCTGGTTTAGCTTTAGCGCTATCATTCTGTGAGTCTTTGATTCCATAACATCATAATTCTGTTGTAATTCTACTAATACAGAAATCTTATAATGTCTGCTATATCCAATTTGCCCAGGTAATTGACAGCTCATTAAAAGTGATGAAAGTATAATGATCTAAACAAATCCTGAAGAGAGGACAAAGTCCCAGCTGGTGAATTGTAGTCGTTTGTTTTTTTTTAGATTTCAGAAATGCTTTGTTTAGCTTAATTATTTTTCCTAAACCTTCTCATGATCCTTAATCTTAAGAATCTGGAAATGAGGTCTTGAAAGGTTAAATATTTTATCCATGGCACAAATAAAAGCCAATATTGAGATAGGAATTCAGGGTTGAGGTTATAAGTCTGGGTACTGTTCCACCAAGAGGCAAACAGCATGATTCAGGGAAGTGAACATAGCAGTTGGAGTCAGAAGATATTCCTTCAAATGCTAGCTTTGATTCTTGCCAATTAGTATGGTCATGGTAAAGTCTCTTCACTATTTTGGAGCCCCAGTTGCCTCACCTGTAAAATGTCTATAAAATCTTGCTGTAACTGTTTCATAGGGCTGTTATAAACAAAGTGCAGCTTTCTGTTGAAATGTGTCAATTCTATTTTGATTGTTTTTTTATGTGTTGACCAAAAGTCAGAATACTAGGTCATTCATATATGTTTTTAATCTTCATTCAAGGATTAAAATCACCTCCACTTCCACCCCTAACACTGCCCCTTTTAAATCCTTTCAATCCTTTATAAACTCAATCTTTTATGAAGCATTTCTTAGGAACTCTAATCTTGCATTGTTCTAATAATTTATTGTACTTATTGTCTGCCCCCTGGTCTTATCTAAGGCTAATTCCTTGAGGGAGTTATGAGTGAATATGGCAACATTCTAAGGAATATTTATAGATTCTCTGGATGAAAGAGAAAAGCAAAATTAGGACTATAAAATGTTCTTAAATCTGAAATCAATACAGAATAAGGGGAACGGTGACAGATTTGGAATCCAGAGGACCTAGGTCCAAATCCTGGTTGATAATAGCTGACATCTGTATATACCTTTAATATTCATAACCTGTTAACATTTTCTCTGGCTGTCTCCCATGCATGTCATTCTCTCCCTCATCATCTCCACCTACTGGTTTTCTTGGCTTTCTTTAAGTCTGAGTCAAATTTTCATGTTTTACAGGAAACCTTTTCTAAGCCCTATTAATTCTAGTGCCTTCTCTCCCTTAATTATTTCCTATTTATCCTGTATATGTCCTGTTTGTACATATTTGTTTGTTGTCTCCCCATTAGTGTTTGAGCTCCTTAAGAGCAGGAACTATCTTTTGCCTCTTTTTGTATCGCCGGTGCTTAGCATAGTACCTGCCACACAATAGATACTTAAGAAATTATTCAACTGTGATTGAAATTATTCAATCTAAATTTATATTACATAATGTCAACCACCCTTTATTACCAATAGGATCAAATTAAAACTTCTTTGTCTGGCATTTAAATCTCTTCACAACCTGTCTTCTTGAACATTACTTTTTCCATACTATCTGATTTTCAGTCATTTTCAACTTATTTGTTTTTCCTCATATGGAGTGATCCATTTCCTATCTTCATGCCTTTGAATTAGCTAACTTTTTCAGCCTAGAATCCCTAATTTCTTTTATGACTCAATTCAGCAACCACATTCCTTTCCTGATCCCTCTAGTTACTAGTAAAATTTATCCTCAAACTACTTTTGATCCATTAGATAGGTAGATAGATAGATAGATAGATAGACAGACAGACAGACAGACAGACAGACAGACAGATAGATAGATAGATAGACAGATAGATAGATAGATAGATAGATGGTAGATAGATAGGTATACAACTCAACAAATATGTTGGATGAGTAGGCTATTGTCCTATATGTCTTCTCTTTATGGCTAAATTCTTTGAGAAGGCCATCACAATTGGTGCCTCTATTTTCTTTCCTCTCTCTCTTAACTTTCATCATTCTACTCCTAACCACACTATTCAACTGAAACTTCTCTAAATTTACCAACATATTCAAAACTGAACTCATTACCTTTCCCTTATATACTCACCTTTTTTTAGCACTCATTACTATTAAAGGCACAGTGATCCTCCCAGTTACCTAGGTTTGCAACCTAGGTGTCATCCTCAATTCCTCTGTCTAGCTCATTTACTCCACACCTACATTCAAACTGTTGCCAAAGCCCATTGATTCTACTTTCCCAATATCTCCCTTATGTATTCCCTTTACTCCTATAATACAGCAACCACTCTGATGCAGAACCTCATCATCTCATTCCTGGAGTAATGTAACAGACTACTGGTGATTGCCCAAATTTAATCTCTCCCTACTCCAATCCATCCTCCACTCACCTGTCAAATTGATCTTCCTAAAGTACAGGTCTGATCATGTCAATCCCTGCCCACCCCTCTTCTCTTCAGTAAATTCCAGTGACTTACTATTACTTCCAGTATCAAATATAAAATTATCTTATTGTTTTTAAAGCTTCTCAACACCTACTACCTCCCTACCTTTCTAATCTTCTTATACCTCACTTCCCTTCCACAATCCAGGGACACTAGCATATATTCCTTGCCTAAGACACTCTGTCTCCTCACTGTCAATTTTTGCTGGCTACCACCCATGTCTGGAATTCTCTTCTCCACCATGTGTACCCACTGATCTCTGAGAAAACTTCCAGATCAATTATTCTATGATCTCAAACGAAAGTTTTGTGTTCTGATCCACACCATCTTAGGATGCAAATGTTTATTCATTTTTTTTAATATTCTCAAGAGAAGTCTTATCATCCTCTGCCTTGGTCAGCTCTTTACTGGCATATCATACCTCAAGTATTGTATCCAGGTCAGGAAATAACATTTCAATGGAGACATTATCAACTTGCAGCATATTCATAAGAATGTGACCAGGTTTATTAAAGAAACTGAAAATATGTGATGTAAGTATCTGCTGCTTGATTAGAAAAAAAAATTAATAGATTCACAAGGGACATATAGCTGTACTCAAGTACTTTAATTTATTTTTTCTGAGACTGGATTTCCCTTTCTAGCCCAGCCTGGAAGTGCAGTGGCCACTCACAGTCTTGATCCCACAACAGATTGGCATGGGAGTTTTGGTCTTCTCTGTTTTTCCAAACTTGGAATAGTTTGCCCCTCCTTAGTCAAGCCAATAACTCTATACTTCCTGGGGTAGAGAGGTTTACCATATATGTACCAGACTTACCATAGATATCTGCTTATCTTAGCCCTCCTTCAGCTCAGAACTCCAAAAATTCAGAGATCCACCAGCTCCAGTTGCCCTAGCTATAGATTGCAGGTATGCGTCTAGGACACCTGGGATTTTAGTCAAATAAATGAAGGATTATTATATCAGCAAGAGATCTACTGTTGGGATTGGGATTAGGACTGAACTAAAGTCAACAAATAGAAGATAATGGAAACAAGTTTTGACTCAACACAAAGGAGAGGAAACTTAACTGTCACACTGTCACTGTAATTTGGGAGGTGGTAAATTCTTTGGTGACTAGAAATATCTCACAAATTGAGTCTGGATAACCTCTTCTGGGGAAGATTATAAAGGGGATTGCAATTTAGTTATTGGTTCTTTCCAACTTGGAGAGTCTCTGGCATGATTCTATGAGTGAGAAAGAGTCCTGCCCTACCACCATTATCAAATTCATTTTCCTTTAATCAAACTACTTTAATAAGCCATTCAAGTCATGTTGGAAACCTACATTCATTGAGTTCTTATTTGAGAAATTATGTTCTTTTTTGTTTTGCTTTGTTTTTCATTGCTCTGAGGTCCACAGAAGTTTCTATAGAAATGAAGGGAAAGTTAATTTACTAGTTATTTTCAAATTCAAGTGTGCTGGCATTCTGCCTCATCCCCCCACCACTGACTGACAATAATTATACTGAACATAAATTGTGTTGCTTTGAGGAATTCTAAATATCCCCCTACCTTAATTCTTTATTATTAAGCTTGAAAACAATTCTTAATACTCAAGGCTCTAGTAATTTTGCATTAGAAGGGAAGAGTTTCGAAAAAAAAAAACCTTAAAAGCTTATTCAGCCCTTGCCTTTGGACAAAATTGTACTCAAGTCATTCCTACATAGAGGGTGGATAAGCAATTTATTATAATTTGGGTCATTGACCTCGCAGAAAACATTAGTGGAGGACCACATAAGGAGAAAAAAAACAAATTAAATTAGTACTTATTAACTTTTTAAATTAAGAAAAGGACTCATAAAATTGTAATCAAAAGCTAAAACTATAAAAATGTACTTCAGCTAATAGTACAATTGTCTAAATGAGAGAGATGATGGATGAGAAGGAAAGAGGAAAGAGAGGGAGGGAAAGGAAATAAGTATTTATTAAGCAGCTACTATGTGCCAGCCATTGAATAAACACTTTACAAATATTATCTCATATGATCCTCACAACAATCCCTAGATGGTAGGTGCTTGTTTATTGTTGTTGTTCAGTCTTGTCTGATTCCTTGTGACTCCATTTGGCTTTTCTTGGCAAAATACTAGAGTAGTTTGTCATTTCCTTCTCTAGCTAATTTTACAGATGAAGAAACTGAGACAAATAGGGTTAAGTGACTTGTCCAGGGTCACTCAAGCTAGTAAGTGTCTGAAGCCAGATTTGAACTCAGAAAGATGTCTTCCTGACATCAGGTTTAGCACTCTATCCACTGAGCCACCTAGCTGTCCATATCTTATTGAAAGTTAACATCTTCCTCTAGTACCTAGGACAGTGCCCTATATACAGTTGCCATTTGTTGTTATTTGTCCTTCACCCTGGAAGAGGTCCATGATATTAGGGAGGTGATGCCATGCCATGCAAGTGAATTGGATTTAAGTGAGGAAGGGCTCTAACAGGTCTTAGTTTGATTGAGTCAAGGTCCATTCAGTGATTAAGGCTAGAGGCAGAGAATGATATACTATGATATACTATGTGATAGGGAAGGGAAGGGAAAGGGAAAGAAGAAAGAGAGAGAGAGAGAGAGAGAGAGAGAGAGAGAGAGAGAGAGAGAGAAACTTAAAAAGGAGTTGTTGCCCAACTAGCTACTTCCACTTGGGTCTGCAGAGGGGCAGAACCTACTAAGTAAAATCTTTGTTGAACGAAGGCCAAACCTCCCCACCTTCCTCCAACCAAGTGTGCAAATTTAAAAAAATAATAATAATTATTATTATAATGAGAAAGAGATCAGCTTTAGATGTGTTGACATTTCTGTCAACAATAGCAGAATTTCAATTGATTTAACTGGAGAAAATTCTGTCAGTGGTAGAGAGCTTTTCCCAGTTGAACTCTTACAGAATGAAAAGATGAGGAAAGACATTGTTAATCCCATCTCTGTTTCTTACTACCAGTGTAACAGTGGACACATCTCATCTTTCTGGGCCTAGGTTATCTGTGAAATAATGAGGTTGGAAGAGATGGTCTCTAATGCCTCTTCCAGCTCTAAATTTATGATCCTAACTCCAAATGTGATAACTCACCAGTGATAACACAGAGCTTTCACTGAATCAAATTAGGAAATGTCTTTATTTTATTAGCTTGGAACTGGAAAGCGCTCTGTGATAGGATGATATCTACTAGAGTTTCCCACACTTACCTTCTCCACTTTTCACAATATGGGTTAGAACCAGGTCTCCTATCTTACCTCTGACAGCTCACAACATAGAGTAATTTCTACTAAAAGAAGATAGGGTGGCCTCTTCTGATAGTCTCTGGTTGGAACAATGTGGCTTTTTAGCTTTTCTGGAGTTTTTCAATTTACAGTTGAAATCTTACCTTCCTCAGGAAGTTTTTCCTGATTCCCCTCAAACCTAGTTCCTTCATGTTGTTGATTATTTCTAACTTGTCTTGCATATAGTTTACTTGTACGTACCTGTTTGCATGTTGCCCCCCCCATTAGATGGTGAGCTCCTTCAATAAAAGGACTGTCTTTTGTCTATCTTTGTAGTCCTAGCACTCAACATAGTGCCTACAATATATTATGGGTTTAATAAATGCTAGGTGATTGACTGGCTGAATTAGGGTATAAAAAGTCCCCACCACCACCACCTTGTAACATTCTGGTCCCTCTGACCTGGTAAACATGAAGACCACTTAAACCACAACACTCTGTCCTTCTGACCAGATACATTTCCATATGGAAAAGTGAACAGCTGCTCCTATAGAACAAAAGTGCTCCCATATTCTTCTTGCATATCTTTGACATGTTTGGGCTCAGTAAACCTCTTTCTGTAAACTATTCAATGATAAATGAGTGCTTCATTTCATCTCAACTTTGAACCTAAATTAATAACGTGTCAGATTCACCCCTAATAGATATAAGGAACCAATTTCAGAGTTTTAAGAGACCTGAGATGTCTAGTCCAAACATCTACAAAAGACTATTGATCAAGCCTACTGATTTAACCCTTTGAAACCTAGAAGCTCCAATATATCCAAGTCTGTGATGTGTCTTCTGCCTCTGCCAAATGGCCAACTGATGATTACAAACTATTGACATGGTAGAACCCATGATTTGCTTTTGGCTCCTTTCCACTGAGACCATTATCATCAAAACCAACTCCTTGGAGTGATTGCAGCTTCATGCCCTCTTTGCCCCTTAGAATTCTAGTCCTCATAATGTTGTTCTTTATGATGTTGTAATTATTATTTATAATGCGACAATCAAGAAATTAGATAAATGCACACATTCACACCTCCTTCCTCTTACTTAGTAGTTTCAAGCTGAGGCTATCTGACCTCTTCTTAGGTAGTATATTGGAGAGGGTGTTAGACGTAGCATTTAGGAATCAAGAATTCAGTCTCAGACATTTGTTTGATGTGTGACCCTCCTTTCACAATTTTCTAAGCCTGTTTCCTCATCTACTAATTTGTATTAATGACAACACCTCCTGCCTAAAATATTTATGAGGACCAAAAAATGATACTACACGTAAAGTATTTTGCAGACATTAAAATACCATAATTATTTTTAGCATATTACCTCTACTCTTTTTCCCCTGTTTTCTCTTGTTATTTGCTTCAACTGTGACAGGTTTCACTGTCATCTCTACACAGAAGACTCTCAGATCTATATATCCATCCCCAGTTTTCCCTCAGCATCACCAATTACCTATTTAGTATTTCAAACTGATTTTCCCAGAGACATATCAAACTCAACATGTCCAAAACTCAACTCACCAGCTTTATTCCCAAACCCTCCGCTCTTGTAAACTTCCCTTCTTATTGCAGGAACCACCATTGTCCAATCTCATAGGTCTGGAGCCTCAGCATAACCCTAGAATCCTCAGGCAACCATACCAAATATATCTAAGTGGTTGCCCAATCATGCTGTTTCTACCTTCATAACATCTCCTACATCTGTCTCTTTCCACTTACACTGTTACCCACCTTAGTTCAGAGGAAAAAAACAAACATTTATTAAGTGCCTATGATTTGCCAAGCACTGTGTTAAAAACATTTTAAAATATCTTCTACAAATAGCATCTCATTTGATCCTCACAACAACCTTAGGAGACAGGTTCTACTATTATGCCCTTTTTCAAGTGGAGGAAACTGAGGCAGAAAGAGGTTAAATGATTTGCCCAGGCTTTCACAGACAGTGAGCATCTCATGCTGAATTGGAACTAAGTTCTTACAAACTCTAGGCCTAGTGCTCTATCCACTGAGCCAACCTAACTGCCTCACCAAGCTGATCAGCACCACCTGAGTAAAAAACCTGAGTGGATAAAATGTTGTGCTTAGAGTCTAGAAGACCTGCATATAAATCCTGCTTCAACTGCTCAGTAGCAGTATGACCACAGGCACACTGTTAATCTCTCTTAGTAGTTTCCTTATTTGTAAATTGAGGACAATAATAATAGTACCTAAAACAAGATTGTTGTGAGCATGAAGAGAGGGAACATATGTGAAATGTTTTGAAAACCTTAAAGTGTTACATAAATGCTATGATAATGATGATCATGGCATTCATCACTTCTTGTCTAGATTATTACAACAACTTCCTAACCTAATTGGTTTTCCTGCCTCAAGCATTTCTCCACTTCAGTCCATTCTACACATTGATGCCAAAGTAATTTTCCTTAAGTACAGAAATGACCCTGTTCCTCCCCTGTTCAATCAGTGCTAGAGGCCTCCTGTAGCTTCTATGATAAAGTATAAAATTCTCTACCTAGTTATTAAATACCTACACAATCTGGACCCAACTTATCTTTCCAAACTTATTAGACATTACTCCCCCTCCCACACTCTATAACCCCGTACAACTTGAGTGCTCTCTCTCTCTCTCTCTCCTTCTGTCTCTGTCTCTCTGTCTGTCTGTCTGGCTAGCTGGCTGGCTGGCTGGCTGGCTCTCTCTCTCTCTCTCTGCCCCCTCCTTACCTCCCTCCCTATCACTCTCTATGTGAATGTCTATCTCTCTAGTGATCTCTCAGAGGTCTGTAATAGTTTTCATAAGAAACGAGGGGTCAAGTCTCCATCCTAGACTTGAATGCTGTCTGTGAAGTCAGAGGACCTGAATTTCAATCCTCTTCTGCTTACTCCCTTGGGCAAATCAATTTTTTGTTCTGGGTCTCATTTTATTCATATATAAAAGGACAGGGTAAAATGGGCAAAATTTTGAGGTCTAGTCTAGCTCTACTTCCATGGTCTTTTTTATGGACTTTTAAGAATATACATTCCTGAATGGCAAAGGACATTTCCTCACAACACAGCTGAATGGGGTGTGGGCCCTGTGTTGAGCTTTAGGGAGCCTGCCATAATAATGACAGCTTTTCTGTCATGGTCAATCTACAATTCAATTAAGAGGTAACAGATGCAAATTGAGTGACTAGTTCAAATTAAAAGGATGAGATTCATACAACAAAAAATGGTGGGTATTAGAATGCTTATTCTTTAGTGCTATCTAGAAGCCTTAGGACAAACTGAGTTCAAATCCCACCTCCAAAGTAAACTAGCTAAGTGACCCTGGCCAGGTCACAACTTCTTTTGCCCTTGGTTTCTTTGTTTGTAAGAATAAGGATATGTCTAGTTTTGGAATAACTCGTGGCATTATATGTGGAAAAGGAATTAAAAATCTATAAAATGTGAGCTATTCTTATAACTATTATCAATGAAGTCAAAGTCTCAGGTTAGATAATTAATTCTCCTGATCCACTGCAGAACTGACACAAAGATCACATAGGCTTTCATTATGGGAGATTTCATAAAGTGATAATATCCAATGACTTAGTGAAGGAATCAAGGCATTCTACTGAAGTTTTACCCCCAATGCCTCATAATGGCATAGAAAGGTCACTAGATTTTCAAAGTCTTCATCATTAAAACACAAGCACTGGCAAGACATTCCAAGCTGCATAGATTTTAAGTAAAGGACAAAAGATGGGCTTCATGTCTGTGGTCAGAGGACCCTTCTCACTAAACACAGAGATAGTTGTGTTTAAAAGGTTGACCACAAGGTCATATTTTATTTGACCACAACAGCTCATGAAATCTTTTATTAATTAATGTATGGAAGAGTTTCCATTTGGGTCAGGTAAGGAAGTTCTATAGCAAGGAATTGTAGACCTCTTGAAGTACTGCTGTTAGCCATTAGCTATTCTTAAATAGGAGTTGCTGGGCTGCTAATAAATGCATGAAAGTTTGATGGTACACGGATTTTCTTCCCAAAAACAAAAACAAAAAAAATAAACAAAAACAAAACTTGAAAGACAGCCCTAATTCTTTATGCTTTTTTTTTCTTAAAAAAGCTATTTGCTGAAAGGTAACCTACACACCTTCCTTCTCATTTAAACATCAACTCAATAGTTGCCAGCCTAATTTTGATCATAGGGCCATAATTCCCCTATTATCATCTTTACAATGAAGTCTAACTTATAGTATTCTTCCCAAGGAGCCTATTAAAATTGTAAGAACTTTATTATGTTTTTCCTGCCTGACAAAAAGTTGATAACCCTCTTGATTTTTTTGTTACCACTTTATAGGCTCATTATTCTGATGCCAAAGTGTCACCAGTGTTCTCTTATACATTTGGAGTTTTAATTTAAAAACTCTCAGGCTGGATGGATGTGCTTTATGTCAAAACATTAAAAAGAGCCAGTTGGAGAGGGGGAAACAAAAGGGTTCAGATAAGGTGAAAATGATAGATCCCAGAAAAATCATTCAGCATATTTTTGATGGCTTGGCCAAAGAATAAAGAAAGAATTCAGATATGTAAGTAATGAAAAACAGCTGGGATGTAGATAATACTAATCTTGAACAGGTTTTATCCAATGCCATGAAATGGAATAAAATATAAACAGAACTGCAATAGAAAATAAAACAATTCAATTCAAGAAGATTTATTGAACCCCTAATAATAAGCAATCTGTAAATCCTATGAATAAAAGAAAGAAATCCAAAACAAAGGGAGCAGGAAGTCCTGCTATAATCTGCCTTGTTCAGTCCTCATCTGATATACAATGTGTATTACTGGGCATTACATTTTAGGAATAACACTGATAAACTAGAAACCATCCACAGGAGAGCAACTAGAAGGTGAGTGAGTTCAAAGCCATTTCAAACCAGATATGAAAAAAATATTCACTTTGTAAGTACTCTGAACAACAGAAACAACAGAAACACAAGAAAGTCAAATACATATTTATTCACCTGATATATATATGCACACATACACATGTATTCATGCATGCACACACATATATGAATATATACTAATACATGCATGCATGCATAAAACACATATCCATGTGTGTATACATGCACATATTTATATATATTTATACATGTTTATATATATTATACATATATATGTGCATGTATACACAACAAGGAAACAGTAATTAAGGAAACTATTCCATGAAAAAGGATGACATAGGATGATTAATAACAATAATAATAATAGCAATATGATGATGATGATGATAGCTCAGTACAAGATATAAAAAAAAATTCATTGAGATGAAGATGAAAAAGTGGAGAAGCAGAACTAAAATATAAGTGAATCAATGTATTTTCTGGGACAGAATAGCAGAGTAAGAGGGTGCTGTGGAAGGAGGGGAACTCAGATTCATAGAGGAATGGGTAAACAACAAAAGGTTAGTAATTCCTACAGTCTCTCAACTTTCTTACACTATCTTCTTTTTCTTTGCAAATTGAAATATTCGTATTTGTCAATGGTTGCTAATTTTATAATGAAAGGGGAAAATTAAAACATTATATATATACATAATAAATATATATTATTTATATACAAACTTATATAGATACACATACATACATATATGTGTGTGTGTGTATATATATACATAACGAACTTTGAGTCATGGGTAAAAAACACAGATGGTTGAACATATGGATTGACTTCATCACTATTTGAGCAGTCCCATAATGGAATGAACTTCTTTAGAAAGTAGTAAGTTTCTTGTCACTAGAAGTCTTCAGGAAAAGGCTGAGCAATCAGAGGATGACATAATAATGAAATAGGAGAATGGGCATTTCATGCTACAGGAAGGGAGCTGAACCAGAATGGACTCTTAGGCCCTTTCTAACTCAGAGTGCATGAAAAAAGTACCTGGAGATAGTAAGCTGCATATTACTTGAGGCATTTCAGCTAAAGTTAAGTCAAATATAAACAGATCCTTCCATGGATAGCCCATAGAATACATACCATGGCCTATCATGATTGATGTTGAAACTATGCAGAAAATTAATGTTTGCAACATGTTCTAAAATCAGCCTTCTTAATGGGAGACTACTAAGAACCTAATCAACTACCTCCTAAACCCTGGGGTGTTTGCAGAGACAGATTAACCAGTTATTACCTAGTGATTAATTTATATAACAACCTGATTAGTCTGAATGCTCAGGGAAAAATCCTATTTATCCTTCAAGATACAAGTCAAGCACCAGCTTCTTAGTAATGGAAACCAATGCAAGCTGGATTAATCAGGAATGACTTGTAAAGCCATCACTGACTATTATAGCTTTCTTTGACCTCCTCTGATTATGATGGCACTTGCACCCTGTAAAAAACAATTTTAACACAGTTTTGTTTTTTTTTAACCGGGCTATTATTCACACATGCTAATTTAGTGTTTCATGAGACTTTAAACTCCCTGAAGGCAGGGACCTTGTCTTCATATATGTATAAGTCTCATAAATACACACTTAAAAACATGTCTATATATCCACATGCATACATGCATGCACACATGTTTGTATTATATATTTATCTACAAAATGTAAATAAATTATATTTCATTCCAGGAAAGCTGCCTCCCCCAAATGTTTCCTAGGCAATTAAAATTATACATGTCTAAATTGTAAGTATTACTACCCCTTCCCAACTGTATTTCTCCTGTCTTAACTCATCCTTTTAGGGTTTGATACCATAAGTAGTAACCAAAATACTTATTTATGAGTTCTTTCTCTTGATAAGGAAGGGGGGATTGTGTCTGGATCAAAATAATCCCTAGCTATTAGGATTAAAGTAAATTCACAAAACAAGATCTCAAGAACATTTTATAAAAAGACAGAAACTTAGAACCAAAAAAAAGAGACTCTAATAGTTCTCTAAATTCTCCATATGAGTACATAGACTCAGAAAGGTGAATTTATACAGCAAGTTAATTGTGGTGAGATAAAATCCTGTCCTTCTGAATTTTGTCTAGAATTTTCTTTTCAGTATCACAGTGATCACATTTTTATTAAGCTCTGATAAGGCTAATCAATGCTGAATCCCTTCAAAGACTTGACATACTTCAAAGATTCCTTTGTGTCCAGAAGACAATAAGGTGTTTGTAATAAAGAAAAATGGTTGTCAAAAAAAGTAGAGAGAAGGGGGAAAGAGAGACAGAGACAAAGAGAAGAAGCAGAAGGAGGAGGAGGAGGAAGAAAGAAAGGAAGGAAAGAAGGAGGGAAGGAAGGAAGCAAAAACAAAAATGAAACAGTTTTTGCCCTTAAGTAATTTTTATTCTAAGATAAGGAAAATTAGTACCAAGAAGGGTAATAATTCAAGGTCAAACAAATTAAAAGTAGAGCTTTAACTCTAACTTTAACTTCTAAGAAGTAGGTTTAACCATAGGTTTACTGAATACTAGCCTAGTGGTCTTTTCATCATAAGACACCACTTCTTAATTTAGGAAGAAAGGAAAAAAGAAAGAAAGAAAGAAAGGAATAGGGATGGATAGGAATGGAGAGAGGGGGAAGAGAGAGAGATAGAAAGAGAGAGAGAGAGAGAGAGAGAGAGAGAGAGAGAGAGAGAATGAATTAGAACTAGAATTAGAATTAGAATTAGAATTAGAATTAGAATTAGATTTAGAGTAAGGAGTGTCATAGGTTTGTTTCATTCTGGTGAATTCATGAATTCACCTGCCACCTTGCTTGGCCAATGAAAGAAGTAGAACAAAATCCATATTTCTGAAATATCTCTATTTACAGGAAAATGTAGCAATAGACCAGTGGTGGTTTTGTCATCAGTTTCCTTGATAAGGCACAGGCCTGGATCTATCCTAGGTATCAAATGCATATGCCTCAAGGGGTTCCAATGTCAATCGCCAGCCTGACCATGTGAATAGGCAGAACATTCTTTTGGAGGGTGACTCCTAGGTGCATTCCCCACTGTTTAGCTGAATGTAGTCAGAGGGTGGCTGAATAGGAATCTTTGAAGCAGCTGCTCTAAGGAGTGTTGGAGTGGACTGACCAGCAGCCAAATGGTCAGAAAGATACTCATGAAAGGACAACTTTAAATGCTTCTCACATTTTATCATCTGTTCCTCAACACAAGCCCTCCTTTCTAGGAAGGCTGGCCTTCCCTCTGAAATCATTTCCTATTTATACTGTCTATATCTAGTATGCACATTGTTTGTATGTTGTCTGAAACTGACTTTGTCTTTAACTTTGTATCCTCAGCACCTAGCATGATGCCTGGTGCACTGTAAATACTTAATAAATGCTAATTGTTTGATTGATGAATTGACTGATTGAGTGTCCTCTTCACTCTCCCTGGAAAAAGTTTCTGGCCTGCATTGTCCATCGTTGACAATTTCATTTGGCCTTCTTTGTACCTTTCCTGGGCTGTTGTAATAGTTGGCTAACTAGTCCCTCCTCTATTCTCCAATCCAACCTTCATGCTACTAGTATTGATTCATTGTGTTCTAGTCAACCTAGAGAATTATTCATCTTCCTTTCTCATCTCTCTGTCTTTGCTTGCGCTATCTTCAATAAATGGAATGGACTCCTTCACAAATTATCTCCCTTTATTGAAATCTTTAAAGACCCAATTCATGTGACATATCTTCCATGAAACTTTCCATGAAAATCCTTCACTCATTTGAAAGGGATCTTTTCCCCCTTCCTCTTCTCTAGTGTGTTGCATATTTCCTTTTTTATTTCTACTTATTCTTTGTACTATACTTATCTATGTAAATGTCATATTGCCCCTGTCTCTTATTAAAGTACAATACCCTCAGTTCCTCAATGTTCATCTTTCTAGCCCCAACATTGAATATATGCTTCTGCATATGATAGGCAGTGGAGTCTGTATAGGAGAGAAGCTAGATTATGGCCAGGGCAACTGAACTCAGAAGAAAGTGACACAGAGAATTTTACCTGTTCACCAACATTGAAGAACTTCATGCATGCCTGGGGCATTATTTCAGTTTGTTCAAAATCTTCAACCAATGTTATCAATACTCTTAGTTATCCTTGCTGTCCCACTGACTCTATTCATTCTCATCATGCAATATTAAGTCCTCTTTTTGTCCTTGACATTCCTTAGTGACCATTTCTACACCCTCAGTTTCTGGTTTCGAGTCTCTCTGCTTCCCCTCATCTATGGTCCACCAGATGCTTTTGTAGGATATGAGCTAATTCAATTGAATTCTAGAACCCCAGATGCTATCTTGGCATTCCATAGTTTTATGGATAAATTTGATAAAATGTATCATTCTTAGCTAGACTTTTGTCCACTAATTTATGTTGTTCAAAGTGGCTGGTAATTCTTGCCCTCTCTTTTACCTTTTGGAATTCTATGCATCCTTAAAGATGCATTTCCCATTTTCTCCATAAAACCTTCCTTAATTATCTCATCTGGAATTGATCTTCCTGTCTGTAGTTTTTATAGCCATGTGATTAACTAGTATTTCTTGATTTCAGCAAGGAATTAGACTATATTTCACAAAATTTAAAGAATCAAAAAATCTGAGGTTTAGAGGAACCTGAGCAACCATTTAATCAAACATATTCTATTGGACAACATGGGGAGAAGCAGACTGGGTAAAATACATATTGGTAGATTCAAAACTGGCTAAACAACTAGGCCAATAAATAAATAAACAAATGAATAAATAATGAATAATGAATGAATGAGATGATACTCAATGAATTAACATCAACCTGGAGAGGAGCCTCTAATCAGGTGTCACAGGTCTCTTTCCATGACTGTATTCTCTTCGGCATTTTTATGCATAATGAAGAGACTGACCAAGGAAGGCCCAGTTCTTAGTGAAAGCACAACATCTGCCTTCTATCAGTCCATGTGGAGGCTTGGTTGCTGAATCTGCTTTAGAGGTTTGTGATGGAGGTACCCTTCTAAGCTTCCATGTGTATTGATTAGAGACAGATATTGCCTATGCTCTAAGGAATAGACCTTCTTTGGCTAGTGTTCTCATTATATATCATTGATTTCATTGGAATAAAAAATGCTATACTTATTCATTTTTACATTACATGAAGCTGAGGAGTAGTTATGGGGGATGAAAGAATCAGGATTTCCAAAATGATAGGATACACTTATTTCTTTAAAATTAGTACTATAATAGAATGGGAGAGACACCATTTTCACTCAGTTTTGGAATAAGAGCTCACATTTGTATAGCATTTTAAAGTTTAAAAAAGTGCTTTGCATTCATTATCTCATTACTCACAATAATCCTGTGACATGGGTGCTATTTTTATACCCATTTTAAGATAGGGAAATTGATGTTCAAAGAATGTAAGTAACTTGTCCAGTTTCACACAGCTAGCAAGTATTTGAAGTCATCAAATTTAAACACAGATCACCTTAATGTTAAGTCTAGTGCTTTAATCCCCACCTCACCATGGCCCCTCAGAGTGCTAAGTATCGTAGTGGATTGTTGATGTCTATAGCTTCCATAGAAAGCCATGGGATTCAAGGCTGTTGACAAAAGCCTGTTAAGACAAAAGTCTTATAGGGGAGGATAGTTCCAAAGTAGTCTGCCCCAGGCAGGCCACAACTATGTTCATTTGTTATCATCACCTTTGAGGAGGCACATCAAAAAGCTATTTCCTGACTCTAAGTAAATTTTATGACAAGAAGACCCTAAAGTATATCATGATTTCTATGGAAGAAAAAATAAAATGACATACACACTATAATAACAAAACTTGTAATGGAGTATTCAAAAACACAGTTCAGTGAAAAAGGATGACTTTCAATGGAAGTTTTGTTTCTTTTTTTTTCTTTTTTGGAATGCTTTCAATCATTAGGTGGGTGATTTAAATGAGGAGGAATACCACTGAAACTTAATAACTGGAAAAATACTTAAAATCTTTACTAATGATAAATGACAAAGTAATTGTTGGAATAATCCCAAAAGCTCATTCAGGAAGACACAGGGGACTAAATATATCTTTTTGTTCCTAATAACCTCAAGAATCTAAGCTAGCCCCACTGTGCTTAGGGAAATCTCATTTTCTACTAATACAGAATAAGTATATGTATATAAATGCATTTGGAAAGGGTTGCTATATCCATTGTTACTCCAAAGAAAATATATCTTCCCTCAAAATATTCTATTCCATTAGGGGACTGTAATTGATTTAAGTTGAATTCAAATGAACACCTTGCTAGGCAGACAACATGAGAAGAATAGGACATTGAATCACCAACCACAAAATCATAGAATCTCAAATTTGGAAGAGACCTTAAAAATCATCATCTAATCTATACCAAGGCAGAAATCCATACTCTTCTTTTCATCATGGCTTTCAGGTAGAACAATAATTATGAAATTATCTCTCTGGATATATTTTCTGGGTCAGTTCCAATGAGGTATTTTAAATTTTTCTTTTATTTTTTCTTTCTTTTGATTTTGTTTTACTAATTCTTGATGTCTCACAAATTCATTACCTTCCAATTGCCCAATTCTCATTTTTCTGCAGTTTAACTTTTGTACCTTCTTCTGCATTTGGCCTATTTTACTTTTTAAGGAGTTGTTTTCTTCAGTGTACTTTTTTTTCCCATTTTGTCAAGTGTATTTTTAAAGGAATTGTTCAATTCTTCTTCTACCTCCCTTCTTTGACTTTTAAAATCTTTTTTTTTTTGGTTAGGCAATGAGGTTAAGTGACTTGCCCATGGTCACACAGCTAGTAAGTGTTATGTGTCCGAGGCCGGATTTGAACTCAGGTCCTTCTGACTCCAAGGCTGGTTCTCTATCCACTGTGCCATCTAGCTGCCCCTTTTAAAATCTTTCTTGAGCTCTTCCAAGAAACCTTTTTGGACTTGAGACCAGTTCATATTCCCCTCTGAGGTTTCAAATGTGAGCATATTGACAATGTTACCCTCTCCTGAATTTGTGTTTTAATCTTCCCTGTCAGCATAGTATGAATCCATGGTTACTGTTTTTTTATGCTGTTTTTTGTTCATGTTGTTTGCCTTTTTTCTGACTTTTAAAGTTGATCTCTGCTTCTGGAATACAGAGGGCACTGTACCACATTTCTTGCACTGGGGGTAAGGGGTCTGGTTACTGGTTTGCTAAGGTGGGGCTTGCCACTGGCTTGCTGGGATGCCTCCCTTCCTGTACTGATCTCCTTCAGCCACAGCAAGAGGGCTCTTTCCTGTTAATCCCCCTTGTTTCATGAGCTAAACAACTGCTGTATCTAGTCTTTTTGCTGACTCTACTATTTCAGGATTTTTCCTGAGGCAATATTCTCTGGGTTTTTCAAGGTCAGTGATGGAGGGTGAGAGCGACTTACTGCTTACTCTGCCATCTTGGCTTCCAGAAGTTGAAATAAGTGACTTTCAGATATTCAGTCTGTAGCTTAATAGCTCCAAGAGCAGCCATCCCTTCTGCTTCTGCCCCTACTGCTGCTGATTCAGTCACCCCCAAGGTCTGACCCTGGTTTGCTGGTGCTGTTGCTAGATTGGCACACTCTGCAGCCCCTTGCTAGACTGTGCTTTTCTCTTACCTAGTTCCTCCAGACCCATCCCGCTGACCTCCTAAGTTGTCTCTGGAGTCTGCGGGCTGAGAAGACTGGAGACCACCACTGTTCCTGGTGATTCCGTCCCCAAGGCCTGCTCTGATTTTGGTTAAGCCAGGTCTGTGCTGTTCCCTATGAGCTGTACCCTCCTCTCTCAGGTCAGTGCAACACACCTTTCCTGTTCAGCTTCCAGGTTGTCTTGGGCTGGAAATCTGCCTCACTCTTTCTCTTTGTGGATTATGCCACTCTAGAATGTGTTCAGAGTCACTTTTTAGAGGTATTTGAAGAGATTTGGGAGAGAGCTCAGGCAAATCTCTGCTTTCACTCTGCCATCTTGGCTCCTATAATAATTTTTAATAAGGCAAATAAAGGTTGAAAATAGCCCTGGGAGAAACACATGTGAAAAAAACAAAACAAAACAAACATTGGATTTGTTGAAAGAATATTAGGGATGTCAAAAACCAATTCAGTAGAGAAGTTGGCATAGAGACCTGTCTGGATAAACTTTAGGAGAGTAAAGGCAAGGAAATGAAAATATTAGGTTGATCTAGACAATTCCTGAGGATCCTCCTAGATCTAGCATTTCTTTATCTTTATTCTAAATTTCTGTTCATTATTCTTTCTTTGTGTTCATCTCTTTTGTACTTTTGTTGCCTATCCTATTGATTGTTATTGACATTGGAACTAATGATGTCACATTGCCCATCACCCTCCTTAGTCCTTGTGGTTCATAATTCCTTGCCTACGTGAGTATCATCATGTACTGTTTAACCTACTGCTCCAGACTGTTTAATTCCTACCATGAGGGGAAAATCAAGTTTAGTTAAGGGAATAATTAGCTGTTGATTACTGCTGATCTATTAATTGGGAAATGCTGAAGGCACTATTTAGAGTGATCTGGCTGATGAAATCACAACTTCTCCAATCAAGGAATCAATGCTTCCCCCAGTTAGAGGGTGGATGTGGGTACATTTTCCACCTGAAAATACTCCTCCTCCTTCACCAAGAAAGTTGATTGATGAATATGCAGGATGTGTAGATCCTCCTATTTTTTTTCACTTGTCCCTGGAAGTCCAACACAGGGAGGGCTCTGCATTATTCTTCTTTTGGTTTTAGCAAATCAAGGAAACTGGGAACCTGAGAGAGGGAGGGAAGAAGGGAGGGAGATGCCTATACAGCCATTCATAAAACAGCTCCCTCTTATTTAAGAGAATGTGGAAGTGGACAAAAGGATTCCACAACCAATATCCATCAAAAGGAACAAGTGTGTGCTGCTCTAGTTTGTAAAAGCACACAGGGACTGCCAGCATACTTAACATAAGCAATTTCAGGAAATTCACTGCATTATTCCAATCCCTCTGTGACTTTCCTAGTCACCAGTTTTACTCTTCCTTTCTTTGACTTTTTACTTCTGGCTCCATTTTGTCCCCCCCCCAAGAAGAGAATAAAATATTACACATGAAAAAGATCTTAGAGATCATAGTCCAACCCACTTTTCTTACAGAGGCGGCTTGTGGTGCAGTGGATAGAGAGCTGGACCTGAATCAGGAAGACCTGAGTTGGAATCCAACCTCAGACACCTACTAGCTGTGTGACCTTGAGCAAGTCATTTAATCTCAATTTGCTTCAGTTACTTCAACTGTGAAATGGGGGTAATAATAGTATCTATCTTGCAGAGTTTTGTGAGAATCAAATCAAGTAATATTTGTACAAAGCACTTAGCACAGTACCTGGCTCATAGTTGACACCATATAAGTATTTACCCCCTACCTTTTTCTTCTGTTGATCCCCCTTGGGATAGCATGAACTCATAATTCCTCTGCTTAACTTCAACAATGTCCTTATCTACTTCACTTTATCTATGTGTAAACAATGGTAACAAATTAGACCCCAGTGTATATTTATAATAGGTAGTTAGGTGGAACAGTAGATGGAGAGACAGGCCTGGAGTCAGGAAGACCTGAGTTCAAATTCAGCCTTAAAACCTTACTAGCATGTGACACTGAGCAAGTCACTTAGCCCTGTTTGCCTCAGTTTCCTCATCTGTCAAATAAGCTAGAGAAGGAAATGGCAAATCACTCTAGTATCTTTGCCAAGAAAAAACCCAAATGGGATCATGAAGAATCAGACATGACTAAACTACAGCAAAATATTTACAACATCCCTAGAATCTAGAAGTTTGAAATTCACTTTCAGACTAAAACATGCTATCCTTCTACGCTCTCATTTATACTAAACTTCTCCCTCCTCCTCCTCCTCTTCTTCTTCCTCTTCTTCTTCATCCTCTTCTTCTTCATCCTTCTTCCTACTCATTTGACATGGTCCTGATCCTACTGCTGATTGACATAGGAACTTTGATCTGTCTTGTTTCTAACCTGTGCCAGTTTGTCCCTTTTTTAGCAACATGTTTTAACTACTACTCCTAAGGATCCGTCATAATGATGCCAGATTTATTCAGACACCCAATTGGCATAGTTCATTGCAGTTCAGAGCTACCAAGCTCGAGATATCTGCCAGTCTCACCCTCCTTCATAGATTGGATTACAGGAATATGTGGCCAGGCCCCGTCACTAAACATTTTTTGTTGCCATTGCCATGATTAACGTATGGTAGCTTGACACAGAATGGTTCTATCTATGTCCCTCTCTTATCTTCATGATTCTATTCCTTCATTCTAGACATAGGTTTTTAATGTTTCATTCTCTCCCCTCTGACTTATTGCCATTTCTTCCCTGCAGATCCTGACTAATTGCAATCATTCAGGTATTTTCTTGGCTCCCGAATCTGATTGCAGGAAGGTTGAGAAAAATACAAAATGGAGCTGATGTGACCCAATACAAATTCAGGCTACATAAACTCAGGTAGATCCTCAAAGCTGCTTGACAATCTAACTATTCAATCCTTATCTATTCCCTATCTTCCTATATTCTTCTCCATAGCATTTATTCCATTTTTTTCTTGTCTGCTTTCACCCCACCCCAACCCACCTTTATATCACACCCCCATAGTAGGTGGCCTGCTTCCCTGAGTAGATTAAAAGTCACTGGACATATTCTTCTCTCAACCCACCTCCTTTATTGCTCATACTATTACCAGTTCCTTCAATCGCTCCTTAAATGACACAGCTTCAAGTATATCTAACACCTTTATCATCTTACTCTAGAAATACTTTAACTTATGAATATCCTTCCTAAAATATTACCAGAACTGCATACAATATGCTAGTTATAATCTGATAAGATACAATAGGACCATGCCCTAATTCTTTATGCTATATTTTTGTTAGTATAGCCCAAGAACATACTTGTTCTTGTTTGTTTTAAATGCTATGTCATATTGTTTATTCATAATGAGCTTGAAGTCCACTAAAGCCCCAAAGTCATGGGGTATTGTTTTTGATTTTATGTTTATCATAATTTAATACACAAGATCCTTCAGAATCCACTTATGAACAACTAATGGGAGGATCATTAAATATCTATACTTAAAAAGGGTTTATGATCCTATCAATGTAAATAACCTCTCCAACAATGTAGATCACAGGCCCTCCATGCTTGCACATTCTGTGGGCCTATTCCACTTGGCCCCTCATGAGCCATTCATTAGATGCCATTAAAAATGTTGGTGGTGTTTTATTTAAGATAGTACAAATATTAATGGAAAAAGAAAGAAGTCAATCAGTTGTCCTTTTCTCACATTACATGGCTAGATGCCCCTGCCTCCTTTTTTCCCCTCTTCATACATGTTTCTAATGATATTATTTAACGAGATCAACCTTTGCAATTCCACTTTGCAATTCCACTTCTGTTCACTTTTACATTTCTCTTTGCACAAACATGACCTTCAATTCTAAATGTTTTGTTCCACAATTCTCAGATAAATGCTATCATTAGAAGAATGATTTTGGTTAAAAACATTTAAAGCTATATCTTCATTTCAGGGAAAAAAAACCTTGGGATCATTAAATAATTTTATTTCAAGGAAAAGCTTGTAATCATGAAAAAAAGGTTTTATTTGTTTTCAGTAAATCAGTTCTTTTGATTATAATTCAAAAAGTACAGGCACTCCTTGAGTTTCTCTCCCTTGGAAGTGGGATTCATTCATACACTATTTTAAGTACTCTGATAATAAAAAAACAAAATTCCTATTCTCTCAAATTAAAATTTATTTTAAAAAGAAATAAAACAAGAATGTTACCAAATTACCCAAATTCATAAATGACTGGTGCCACACACATACACTCACATAAATATAAACAAAAATCTATTTCTAAATTGTCTCATTTTATGACAAACTTTCTCCATAATGCCCTTCTCAACAGGTAGGACCTTGTTTCCTGGCAACAAATATCTGGGTAAGCAAGAAATATAAAAATGGAAAAAAAAAATAAAGCCATGCTCCAAAAGTATAAGTTTATTTCAGGGACATTGAAACTGTCATCCCACATCCCTTAGCTCTATTTTTGGACCTGACACAAACAATGGAGTTTGGAATAAACATCTTATCCCTTATTCATTTAACATGGTTATAGCCTACATTTTTGTAGAGCAGAGGAGCAGGGGAAATCTAGGCCTATGATGCATTTGTATTGTGAACTCCCCTTGCAGAGAATGCCTCTACCAATAAAGATCAGAAAGTTATTAATAATGAAGAATCTTTCTTAGAGCTTGGCCCAGAGCACAGAGACATCACATGACATTCCCAGGGTCACACAATAGATTGTAGCAGAGATGGAACTTGAATCCAGGTCCTCGTGATTCCAAGACTGGGCATTTATCCAGTATGCCATACTTATTCACAGCATCTTCATAATCAACCCAATTTTTTTTTATTGGCATGTTTTCTCCAGCCTGTTCCATAAAGTCATTTTTTTCATTGTGTTTAGATTGACCTTTAATCTTGCTTTGCCTATATGTCAAACTCATACAACAAGTAAACAAATGAACAGTTCAAACATTTTTACTTAGCTCAGAATATTAACATTGGAAGGAACCTGAGACGCTGCCTTTCCTAACCCTTTTCTTATATATAAATCCTTTCTAAAATTCTCCCCCCCAAAAAAACAAAACACAACAAAACAAAAAAAAAAACTAATGAATGTTCATACAACCTTTGCTTAAGCACTTGAATACTTCCCATCCCCTGGTCTCTCTTAGGGACAAAATATTCACCATTGTCAAAGCCTTCTATTTCCAGTCAACTATAATGGCTAAGAAGTTTGTTCAATTCAATTCAAGAAACTTTGTTAAGTGCTTGCTATATCTGGTAGCCTGTACTAAGTGCTGGGCATTCAAAGATAAAAATGTCACACAGTCCCTGCTTTTAAGGGGCATATATCCAGTTGTGCACTGGAGGATTACTGTGTGTACACAAATAATTAGAATACTAGTAAAAGGTGATTGAGACAAAAACAATTATAGACTAGTACTATAGAAGAAAAAATATTAGCCATAATTATTTTGCAACATCTTGATACACTAATCCCCCAGCCCACTTGGTGTCCTATTAGTAGAAACACTCAACCTCTATTCAAGTATTTAAGCAGAGGTTGGATGAGCACTCATCAGGGGTATTTTAGAAAAAATTCATACATAAGAAATACAGTACTAACGAACTATGCAAATGCATAATAAATTGGATTTCTTTATCTACCATCATTTAAAAAAAGGGGTGGGGGGCAGCTAGGGGGTGCAGTGGAAAGAGCACTGGCCCTAGAGTCAGGAGGCCCTAAGTTCAAATCCGGCCTCAGACACATAACACTTACTAGCTGTGTGATTCTGGGCAAGTCATTTAACCTAAATTGCCTCACACAAAAAAAAATGCCACCTTTGGATAAGAGACTTTGTAGGGTATTTTTTGCTTGTTTACTTGTTTGTTTTTGTTTTTCTGAAAGTACTATTTTCACAATTATAAAATAATTTGGTCCTTCCTCTACCCCTTGAACAGGGAATGTTTTCTCATTCTGATAAATCCTTCCAGTTACATTTTAACACTTGCCATGTCTCCTGTGAATAACCTCCCTCTTTCTCTACCCTTCCCTCTCTTTTGAAATGCTTTAGTTGATTATACTAAATTGTCACAGAATGATGCTGATTGGCTGTTTGCTCTAAGTGGGCCTGAAAGGTTATAAAAAATATCTGTACCTTACAAATCTGAATCTGCTATCAATGAGAGCAGTATCCCTTCATAGTCTAATAAATTGTTGCTTTCGGTTTGGCCTTTTATATTTGACCCACAGTCATTGCACTGTCTTTGGTGGGTATGTCTCTCCACAGAAGTCAAGAGAATTCCTGAAGGTAATCTAGCTAGATTTGGTATGAGAGTTATCACTGTTTGCTTGAAGAAATCAGAGAAAACTTCCTAGAGGCAGAGGTACCAAACCTAGTTTCTGGGGGGAAAAATCCTATTTACAACCTTCTTATCACTTACACTGACCATCCCTTGTTCTGCCCTCTAGATGTGCACAGAGGAATTACTATTCCTAAAAATAAGAGAATTTATTTTAAATGCTTATGTCATCAAGTGATTCAAAATTCAAGGAATTATTATTGTTCTTATTCTTGTCATCATCAGAATTATTTCAAATGGCACCCCTTCAGCTATTCATTTGCCAAATTCTTATATTACAAGACTTTCAGATTTTTCTCTCACTCTACTAAGTTTCTTTCCTTGGACATACTCCTAATGAGGTTGTAAATAAGCCTGTGTACTTTAAATTTGGGGAAATATGTGCTTCTCCCCAGAAAAGTAACTTCTGAGACCAAGGAATCAGAGCTACATAGTTACATAAATAAAGAATCTATGGCTGTATTTTATTCCCCTACTTATTGGTAACATCAAGATAATCCTAAGTGACTCTGTCTTGAAGGATGCCTCCATTATCTTAGAAATCTCCTGCCAACATGAATTTCTGATAAGAAGAATCACAGAGAAATCTCTTTACTGACAAGAATAATATACACTTTTAGCAATTTCTCTGACACCAAAGGTTGCACACTTCCCCCACTTCTATTCTACACAGGCATGCTACTGATTGTTTATGTCCTTTAAGCAAAGATAAAAGACCTATAAAAACTTGATCTCTAACCTAAGAGGTGAAGCTGTTCCTTGACCAAGTAGTTTTTCTTTCTTTTTTTAATTTTTTTAATTAATAAATTTATTTATTTTTAGTTTTCGACATTTACTTCCACAAGATTTTGAGTTCCAAATTGTCACCCCATCTCACCCC
Organism: Vombatus ursinus; assembly: GCF_900497805.2. Lineage (NCBI taxonomy): Eukaryota > Metazoa > Chordata > Mammalia > Diprotodontia > Vombatidae > Vombatus > Vombatus ursinus. The sequence continues at coordinate 9,951,265 of NW_020945014.1, read as the reverse complement.
TCCCCCACCCCAAGATGGCATGCATTCTGAATACCCCTTCCCCTAGTCTGCCTTCCCTTATATCTCTCCCCCCCTTCTCTTATCCCCTTCCCCTTCTATTTTCCTGTAGGGAAGGATAGATTTCTGTACCCCATTTTCTGTATTTCTTATTTCCCAGTTGCATGAGAAAACATTTTTTTTAAACATGTGTTTTTAAAACTTTGGGTTCCAAATTTTCTCCCTTCCTCCCTTCCCACCCACCCTCATTGATAAGGCAAGCAACTCAATATAGGTTATACACGTGCAGTTATGTAAAACACTTCCATAGTAGACATGCTGTGAAAAACTAATCTATTTCCATTAATCCTATCCTGCCCTCCCCATTCATTCTATTCTTTCTTTTGACCTTGTCCCTCCTCAGAAGTATTTGCTTCTGATTACCCCCTTTCCCAATTTGCCCTCTTCTCTATCATCCCCCTACTCTTGTGTCCCCATCCCCCTCCTATTTTCCTGCAGGGTAAGACAGATTTCCATACCCAATTGAGTGTGTATGTTATTCCCTTCTTAAGTCAAATCCTATGAGAATAAGATTCACTCATTCCCTCTCACCTTCCCGTTTCCCCTCCACTGTAAGAGCCTTTTCTTTCCTGTTTTTTTTGTGAGATAATTTACCTCATTGTACCTCTTCCTTTCTCCTTCTCCTAGTATAATCCTCTCTCACCCCTTAATTTTATTCTCCAGATATCACCCTTTCATCTTCAACTTACCCTGTGCCCTCTATCTATCTATCTACCTATCTATCTATCTATCTATCTATCTATCTATCTATCTATCTATCTATCTATCTACATATAATTTTTTCCCTTCAACTACCCTAATACTGACAAAGGTCTCATGAGTTACAAATATCATCTTTCCATACAGGAATGTAAATAGTTCAACACTAATAAGTCTCTTATGATTTCTCTTTCCTGTTTACCTCTTCATGTTCCACTTGAGTCTAGTATTTGAAAGTCAAATTTTCTATTCGGCTCTGGTCTTTTCATCAAGAATGCTTGAAAGTCCTCTATTTCACTGAATTACCATTTTTTCCCTGAAGGATTATACTCAGTTTTGCTGGGTAGGTGATTCTTGGTTGTAATCCTACCTCCTTTGCTCTCTGGAATATTATATTCCATGCCCTGCCTTCCCTTAATGTAGAAGCTGCTAGATCTTGTGTTATCCTGATTGGGTTTCCACAATACTTGAATTGTTTCTTTCTGGCTGCTTGTAATATTTTCTCCTTGACCTGGGAACTCTTGAATTTGGCTACAATTTCCCTAGGAGTTTTCCTTTGGGGATCTCTTTCAGGAGGAGATCAGTGGATTCTTTCAATTTCTATTTTGCCCTCTGGTTCTAAAATATCAGGGCAGTTTTCCTTGATAATTTCTTGAAAGATGATGTCAAAGTTCTTTTTTAGATCATGACTTTCAGATAGTCCAATAATTTTTAAATTCTCTCTCCTGTATCTATTTTCCAGGTCAGTTGTTTTTCCAACGAGATATTTCACATTGTTTTCTAATTTTTCATTCTTTTGGATTTGTTTTAGTGTCTTGATTTCTCATAAAGTCACTAATTTCAATTGCTCTATTCCAATTTTTAAGGAAGTATTTTCTTCAATAATGTTTTGGACTTCCTTTTCCATTTGGCCAATTTTGCTTTTTAGTGCATTCTTCTCCTCATTGACTTTTTGGACCTCTTTTGCCACTTGGGTTAGGCTATTTTTTAAGGTGCTATTTTCTTCAGTATTTTTTTTTGGGTCTCCTTTAGCAATCTGTTGACTTGTTTTTCATGATTTTCTTGCATTACTCTCATTTCTCTTCCCAGTTTTTCCTCTACTACTCTTGCTTGCTTCTCAAAATCCCTTTTGAGTTCTTTCAAGGCCTGAGATTGATTCATAGTTTTCTCAGAGGCTTTGGATATGGGAGCTATGACTTGGTTGTCTTCTTCTGGTTGTATGTTTTGATCTTCTTTGTCTCCAAAGTAAGATAATATAGTCTGACTCTTTTTGTGCTGCTTACTCATGATCCCAGACAATTACTTGAGTTTTAAACTCTTTGTTAAGGTAAAGGTCTGCTTCCAATGCGGAGAATGTACTGTCCCCAGCTTTGGGGGTTTGTACAGCTGTTTTCAGAGGGACTTCTAGGGACCTGCAAATTTTCAGTTCTTCCAAGTTGGTATGATAAGGGGCAAGGTGTTTCCTCTCTACTGCCACAACAAACTCCACCGTGCCAGCACTCCTCCTCGCCCCAGGACCACCCCTCAGAACTGTGACCCAGATCCAAGCACAGGCAAAGCAAGAGATTCCTGCATCAGCACTTCTTTTATGCACTTAATACACAGGCAATTTTGCATTTTAGTTATTTCTCTATCTATCTTCACTTCCCTATTAAACAGTAAACTCTCTTAAAAGAATGGACCACATCTTTTAACTTTTTCATCTATGTATCTGTGTCAAGGTCTAGTATGTTCCTTTGAATACAGTGAGTGATTAATATAAATTTCTTGAAGGACACACATTACACTTTTATCAGGGAAGGGTCAGTGAATACTCTGCAGCTCAAAACCTATAATGATGACACAAAAGTTCACTCTTGCCAAGAAAAGGAATGATAAGTATTAAGTCATTTAACTGACTATATTATTTTATACCTGGCCTAATTTCATTTGGTCCTAACCTAGTTTCTTTTAAGAACTCAGCTTGTAGTTCTGTGGTTATTTCAATGGTCACAATTGATAATTTTGTTATCAAAGAGATCCCTGCAATCACCCTCTAATCAGCCATTTGATTTCCCCTCAGTCTGTGGGCTGGAAGCTCAGGAAGCAGCCGCTCCCCTGGCCAAGCTTGGGACTTGTGGCTGAGACCTAGCCTCTCTCTCACTGAAGTCACAGACTTTTTCCACTGGCCTATCTAAGTTGTCTTTGGCATTCGTGGGTTGAGAAGTCTGGAACCGCCACAGCTGCCCGTGATTCAGTCCTCTGAGGCTGGCTCCAGGTTTGCTGCCACCTGCATGCCCACACCAAGCTGCACTCCTCTCCCTGCCTGGTACAATCCAATCAACCATCCAGGTTGTCTTGGGCTGGAAATTTGTTTCACTCTGTCTTTTTGTGGGTTCTGCTGCTTTAGAATTTGTTTAGAGTCATTTTTTTACAGTTATTTGGAGGGATTCGGGGGACAGCTCAAGCAAGTCACTGCTTTCACTCTGTCATCTTGGCTCTGCCCCCCCCAAGTAGTCTTTTTTACTGCCACAATAAATTTATTTTCCTTTCCATCTAGTCACTCATTTCTTGATTTTCAAGTTTGCAGACCTTATGGTGGGTGAGATTCTCCTTGGGCTCCCATGGAAAACAAGCTGGAAAACTCCCCAGGACAAATTCCTCTGGGGCAAGTGACAGAGATTGGAGTCTGAATGGAAGGGTGATGCCTGGGGAGAAGTAGAATTTACTGAGGCTGGAGTCAGAGGCAGAGATGTACAGGAAAAGATGTGGGCTGAATAGGGTTTTGGTATCTCCTGCCTCTCCACTCTCTCCATTATTCCCATTTCCATGCTGTTCTAAAGTTCTAGTGGCATCATTGTCATTACTATTCACTGGGGTTTAATCAAAAAAGTCTTTTAAAAAATCAAGTGTATTAAATGTAAGATAACCCCCAAAGCTGGGGAATGAAAGGAGAACAGAGAATATGTTTCATAAAGATGAAATCATCAGTGTATGGACTGATTTCTTTAATTTTTAAATAACTATTTAGTCATTCCTGCTGTCTGTTGGTTCTCAGAACACAAAGAAATAAAGGAACCAGCCTTAGTTTTAGCCCTCAAAAAGTTTACACTGTACTAAACCCCACCTTCTCCCCAAATGATCTTTCTCACCTGACTCCTAATGCTTGATTTTCTTTTATCTGATTTCCAATTATCCCCAGAGCCATCCTTACAATAAAGAAGAAAGTCCAGCAAAGCTATTTTAAAAAAGTCAGACATTATGTTCAAGGTTCCACATCCATGCTACACTTCCTCTGCAAAAAATTCAGGATATCTTCTTGTATCTCTTCTTTGAGGTGAAACTTGGCCTTCACTCTAGTTTTTAATAATTCCATTTCCACTGATTTGTAGATGTCTATGATTTTTTTTCCATTTCCATTATTGTAGACATTGTGTATGGCATTTTCCAGGCTCTGCTCACTTCATTTTTCATCAGTTTATATGTCTTTTCATGTTTTTCTGTATTCATCAAATGAATCAATTGTAATACAATTATATACCACAATTTTTCTAGCCATTCACAAATCATTCTGAATGTAATTAATTTAAAGTTAAATGAAAAAGAATACAACAGTTCTAGTTAAAGGAAATCAGAGAAGACTCTTTGAATGAGGTGGAATTAAATCTGGGCCTTGATGGATAGTTATTATTTCAACAAGTGAAGATGATGGCAAGGGCATTGCAGAGAGCAGTAATGGCATAAAGATAGGTTCCAAGGAGGAAATTTTTTTTAAAGGACAGGGGAAGGGTATTGACAACAGCTTATTTTAATGAAGTATAGACTATATAATGGGGGCTTACTTACCACTGCCTGACAAGTAAAGAATATAGCAATGGAAAAAAAATCTGGAGAACATTAGACATGTCTTTTCCCCTCCTCTTATGCACCTTCCTCCTACATACAGACACAGTTCATTTTACAAGGAAAGAAACTGATGTCCATTACTTACCCCAAAATCACACAGCTAGTAAGTAGCAGAGACAGCATATGAAACCCACTTCTAAATCCAATTCATGTATTCTTTCCACTCTACCATGCTACATTAAGAAGATTAATTCAGTAATGTGTTCACTAATGATTGGATGAATGGAGGAAAGAATGAATGAATGAACAAATGAATGAATGAATGAAAAATTATCAACTTCTTACTATATAGCAAGTACTTTGATAAGCAGTGAAAATACAAGGACATAAGCAAAAACAAAGCCTGGCCTCAAGGATCTTACATCCTAGTATGGAAGATAATACACATAGAAAAGTGCTAACCAAGAAGAGGAATTTTGATCCTGAAAGCAACTGGGATGCTGAATTGGAGGCATGGGTAAAGAATGACCCAGCCCTTCCACTATGAGAGATAGACTGTCGGGTGGAGGGATTTGAATCACTATTCTAATACCATGCTGATTTTAACATTGATATCCACTTTGATTTAATTGGATGTAGGGATCCTCAAGGAACATCTACCTTCTTCCCAAAAAAGAAGCCTCAATTTGGCTACAAATTCAAAGACAACATTCTGGACTCTCCGGTTCATTGCTTTAGATGTGATGCAAAGGGAGGGAAGACAAACAAAACAAAAGACATCAGTATGATATTATTTTCTAAATCCCAGGATTTCTGAGTTTTGGAAGCAAAAGCTCAGCAAGCATTTAAAGATTGTCCTTTGTTAAGAAGAGAAGTCATGCTGGGGACATCATTCCATTTTCAAAATCTTATAATCTTGTGTGAAGGAAGTAACAGGAGCCAGTTCTATTTGTCACTAATTTCCTTATTTGGATAATGCAGCCCCACTGCCAGGACTGACAGGCTGTCTCCTGCCAAGTTGATCTCTAAATTTGTATTTGCCTGCTCTGACAAAAGCTTGTTTGGGTTCATTGGTTAAACTCAGCTTTCATAGCAGCTGATTTCTTTCCACTTAAATCCAGGCTCTCTATTCCTTCAATGGCTTAGCTCTAAATGAGTATTTGTCAGGTAGGAATCCCCTTCCTTTCTTCTCCTTATATGAGACATTAATTTATTATTACAAAAAATAGAAGACCATAGAATAATAGACTGGAATAATGAAAAAAAAAACCACCTTGAAACATAGGATGTTTGGTCTGTAAGGGACATTGGAACACCAGTATTAGAACATAGAATTTTCAAAAAGAAAGGGATCCTAGGAAACATTTCATCCTACTTTGGTAACTGAGTCCCAAGGTAGAGTTATGAGAATGTGACTTATCTACAAGGTAGACAAATCATATTCTTAAGGTTATACTTGTAGTAATTGGCAGAGCTGGACTTATGAGACTTGAACCCAGATGTTTTGGCACCAAGTCCTTTATTTGCCATTATACTATAGTGTTCCTCAATGCCAGGAGAGTAAATCAAACAGGAATACATAATATATACATACATACATACATTTACACACATATATACTATATATATAATATACATATATATAGTTATCTTCCACATATAGAAAGTAACTGGCTAATTATATATGGAATATATATGTGAAAAATAATGAACTTACATGATCAAATACTAAACAATTAATCCACATCATAATTAGAGATAAACCTTAAATAACCATAGAAAGGGAAGATTTCAACTTAAGGAGAAGATTAATAGGATCTATAAAAAAACCTTAGCTATGAATATATCTTCCATAAAGTAATCTTGCCTAACCCCTAACAAGTTTAAATCCCCTCTGTAAAATATAGATGGGTAAAACCAACCTCTATTTGAAAACATTCAGCAATAAGAAACTCATCACCACTAATATGTTTTGGCAATGACATTTCAATGAAGTGTAGAATATGTAATGGAAAGTTCTGAAGGAAAGATAACTAGATTGGGAAGGAGTTAAAACTAATGATTTTTAAAGCCTAGTTTATTTTTGGACAAGTGTGATTGTTAGAATATTTCAGTAAGCCAAAAATCTCTCCCCATGTAACTTCTGCAACTTGAATCTTGGTCTAACTAGAGTCAAAAAGAAGAGGAGGTAAAGGGTATGTGAATGAAAGAAAAAAATGTTATAAAATAAGAGAAGGATTGTTTTAGTTCATTGATAGGTTTTAATCATTTATTTTAGCCTTGACTCCAGGGAGGGTTGTCTTCTTTTGGTTATTTCTGCTCCTTTCCCTCTCTTCCCTCTTTCCCCCACCTCAGTTTCAAATACTGTATGGATGAATAGAGAAGGTCCATCATAGGCAAAAGGCTATACACATGGGACTGGGATACTAGACCACAATGCCTGCTTTTTCCTTTGCCCCTTAAATTCCACTTCCCAGGCTGACTGTAAGTAAAGTTGTCAATGGTAGAAAGTATGTCAAGTCGAAAGATGCAATAAAAGGAATGATAATTCATATAAGGATTTCAGTTTTACAAAGCACTCTTTTCATAACCCCCCTGAAGGGTAATTATTGAAATAATTGTTCATCTTAATTTACAATTAAGTAAATTGTGTCTTAAAGAGATCAAGTGATTTCCCCAAGGTCACACAAGTAATAAGAGACAAATTCAAAATCTGAACATAGATCTTCTGACTTAAATCCTAGGCTAATTCTCCAAAAAAAAACAAGAACAATGAAACAAAAATTTGACTACCCTATTTCTCCTCAAAATGGGATAGACAACATGTGCCAATGGGATGGGAGGGAAAGGAAACACTAATTGTGTTTTTTTTCCACTTAGTAACATTTTATTTTTTTTCTAATTACATGTAAAGATTGTTTCCAACATTCATTTTGTAAGATTTTGAGTTTCAATATTTTTTTTCTCCTTGTCTCTCCTACTCCTACCACATCCAAGATGATGTGGAATCTGATATAGGCTATACATGTACATTTCACTCTATGATTTAGACTCAGCTGACAAAATAATAGTTTTTATTGAACCAAAGATTAATCGATACCAAAGATATTTCTATCTTGTAGAGGAAGATGTCCAAACTGGCATAGTGCCCTATGCTTCCCAATGAGACTCTTTGTTCCAAGGTGACTTGAGGTAACATATATAGGAACTGTGAACCATTGTTAAAGTGCATAATATTCCAGAATAGTTACCACTCAGTTCTTTCCTGGACCACTATGCTTAAGCATTGAAAAAATTAACCTTTAATAAAAAGGACACTGACCTTACGTAGGCCAAGGTGCCAGTCTTTAAGAAGTTGGAAAGGAATGATCTTATCCAGATTATATTTAATTTTGTTTTACCTTTATTCCATTTCAAAGGAAGGTCTTAACTTTTATTCTTCCTGTTTTTTTCCTAAAGGGAAAAGTCTGCAAAGGGTTTTAGACTGGAAAATAATATTTTTAAACATTTATAGAGAAACCAATAAAAAAAGATTTTTAATATCCTTCCACACATTATATCTATTTCTTTCTTTCTTTTTTTTGTCCCCTGACATTCGAAATTAGAATCCAACCATAGAAGGATTAGTATTCAAGGGGCCCTCTAAGGTCATATAATTTAACTTTTATCTCAAATAAGAGTCCTTTCTGCAGCAATTTCAATAAAAGATCTGACATCAGCTGCCTAAGGAACTCCAGTAGTTAGAAATGCAACATGAAAGACCATTCCATTTTTTGAGTAGTGTATTATTTAATCCTCCCCACTGCCATATAATGGGCCAAAATTCGCCTTCCTATTGGGCTTCTGTCTACTAGTCCTACTAGTCCTCTAATCCAATTTTTACCTGAAAGACTTCCAAAAAGGAGTCATGAGACTATATTTTCTTTCTTCTCCAGGTTAATCATTCTTTATCCATTTTACCATTACTCACATGGGTTTGAGTTCCCTCACAATACTGATTGCCTGCCTTTGAATAATCTACAGCTTGTCTTAGTTTCTCCTAAAATATCTTCCATTATTGTAAGTTATGGGAAGCTCTAATAATAGCTAAAAAATAATTTAGTTGACTTTCTCTTAAAATATAAACACATACTATATAAATGCATTCAATTATGGACCTGAGATGATCTACTCAATTCACATCATTTTACATATTTTTGTATGAATAAACTAATCCCTACAGAAATTTAATGACTTTTCCAAGCTTATATAGCCAGTTAGTGGCATATTTAGTTACTTGATTTTTTTAAGGGAGGGGGGAGGTGTAGGGAGGTGAATTTTGGAGAATGTTTTGAGGCCAAATAATCAAGGATAGATTGTCATAAGTTGTGCAAAGTTGATAATCAGTGAAATGGCTTCTCATCCATCTGCAAATGTTTGGGTGTGCTGCTGTTGGGAAGCTTTGGGTGATCTGATTTTCTTCTTGGCATTCCTTTCAATGCTACAGATTCATAAATTTATTCAACTTTATTCTTATTAATATGTTCTAATGATAGCTCCAGCTTACTTTCTTTATTGGTTCTGATTAATTTCAATTTATCATCTTTTTCTAGCAATGTTCTGAATGAGTCATCTTAATGGCTATTGATGAATGGAGTGGTAAAGAGTAACTAGCTTGATTATTTTTAATATCAGGTTCAATAATAGCAACAGAAATAGATTATCATTATTCATTACATATACATAAATGAACTATGTCATAGGATATTATTGTTATTTCTAGAACATTGAATCAGAGAATCTTCCAGTTGGAATAGACCTCAACAAGGAGAAAGATTAAAAAGCTGCTCAAGGAACTTACAACCAATTGAGCAGGCAGGAATTTCACAAATCACAACATTTGATCATTCAGCTACTTTTTTGAATGTCTCCAATGACCAGAATCACACTATCAAATAAGGAAGTCTATTCCCTTTTGGGACAGTTCTGAATAGTAGGAAGCTGAGCTGAAGCCTGACTCACTTTTCCTTCCAACCACAGATAATAATTTAGTTCACTATGACCAATGAAAACAAACCAAATTTTCTTGTTACACAACAATTTTTGAAATATTTAAGAAATATTGTTATATCTTTTATCTTTCTCCTCTTCAAGACAAACATCCTTAACTCCTTTAATTGATCCAACCTATCATATGGGTTCTAGTCCTTTTAAAATCCTGGGTACCTCCTCTGGAAGCTCTCTGACTCCCTAGTGACCTTCTTATCTAAAAAAGCCATATCCAAATAAAATTCATATGACACAGCAAAATCAAGTCCTGTTCTGTTTCTTTTCAGAACTACTGAACTGACTGTTGTACAACACAGATAGTACTTACCTCTTCTTGATGATATTAGGAAAAAAAGAGAGACAAAGAAATAAACAAAAACAAAAAGAACTTTCCTTAGTCTGACATGAAGTGGGTGTATCTCTTGTGTTCTTCAAGCAACATCTGGGTTTATCACCCACTACACATGGATATTATAGAGGGCATTCCTTTTTAGGTACCACTTGTCCTTGAGGCCTTCTGGGATCCTTTGCCTCTGTAATTTGTCACATTGGTGGCAAAAGGAAGAGAGGTCAGATTCAAATACATGTCTTCCAACTCCAAATTTCCACTCTACCATGCTGCCTCCTTTATCTGCTACCCTTGTCTTTCCAACTAGAATAAAAATCCCTTTAGAGTAGGAAGCATATATTATACTCAGTTGAATTTTCCTTAGGGCCTTATGCATTGCATTGCACATAACAAACATTTCACATATAGTTGTTTATTGATTATTTAGAGATTATATATGGAAATATATCAAGTGTCCACCTGAAAATAATTATCACACGCACACACATACACACACACACACACACACATATATACATATATAAGGTATTATTCAATGAACTGTCTACTTGTAATAATTTTTTTTTGTTTTACTTCATAGAGGGGAGAAAAGACATTGAGAAGAGAATTAACTCCCACAGGTTTTCACAAATGTTAAATAAAAAGAAGGGATTCAAAACCAGGTCTTCTGACTCTTGATCCACCCAATCAAGGAGATAAAGCACAGAGATGTAATGCTCAAACTACACTAAGAACTGGAACACACATTAGACTGGAATAAACATGAAACACAAATGGACAGAGAGAGGTAAAGTGAGGACAACTCATCTTAGGTCTCTCAGAAGAGTATAGTCTGGGTTCTGTGAATTTTTTTTGTTTGCTTAAAATATATTGATAATTGTATTTCAATAAAACTGGTTTCCTCTGTAATTATATGAATTTTGTTTTATGTTTTTGCAAACATTATTTTGAAAAGAAGTCTATAGGCTTTGCAAGCCATCAAAGGTGTCAATGGCACAAAAATGTTTAAGAAGTTCTTCTGAGTTTTACCATGTTAATGGTATATCATAGCATCATTGAATCATAGATATTAGACCAAAGAGAAGCCATATAAGATTATTTCATCTGGTTCCTAGACTTTTTCTGGCAAGGTATCAGTAACTTGTTGTTACAGATGAGATAAATGTGGCCCAGACATAAAAATGAAGTTGCTACACTAATGGCACACAACTAGCAAGTAATAGAGGGGAGACTAGTACCCAAGATACTTTATTCCCAGTTTTGACATGATATTGGTTAATTAGCAAGTACGTTTTAAGTATTTAACTTGTATTAGGAACTGTGTTAAGCATTGGGGTTAGAAAGAAAGGGCAAAACAGTCCCTGCTATCAAGAAGGTTACAAATGAGTAGACAATATACAAATAACATTGGACATAAATATAAATGCAGTGCATATGGCAGCTAGTTTTTAAGAGAACGTGAAGGAGGGGCAAAGAAAGGGCTCCTGTAAGTTATAGTTAAGCTGATCTTTGAAGGAAGGCAGGGAAGAAAGATTGAGGTGAGGAGAGAAAGCATTCTAAACATAAGGGGATAGTCATTGCAAAGGCAGAGAGGAGATGAGAGTGTCCTGTGGGAGGGATAGCAAGTAGTACAGTGTAGATGGAGCAGAGAGCACTTGGAGGGGAAAAAATTGTAGGAAGTTTCAAAAGCAGGAAGGGGCCAGTATGCCAAGGCCTTTAAATTATTCTGAAGGTAACAATGAGCCACTAGAGTTTATTGACTTGAGTGGGGAGGGGAATATATGGTAAGTTTTGCTTTAGGGACATCTCTGGCAACAGAGTGGAAGAGCTATTAGATTGGGGAAAGATTTGAGGCAGAGTGACTACTCACATAAGTGGTGTTTGTGCAGGTAAGAGGTGATGGGAGTCTCACCAATGATGGTAGTTGTAGGAGTAGAATGAAGGGGACATATATGAAAGATGTTGTAAATGTCAAAATGTCAAAATTTGGCAACTAATTGGATATATTAGATGAGTGAGGGTGAGAAGTCTAAGATGGCACTGATACTATAAACCTGAGTGAATGGAAGAATAGTGGTGCCCTTGGCATTAATAGAGACTTTTAGATGAAGAAAGAATCTGAATGGAAAGATAATGGATTCTTTTTGGGACATGTTGAATTTGAGATGCCTATAGGATAATCTGTTTGACATATCCAACAAGCTGATGATGATAAAAAATGTAGAGATCAGAAAAGAGTTAAGGCTGAGTATAGTGATCTGGGAGTCATTGGGATGTTAACTTCAACCAAAAGAACTGATGAGATCATCAAATGAGATACAATTAGGGAAAAGACAAGGTCTAATGTTTTGGTGACTATGTTAAGAACATAATCAACACTTTCTGATGTCCAGTCCAGCTCTCTAGCTGCCTCTCAATAATCTCATTACTAATGATAATAGCATATGTTAATAGTTTGGAATTTTAAAGAACTTTGTCATTACAAAGCAGTTTACATCTCTCCTTAGAAGATGTAATTTCAAGTTTTGAGTTTGGCTGTTTTGAATTTCATTAATAGGAAATGTAACAGAAGACATATTTAGTGTTATCTTTGAATCATGGAAATTTAAAGAATGAAGAAATCTTATAACAGAATATTGGAATATAGAAAGCAGGATATTCAAACATGGGACTGTGTTTAAATCTATAATAGAATGGAATTCTGTTTGAATAGGCAACTGGGTGGTGCAGTGGATAGAGCTCTGGCCCAGGAGTCAGAAAGACCTGAATTCAAATTCAGACTCAGACATTTGCTAGTTATATGACCTAGGCAAGTCACTTAAACCTCTTTTTGCCTCATTTTTCTCATTTGTAAAATGGGGATAGCACTATCACTTATTTCTCAGAGTTTCTGCTAAGATCAAATGAGATAGTAATTTTCAAGTGCTTAGCACAGTGCCTGGCACATAGTAAGTGCTATGAAAAATTTAGCTATTATTATTATTATTTCTATACATTACTATTATTGTTATTATTATAATATGAAATAAAATAAAATTATGTTTGAAATGACAGACAGGTGGCACAGTGTATAGGGATTTGGCCCTGAAGTCGGGAAGACTTGAGTTTAAATTTAGCCTCAGACACTTACTAACTTTGTAATCCTTGGCAAATCTCTCCGCCTTTGTTTTCCACAGTTCCATTGTCTGTAAAAATGGGCATAATATTAATGCCTACCTCCCAGAGTTGCTAAGAGAATCAAATAAGAGATTTATAAGGCACTTAGTATAGTACCTGACACATAGTGCTATGTAAATGTTAGCTATTATTGTTGTTGTTGTTGTTAGAATTCCACAAGTAGAAAGGAAAGCAGAGAATGTTAGACTCTAACTCTTGAATCCTTTTCCCTCTTATTTGATAAATATTCCCAACTTGCTGAAAGCCAATCCTATATTAATCCCACCATCCACCTCCTTTGTTTTCCTGATATGCTCCTGAAGAAATCTGGAGAAATTTAGACAACCCATCCACTAAAAAGTTAAGCTGCTTTATGTCAATGAGGTCCTCACTGAAGCAAGGCAATTCTGTTAATCTTTTCTACTAATGAATTTTCTACTCCATTCACCAAAGCAGCTGTTTCAAAACTTCTTGTAAATTTGGGGATCAATTAGTTCCATTAATACAATGCTTCACCCCACTTAAAGAAACAAAATATTTTAGCTACAATACCTTCTGCAGGTGGTAGCGCATCTATTGAATCCATCCACCCATCCATCCATCAATTGAAGGGATTGAAGTAAGTTCAGACAATATAATTAATCAGTTACATAGTGAAGGCCATTAGGTGCAGTTAAGCAACTCTATAAAGTAGGTATGTTGTTATCAGCTGAAGAGATTCAATTACATATTTTGGATCTGTCACATAGCAAGGCAGTTCAGGACCTTAGCATTCTACTAATGATCCATGAGAAAATAGTTCTATCCAAGCCCTTTAGTGTGAACTGGAGTAGGAGAAGGGAAGAGCCTTGGTCTCCCATTGTGGCTCCTCCACACTTTGATGCTAGATGGCTCAGTGAATAAAGTTCTGGGCCTGTAGTCTGGAAGAGCTGAGTTCAAATTTGGCCTCAGACACTTACTAGCTGTGTGGCCCTGGGCAAGTCACTTAACCTCTATTAGCTTCACTCCACTGAGGAAGGAAATGGCAATCCACTCCAATGTCTTTGCCAAGAAAACCCTACGGATAGTATGGTCCACAGGGTCATGAGGAATAGGACATTATGGAATGACAACAACATGCTTTGATGCAATCTTCAAGAGTACATCTAAAAGACATTCAGGAATTCTGATTCATCTTCTTTACTGTATGTGATCTAAATTTGGGTCTATTTTCCAGCAGACCCTTTATGTGCTGGTGAGGTAGCATGTCACAGACTTTTGGGGAGATGTTTTGTACCAAATGTTCCTTGGTATTATACCACCTTCATATCATATCCCTTTCTAAAAAGTACTCACCTTTGGCTGTCTAAGATATGTTGACTGATTACTAATAAAGAAAGCACACCATCAGGGGCTTGTGAACTGTTCTACTAGAAAAACCAAATCTTGATCCTTAAGGTTAACTAAATCCTAATTGAAACATCAGCAGCTATCCTCTGGGGACCCACCCTGCCAATGCTAGTGGAAGTTTGGAGAGTGAGTTCCAGGTCTGTGCTTCAACTTTTCTCCACAAAGCTTCCTAGGGCACCCATTCTCTCAGCTAAAGACCTTGACTCACCCTTCACTGAGAATACCAGACCTTTTGCCATAAGCTGCTTCTTCTGTAAAACTCCTCAATTAACATCTCTCTGATATTATTTTACACTATCTTCTTATTCATTCTGTTCTCTGGGGAGGAATGACCTTTGGTTCATCAAGGCTTCCTTTACATGTAGCCCTTGATCCCTTCCCACCTATTGATCAATGTTGTAGTCCAGGCCATATTCAAGCCAGTTTGGTAGTTCAGATTCAAGATCATAATGAAACACTTACAGAACCTCTAGGAGGTAGCAAAGAAGGTTTACTTAGTCATAACAGGAAAGGACAAAGTTCTGGTTCATCTGAAGTATTGCTTCCCTGTCCCTTTTATTGTACATGCTGGTCACATGAAGAATTATTTCCATTTTCTAATTAGGTCACAAGACAGGTCTGTGTCACATAAATCATGAAGATAGATTCAATAATTTTTGAGGGAAAAGAAGCAAATAAATAAAGCTAGCCTTAAAGTAGGTTAGGTCTGACACCTTTAATATTGGCATTGCTTGAAGCTTAGATTATTTAGTTTCCAATTAATTTTTAATCTATCTTACCATGGCTCTTTCTTACATGTGATTTTTATTACATGATGATCTGAAAGGGATGTATTTGATATTTCTTCCCTTGTGCATTTTATTGTGAGGGCTTTATGCCCTAATACATGGTCAATTTTTGTGCAAGTGCCATGTACTGCTGAGGAAAAAAAAAGTATATTTCTTTCTATTACCAGACAACTTTTTTCAGAGCTCTATCATATCTAACTTTTCTAAAATTCTATTCACCTTCTTAACATCTTTCTTATTTATTTTGTGGTTACATTTATCTAGTTCTGAGATGGTGAGGCTGAAGTCCCCCACTAGTATAGTTTTGCTGTCTGTTTCTTCCTGTTATTCATTTAACTTCTCCTCTAAGAATGTGTATGCTATACCACTTGGTGCATATATATTCAGTATTGATGTTATTTCATTTTCTATGGTATCTTTTAACAAGATGTAGTTTCCTTCCTTATCTCTTTTCATTACATCTATTTTTATTTTTGCTCTGTCTAAGCTACCTCTGGTTTTGTTTTGTTTTGTTTTTTGTTTGTTTGTTTGTTTGTTTTTACTTCAGCTGAAGCATAATATATTCCGATCTAGCCCATTTACCTTTATTCTATGTGTGTCTCTCTGTTTCAAATGTGTTTTTCCTTAATATTTCTTGAAATACTCTATCCAACCTCTTTTTTTTGATCATGACTTTCAGGTAGATCAATAATTCTTAAATTATCTCTCCTGGATCTATTTTCCAAGTCAGTTGTTTTTCCAGTGAGGTATTTTACATTTTCTTCTTTTCTTTTTCATTCTTTTGATTTTATTTGACTGATTCTTGATGTCTCATAGAGCCATTAGCTTCCACTTGCCCGATTCTAAACTTTATGGAGTTGTTTTCTTCAGTTAGCTTTTATATCTCCTTCTCCATTTGGCCAATTCTGCTTTTTAAAGAGCTGTTTTCTTCAGAAGATTTTTTTCCCCATGTGGCCAATTATCTTTTTTAAGGTATTGTTTTCTTCAGTCAATTTTTGTCCTTCGTCTTCTAAGCTATTGATTCTCTCTTGCATACCTCTCATTTCTTTTCCTGATTTTTCTTCTACCTCTCTTATTTGGCTTTTAAAATTCTTCTTGAGCTCTTCTAAGAAGGCTTTTTTGGCTTGAGACCAATTCATATTCTCCTTTGAGGTTTCAGTTGTAGGTATATTGACAATGTTTTCCTCTTCTGAGTTTATGTTTTGATCTTCCCTGTCCCCACAGAAACTGAAGAACAGGGGGCACTGTCCTAAGTTTCATGTGCTGGGGTCCAGGGCCCTGGTTGATGGCTTTGTGTTTTGGGGCCTCAGCTGCTGGCAACTGGAGGCAGGAGGGGTCTGGCAGCTTACCTCGTGCTGAGCTGGGATCCTAGTGGTGGTGTCTGGCATGTGCTGAGATGAGGTGGGGGTTTTCTGTGTTTTGCAGGGCTACACTGAAGCATGTGGACGCCTGGCCACTGGAGGACACCTGCCCACCCGGGGCTGAACCAAAGGATGTGGTGGTTCTCCCAGCTGGAGTCTGCCAGTTCCCCTGCCTATGCTAAGGCATGAGGAGAGTCCTGGTGTTGGCATTTGCCTACGCTACCACACTGGGGCTCAAGATCTCCAGCTGGATTGCAGAGGTGGGGCTTCTCACCAGCTTGCTGGATGCTTCCTGTCCCAGAATGTGCTCCCTTTTTACCTGAGTTAAATGAACCTTTCTTGCCAATCCTCCAAGTTTCTTGGGTTAAAAGACTGCTCTAACCCATCTTTCCACTGACTTTGCTGTTCCAGGATTTTTCCTGGGGCACTATTTTCTGGTTTTTCAGAGATCTATATGAGATAGTGACAGTGATTTTTTGCTTATTTTGCCATGTTAACTCCCAAAAGTGCTTTCCTAACTATCTAAACTTCTTAGGAATTATTCACCTCATGCTATCATCCAGTCATTCTGGCCTACTTGGTTGGTATTCTTTGTACATGATATTCCCTCCCCCTCTTTGTGTCATTGTACTTGTCCCCCATTTCTGGAATGCTTTCCAAGTTCAACTCCATCTCTTAGAAACCCGAGATTTGTTCAAGGCTCACCTTCTTGAAGAGGCCTTTCCTCCTCCCTCTAGCTATTCATCTCTTACGCTCTGTTTCCTTTAATTTACTTTATACACATGACATATATGATCAAATATATGTACATATTATGTGTGTGTATATGTATATATGTATTGTGTGTATACATACACACATGCATGTGAACATGTATATATGTGTATTGTGTATGTGTGTATATGTATTATGTGTGTGTGTATGTTTGCTCTCCTGTTATAAATTCCTTGAGTGCAAAGATTGTTTGGTCTTGTCTTTGTATATCCAGAGCTTAGCACAGAGCCTGGCAAAGAGTAGGCACTTAATACATGCTTGATGATTAATTGATTGATTTATTGGAAAATAGAACATAAAATGGATAAAACAGAAAGGAACTTTGACATCACCTGACCTAATCCCCTCATCATGTATATGAGAAATCTGAACCCTAGAGGAGGAAAATGATTTCCTTAAATAGGCCAGTCAGAGATCAGGGAAGTAGCCAATCTTTAGTTATCCTTATAGTGAATTCAGAACAGAACATCTAGATAATTAAAGAGAATCTTTGCTAATAGGGAGAGTTGGAGCTTTAATTTTCTCCATAGAAGACTACAGTTATATTTCATTGATTAATGTCTTTTCCAAGAGAAAATTGCCTAATAAAGGCACTCAGATATATTACTTAAAAAACAAAATAAAACAAACAAACAAACAAACAAGGAAAATGAACTAAACGTGTGAATTATAAAGGCAATTTATCTTAAAAATTAAAGTGTCTCCAGAATGCATTTGACTCTTTTACAATTAAGAAGGAAGCAAAAATAGGAGAACTCACTAGATATAGGATCTTACTGATATCAAAAATATTCCTTTTTCTGTTGCGCTTTTGTTTTTTGAGATAAGTAGCATATTTGTATATCTCTAATTTCTGAGCCTGAAATATGACTTTTAAGATATTCACCCAGGTGAGGAACTTCAGCAGACCTCTTCATTTGGAAGTCCATTACAATTAGATGTGTTCTATAGTCAAGTTTTAGGGAGACCAGGGATACTTTACCTTCAGAAATGACTGCAGTTCATTAAATATTGAAGCATATAATATAGGTAGAGAGTGAACTGTACATCATAAGACTCAAATAAATATTCTGCAGGGGTAGTGTACATACTTCAAAGGATAAATCATTTATTGGGGAAAATGGGTCTTTCTGAGGAGAGATCCATCACCTGTGATCAGCTCAATGCAATATTTTATTAGCTGTATCAAGCCAAAGAATGTTAGCACTTAGAGGGACTTTAGGACACAATGTGAAAATATACGGCATAGAACATTAGACCCAGAAGGGATCTTAGAGATCATTTAGTACACCTTCATTTCTCAGAGGAGGAAATTAAGGCTGCAAGATTTGAGTGTCATAGTCAACAACACTCAGTTTTCAAGCCAGGGTAATAAAGTAAATTCCCTGATTCCCAGTTCAGTATTTAACTCTATTATCTTGGGGAAAACAGATTTAGAAAATTATTCATGTGTTGAGAATGATCATTTCAGCCAAATTTCCCAGAACCCCATAGATGGAAAGATTTTTGGCTTGTTCAAAGCATCATAAATTGAGAAGAGCCTTTAAGCAGAGCAGGGACAATACTTGTGTGAATCCTACACACGCATGAAAAAATTGTTTTACTATGTGTTTGACCAAAAGATTGATAAAAGATTAAAACATTAATGGAATCTCTTTTCTATAGCACAATCCTCTGTGAGGTTAATATGAGGTTATAGGTATGAGACATGTATTTTAAATAGAAAAACACTATGGCTTTGGAAAGAGTAATGGATTTAGATTCAAAGGACCTAGGTTCAAATCTCAGTTCTGCTGCTTATTGTCTTTTTCATCTTGGGTAAGAAATTTCACATAGCTAGGCCTGGTTCCTCATTTAGAAGACAAAGGGGTTGGACTTGACAATCTAAGCATTTTTTTTCATAATACTAGAAAATCCCACCGGCTAACATATGGAGGTATTGATTCAGGATAAGTAAATTCATCAGTTTTGGTTTCAGAGATGAAATTTGGAGGAAACAATAAAGAATATTTTGTTCAAGCACCTATTTGGTAGATGAAGGAACTGAGATTTAAGAGAGATCAAGTGACTTCCCCAAAGTCACAGAACTAATGAATGTGATCATAAGCTCTTTGGACTCCCACTTGAGTTTAAATTCTTCTGACTAGTCAGATAGATAATAAACATTTATTAAGCACCTGCTATGTACTTAGGCATTCTGCTAAGTGCTGGAGAGAAAAAGAAAGACAAAAGACACTGCCTACCCTCAAGTAGAACCAGGATTGCTTGGCATAAGATGGACACAAGAAGAGGAAGAGAATTATTCAGTGCAACACTGAAAGGGAAAACTACTGAATAGAATTAATACAGAAATAGCTTTCAGCTTAACTGAAGAAACCTAAGGGCTTGGGCTCCCACATCACTGAAAATGCTCAAGTAGAGGCTAGATAATCTTATGCCAGGAGAAATACTTTATGGGAGATTCCTTCAGTGGGTGGGAGGTTGAAATTGTTACCTCTAAGATTCCTTCCAGTTCTATAATACAATGAATCAAAAGTCTATTTTCTTTTAGCTCAATCTACTGTACATAATTCAAGTAAAGGGAGTAAGTCTAACTATAAGAGAAATAGAAGGTGGCAGAAGAGGGAAAAAGGAGAGAGAGAAAAAAGGGAGAGGAAAAGGAAAGGAGAGTGAGAGACAGAAAGGAGAGAGAGACAGACAGTGAGAGACAGACAGATAGAGTCTAGAGATCTGAAGGCTCTCAACAACTGGGAATATAATGATTCATTACTGTGGGTTATTGAAGGGAAGAGGTATGGCTGCATCAGAGAGTCTCATTATGTCAGCAGAGGGGTCTCATTATTAAACTGCAAAGGCTCATCTTGCCTGGGAAATCCAGCCCTAAAAGAGAAGGGCCCAAGTGTAGAAGTTGTAGTTTAGGCAGGGACTTAAATTTGGAGCTTAGAGAACAACACATTCCACAAGGACTGAGTCAAGAAATCATCACAGAAACAAGGGGAATTATAAACTGAGACAGAACCAGGAAATTCAGAGAAACAAATATTGAAGGTGATTTCTTATCTGGCCAATGCTATTTGAATTACCCTTTTGATTGGTTGGCACAACATAGTTGGGAGGGGGGGACAATTTTTAAAAAGGCCATATTTTCATTGGCCAGAGAAAATGTCATTATGTCAGCCCTGTAAGACTCTACTTGAAAACAAAACAAAACAAAAACAAAAACAAAAACAAACAAAAAAGAACAATAGTCAATGGAAAGAATCCCTTATGACATATTCTCAGTTATTTTACAGGTTGATAAGAGAGATATTATTTTTGACAAAGGATATTTCTAGGCCTAGTTAAACCTTTCCCATAGACTACAGGCTATGTCACCATCTCTTGAGACCAACTTTCCAAATATGGATCTTGTAAAGTGGAAGACAGGTAGATTTAACTGAATCTTTTTGCAAGCAAATCACATAACGAATAAACATACTGAAGCTTGGAATGGGAGGAAAATGTATGTTCAGATTTCTAGGACACCTCTAGTCCTTTTTAAAGATTAGATTTCTTCTATTCTCTCCTTCCTGGACACAAGGCTTTTTTATTTTCTTGTGATGTCGGCAATGGAGCAGACAGATATTAACATGCATTAACAAGGATTAAAAGTGGCCTTCAATTCAGGCCATTAATATAAAGCCCTCAACACTGGAAGGCAATATGGTCAATGGGAAAGAAAATCTTCCAAATGAAAAAGCATTTCAACTGAGAAGGTGGATCAATGCTTAACTGGGCATATGCATTTTCATTAAATAAATGCGTGATCCCATAAATGTAAAAGAAAAATCAACAAACTCATATTAATTATTATTATTATAAGATAATAAACCCAGGGGAGGGAGAGGAATTAGACCTTTCCTGTCAACAAAAGCCAAATGAATCACCACAAAATTAAAAGTCCATTTTAAAATTTTATTTTTGCCTTCTAATTGTCAGGTTTATATATTCTCCTATGAAATATTCTCCTATGTACCATGCTCTCTGGGTTGGAGCCCAAATAGGAAATACATCAAACTCAGCTGAAAAATAATATGTATATGGGGGAAGAAAGTTAAGAAGGAGGATAGCATTTTTCATCATAAGTCCTTCAGAGTTGTCTTGGATCATTGTACTTCATTTTTGTGTGGGTTCTGCTGCTCTAGAATTTGTTTAGAGTCATTTTTTAAAGGTAATTTGGAGGGGTTTGGGGGAAAGCTTAGGTGAGTCCCTGCCTTTACTCCACCATCTTGGCTAGACCTCCCTCTTATCTCTTCTCTAGATCCTAATTTGTTCATTATAATTGCATAGCATTCAGTATTATTTCATTTTAATATTCTTTTCATTTACAATGTTAAAAATAATTGTACTTTTTTTGGCCATGATAACTTTATCCTTCATCAAGTCTTAAAACTTTTTGCATGCTTCCCTGCCCCCCCATTCTTTTGTGTTTTTTGTTTGTTTTTGTGGTTGTCTGTTTCATTTTGTTTTGCATTTCATAGGACAAGCATTATGATACTACAGTTACTCACAATTTAATCTATATTTAACTATTCACCAATTGATAGGTACCTTCTTTGATTCCAATGCTTTCCTACCACAAAAAGTGTTACAATGAATACTTTAATAATTATTGTACTTTTCTTTGATATTTATGAGATCTCTTCAAGGATGTGTGTTTAGCAGCAAGATCTTTGGGTAAATAATCTAACCATGATAATTATGAACGTTTTAGTTATTTTTTAAAGCATTTTTCCACAACTCACCTCTCCATCAACAAACACCAGTAGCCTTCTGTTACCTTCAGAGTCAAATTTAAAATCCTTTGGCATGTAAATCTTTTCACAGCATGGCCCCTCCTATCTTTCCAGTATTTTCATTCATTACTCCCCTCCAGATATATTACAATCTAGTTGTGCTGGCCTACTCACTGCTCCATATACATGACTCTCCATTTCCCATCTTTGTACCTTGTCATAGGGTATTCAGGGCTCTATCTGAGTCACTGCTATGGGGAGATTGGATAGATACTCCCATAATAGAACTGTGAAGCACAAGTCAGGAAGGTCACTTGTGGTGCTGATCCCCAAGGACTCCATATGAGTCAGGTATGGCAGCATTGAGTGGAAGCTATAAATATTTTAGTAATCCCATATAATTTTACGAGACTTGTCCCTTGTTATCTTTCTTTCTTCTTTCCTTATTGATTCTACTTTAGTTATTCTATGTTTTCCTTTTTTGCTAAGTTTTTAAATTGGAGAATTTCATACACAGAAAAAAAATTCCTTACATCTTGCTCTGTATGTGCCCTCTAGAGACTTTGAAAAATCCCTTGTAGTCTCAGAAGTCAAATTTGTCAGGTTTTTGGGGTTTTTTTTGTTTTGTTTTCTTTTGTTTTGTTTCCTCAGTACTGAGGCATGCAGATTAAGTACTTGCCCAGGATCACACAGGCAGTAAGTGACCAAAAGTGCAACTGAACTCAGATCTTCATGCCTCTAGGTCCAGTGCTAGACCTTCCATGCCACCTTGAAATGTACTTTTCTAGGCCTGGTGACTTGAACTCATCAAGGACAGTTAGTTGCTCTTTTATCATCACTTGATTCAATCTTGGGGTAAAATGATCTGTTTGCAATATTTTCAATTCAAAGATTCTTCTACTTAGAATTAATAACAATGTTAATAACTACATTTATATAGAATAGTTCTTTAAAGGGTTAAAAAAACTTTAATTTTACTATCTAATTTTAATAAGACTATATAATCAATAATACTACCTAATTTTATCCTTACCATAATTCTGAGGGTTAGGTTTTATTATAATCCTTATTTTACAGCTGTGGAAGCTGAGGTATACAGTATAATTTACTTGCCAAGGGTCCCATAGAAAGTATCTAAAATTGGAATTGAACTCAGATCTTCCTACCTCTATGTCCAGTGCTCAATCCTTCATGTCAAATTGGAAGAATAGACCAAAATAAATAACAATTGAATATTTAGTTTAGCCTTCTCACTCTTGTCCATTATCATCATTTTATCCACCACAAGTCACAACCCTCTTCCCTTTTATCTTTGATCATTCTCTTATGCCCACCATAATTAAAGATCATATCTTTATTGCCCTTAATATTCCTTGCTTTGTTTATTTCATTCTAGGTTTTCATATTCCGGATATTTTATAGTTTCAATTTTATAATATTTTTTCTTTAAAAAATATTCTAATCAATACAAACACATATTTTCTCTTTAACCTCCTCCACTGGGAGAAAAAAGGAAAAAAAACAAAATCCTTGTACCAAATATGCATAGTGAAGTCAAACAAATTTCTTCATCACCTATGTCTAAAAAATATGTTTTGTTCTGAATCTTGAGTCTACTACCATCAGAAAGTGAGTAGCATATTTCAGCATTGATCCTCTGAAATTTAGGTTAGAGATTGTGTTGATTAGAGTCTTAAGTCTTTCAAAGTGAGTTGCCTTTATAATTTTCTTTTTCTTTTTAATTGTATATATTATTTTCTTGTTTTGCTCCCTTCACTCTTTATTGATTTATTCAGGTCTTCCCAGGCTTCCCTAAAACTTTCCAAATGATACTTTCTTATAATACAGTAATTTTCTATATTCTTAATATACTACAACTGGTCCAGCCATTCGTTACAACAGCTTAGTTTCCAGTTCTTTGCCACTCTTCAAATAAATGCTATAAATATGTTTGGCTATTTTTTTCTTTCTTTAAAATATATTGAAGTAGAAGGTGGTAGTACAAGGAGGGCCCAGCTATGTAAGCAGTGAAGTTAATAGGTGATGATGTCACACACCATTCTTTTTAGGTAACTTCTCTTTTTTTTTCAAGAATCATTTTTGATTTTGTATCAGAATTTAATTCTTGAGAGATTTCTATACTTCACGGGTTGATCTCCAGGGGAGGATTTTAGCTGGCTCAATTCTTTGAAATCTAATCTCCCAATATCTGACAACATATCAGGCTATGCTGGAGTTTCCTCTCCTCTAAAACAAACTCTGTGTTGCAATGGACACTAGTTCACAAGGTTTTTTCCTTTGTTTTAATGATTATTTCCTCATTATTGATGAAAATTGGTTTAGATTGACTCCACTTTAGACCAACCCTCTGATTTTACAGATGGGGAACCTGAGCCTTAGAGAAAAAGTGACTTGCCTAACATCATATAGGTAACAGTGGCAGAATTGGGATTAGGACCTAAGACCTCTTACATAATATGTAATATCCACTGCTCTTCCTGCTGGTTTTCCTTGCTTTTATCAGCAGCAGCAGTAGTAATATTCATGTGTGTGTGTGTGTGTGTGTGTGTGTGTGTGTGTGTGTGTGTGTGTGTGTGGTGTGTTTAGAGTTTTGGTTATTATTGACCAAGATGCAAAGGAGAATTTCTGGCCTAGCTGAGATCTCTCTAAGAACTAGCTTCTCTCTGAACCACCTTAAAAAGCAATAAAGTTCCTTGCCAAAGAAGACATAAATTATGCATTTACTAATAGATTTTTCCATATTCTTTCAGAGTGAGGCTAGATTACAAGTCAAAATGCATGTCCAAAATGGAGCGTGATTTGTGGTGTGTTTTATTAGAGCACAAATTTGACCTCAGTTCTAAGAGCCTCTTATGGAGAAATTGATCTTACAAATTTATCTGTTTTCATCTCAATGAAATTGAAAGTAGAGGATAGATTATCAGAACTAACATCTCAGAAGTAGCCTAGAGAGAAATTCCAGCTTAGTGGAAAGACCCTTGGAATCTGGATTTAGGAAATCTAGGTTTGATTCTGAGTTGTTCTACTTACTATCTGAGCAATTTTGGCTAATTCACCTAATCTCTTCAAGCCTCTGATTTATCATCTACAGAGCAGGAATGATATCTATCCTGCCAAAGTCTTCATGGAAATAAAATTAGGTAATATATGGATCATGGTTTTGTAATTCTAAAACACTGCAGGAAGAAATTATGTTTAATATGTTATACTTTCCATAAAGAATAGCTAGCTTCTACCATAGTTGACCACCAGAAGATTTCCATTTGGTGCCACCTGGGGAAAAATCCAAAGTTTGCTCCTGGCCTACTTCTACTTCCCCTTTTGGGGCTTTTTTTGTTTCCTGGATCTATTGTGCCTGTGAACATAATGCCAGAGCTCAGCTAAAGAGCAGTAGGACCTAAAGGGCTAAATAAGCAAGTGTAACAGAAGTTCAGGTGAAAGTAGGAGTTCACTTACAGGAATTGAGGATCTAAGAAATAAATAAACAAACATAAAATCTAATAAAACATGAACATTTTCAGTGATGTGGTATCTGGGACATAGTAACTGTAATCAAAATCTGAAAGGCTGATTCACAGAAAACAAATTATCCATGTATTTGACTGCAGAGGCCAGAATAGGGCCAATATATGGAAGTCAGATATATAAAGGGGAAAACAAGCAAATAAACAAACAAAAAGCTTCTTAACAGAGCCCCACAAAAGTATAAGTTGCCTAGTTTTTGGAAGGTAGCATTTGATGTCATCAAGTAGAGATTAGATCGTGATGAGGTTGTTTTTTGGTGTTTTTTGTTTTCTTTTGTTTTGTTTTTAACCTTTTAGGAGGAATCCCTGGTCCAGTAGGAAATGTACTATATAAGACCTCCAGTAGGAAATGTACTAAAAGACGTCCCTCTGAGGTCTCCTTAATTCTCTGAGATTTTGTGGTTAAGGGATTAATTAGGGGATTTCCATTTTAGTTTCTTGAGTTTACATAGAAGTAAACCTTTCATTGGGACTTGCAGAACGTCTCCTAATCAGGGAGTAGATATACCTATTTATAAGATTAAGGATATCTCCTGATTGTGGGAGGAACTTTGTGTTGTTATTGTCCTGGATTATAAAATGAATCCTTTTTGGAGTTGGGTTTCCTTGCCTACTTTATCTATTTTTGAAAGATCCTGAGAAGAGCAAAATTAGAAACAGACCTAATTCCTAAAGGAAGAGATTGAATTCTCCCTTCAGGCTCCCACAGATGTCAACTGTAGCTACATTGGGGTCGAAAAACATGGTAGAAATGACATGTCATTCACTGAAATTGATAGGAGAGTTCCTAGACATAAAACTCTTGACCATAGCCATGGACATGGCAGCTATGTACAGTCAAGTAGTCTGAATAGTGGGAATTTCTGAGTCCTTGTTTTTTGAAGAAGTGTTGCAAGTTCCTTGACCTTTCCTTCATAGAGAATAGAATCACAGAATCTACCTGCTGAAAGAAAAGAGATTTCCTATGGAAATAATACAGGCTGCTCCCTCCATCCTTGAGTTTTCAGTTCCAACATACAGTTTTCTGGAAGAATTCCAGACAGTTTCAGAGTAGCATCTATCTTATGGGGGTGGAAATTAGAAGGTACCACCCAGGGAAATAGCTGGTACAAGGAAGTAAAACATAGAATAAAGAAAAATGAAACCTGAATTTCCCCCACTGATTTTATTTGCAAGTAATTTGGATAGTAAAGGGCAGCTTGGTGGCACAGTGGATAGAACATTGGGCCTGGAGTCAGAGAGACTTGATTTCAAATCCAGTCTCAGATACTTACTAGCTGTATGACCCTAGGCAAATTGTCATGTTTGCCTCAGTTTCTTCATCTGTAAAAATGAGCTAGAGAAGGAAATGACAAAGCACTGTAATATCTTTGCCAAGAAAACCCCAAATGTGGTCATGAAGAGTTGGATAGTAAAGGCCCAGTAGAAAAGAGACTGACTGTCCAACAACTCTAAGGTTTTTCCTTCTGGGGGAGGGGGTGGTCCAAGTCCTAGGGTAATTCAATAAGGATTAATGTTATACACCTCTCTTGAATGAAAAAAAATGGCCTTATTTTAATGTTGGAGGGATGCTAGCTGAAGCTCAGGAAAAGGAGACTTAGGAATGGTCTTATAGATAGAACAAGTGCCAAGAACAAAGTACAAGTACTAAGGAATGTAGGGTATATAAAAACAAAATGAAACAAACAAAAAACCCAAGTCTTTCAAATCATGAATGGTAAAAGAAATGTAAATTAAAATTATTAAGTTCCACTTCATGCTTACTAGATTAATAAATATAACTAAGGGAAATTACAATTGCTGGAATGGCTGTGAGAAAAGAGGTAAACTAAAGCATAATTAATTTAACTGTGATTTGGGCTAGCTGTTTTGGATAATAGGATCACAGAGTTTGAGATGGAAGGGAACTCAGTAGCTCTCTAGTTCAATGCATATATGAAAGAAATCCTGACTATATTAGGTCATACAGCTTCTGTTTGGAACTCTACCCCCAAAAGTCACAAAAATATGTAAATTATTTTACCGAGTGATATGACAACTGGGAATAAAAGCCAAAGAAATAAAAGAAAAATAGAAACAATCATATGTACAAAAGTAATTATAGTAGTACTTTTTGTTATAACAAAGAACTTGTAACAAGGAGATATTCATCAATTAGAGAATGACTGAACAAATTATGGCATATGAATATAATGGATATAGTATAATAACATTGTGCCATAATGACAAAAAAAATAAATTCTGAGATACCTAGTAAGACTTTATAATGCATTGGTATAAGGTGAGCTAAATGAAAGAAAGGCATCAGTTTATATGAATAGATCATTTTAAAGTAAAATAAGTTTGAGAACCTTAATAATTCTCATTAATGAAACAACCAGTCATCACTGTGTAGAACTGATTGTGTTTCTCATCTCTTAATGGAATGGTGATGTACACAAGATACAGAATGAAACATGAATTTTCAGACATGGCAATGCATTGATTTATTTTGCTAGACTATGCTAATTTGTTACAAGAGACAGATTTAACAAACAAA
Organism: Vombatus ursinus; assembly: GCF_900497805.2. NCBI lineage: Eukaryota > Metazoa > Chordata > Mammalia > Diprotodontia > Vombatidae > Vombatus > Vombatus ursinus. Next base: position 9,922,980 of record NW_020945014.1, on the reverse strand, counting down.
ATAAAGCAAATTATGGGGGAGTAGAAAGGTTGGCTATAGCGATGAGAGAGAGAGAGAGAGGTGAGGAGAAAAGAGAAGAGAGGAGAAGAGAAGAGAGGAGAAGAGAAGAGAAGAAAAGAGAAAGAAAAGACAATGAAGCATTTTAAATGAATTTCATAGTCACAGACAAACAGGATGACTTTAGAACTAATGTGTTTAATTTATTTTTATTCAACAAAAAATGAATCTCTATTGAAAAAGATTGTAATTTCATAAACAAATCTCTTTTTCCTGTTCTTGCAATGCAGAAGTGTTTGTCTTTGTTGGTATTTGTCAAATTCAGAATAACAAAAAAAAAAATGAATAAAAGGCACCTTTATTTTTCACTGAAAAAAAAACACAAATACTTGTTTAAAGTATTCCATTGAAATTGAATAGGATTGCATTGAATAGAATGCAAAATTATTACAAAATTCCCTCTACCATTACTTTCTTCCTACTTCCATACTAAGGACTAGTCCTCCTCAGACTGTTTTGTGAATGTCCACCGCTAATTCTCCTCCTCCTCCTCCTCCATTCCCAAATAGTTTCATTATTGATACAAACTTCAACTGTGATATGACAACCTCTATCTTTGGCACATTGCTAGAAGAGAAGTCAACACAAATGAAACATAACAGATAATTTAGCAATGTCCTCTGGGTTTTCATTACCTCTGCAAAAAAATAGAATTATATTGGTAAATTAGGTTACTTTAATAAAAAAAATGATAATGAGAATCTTCTTCTCTGTGGATCATGTGACACTTAGATAATTCCCAATGCTACACATCATAGAGTTAATCTATGTCTGCCTCAGAGCATGTCAAATTCTGCTGAATTATAATGTACTTGGAACCTAGTGTATTGGATTTCAAGATAAAGAAGATTAGGGTAAATATTAATCTCTTCCAATTAATTAGAATGAAATATTAAACTATTTTAAACCATAATTTTAATGGGCAAATTAAATCTCTGTTAATATTTCTACTGTTCTACTCTCGAGAAGCCAAGTAAAAGAACTATTACTCAGAGATTAGTGTGCATTCTTGTAGTTGCTGATTGGCCAATTTATCAGAGTCTTTTCTGTTTTCCATTTTTGTTGGGAAGGAAAAGCAGACTTTCTCTTTTTGACTCGCAGATGCTAACCCAGAAAACTAGCAGGAAGCTATGAAAACAGATTTGGGTTAAATAAAATGAAATGTAGAAATGGTGAGGTGAGGGGGTGAGGGGAGGGCTCCCTTTTATAATAGTCGATTCCCTTTCTCTGGAGGTAATCAAATAGAATCTGGGTAATGACTTGCCAGCAATGAAATAGACAGGAATTCATGATTTAGTTAATCTGCTAAGTCTATAGGATATTAAATTACAAGAAACATAAGATCAGCTAGCCAGACTCCCTCATTTTTCAGATGATGAAACTGATGACTAGGAAAGTTAACTTATTGGTCAAGGTAACACAAGAAGTTGGTGATGGAGGTTGTATGAAAACACGTCTCTCCTCAGTACTAGTCCAATATTCTCCCTATTTCTGGAAAATGAGATTTTCACTTAACCTCACTGAGCTATTTGGATCCTAGAGACAAAAGGGAGCCATGGGAATTTATTGAGTAGAAGGTGATATGGTTCAGACTTGGAGTTTAGGAAAATTACTTTGGTAGCTGAATGGAGGAAGGATTGAAGCATGGAGAGATTTGATACAAAGACCAATTAGAAGGCATTAAACAGGGCAGCTAGGTGGCACAGTGCATAGAACTCCAGCCTTGGAGTCAGGAGAACCTAAGTTCAAATCTGGCCTCAGACACTTGACATTCACTAACTGGGTGACCCTGGGAAAGTCACTTAACCCCCATTACCTCACCAAAAAGAAAAAAAGAAAAAAATGCACTAAACTAGTCTAAATTAAGTAGATAAAAAGTGTTCATGGAATAGATTTTGATAAGGTAGAACACATTAAGACTAGACAACAAATTGCCTCTGTTGGAGGAGTGTGAGTGAGGAGTCCAGGATGATACCAAGGTTGTGAGCTTGGACTACTAATAGGAAGATCATGCCCTAGACAGTAACATAAAAGTAGGAAAGAAGGGAGTGTCTGGAGGAAAAGATAGTGAGTTTTGTTTTGAAGATATTAAGTTTGAGATGTCTAAAGGGAAGGAGGAAATAATTATTTACATAGCACCTACTATGTACCAGGCACTGTATTAAGTACTTGTTTATAGACATTATCTCACTTAATCTTCACAATATCCCTGTGAAATAGATGTTATTTTTATCCCCATTTTACAGTTGAAGAAACTGAGGCAAACAGAAGCTACCTTGCTCAGGGTCACACAGTTAGTAAGTGTCTGATGCTGAATTTGAACTCAGTTTTTCCTGATTTCAGGCTAAGTGCTCTAACCATTTATCCACCAGCTGTCTCTTAAGGATACCAGTTGAAGAAGAAGACAGGGATGAGTGACTGAAGCTAAAGAGAAAGACTAGCGCTTGCTACATAAATTTATTAATAATCTCCACAAATGTAATAATTGAATCCATGGGAATATAGAGGAATCAGTGAAGAGGGCCCAGGACAGAGCCTTGGGAGACTTCCAGGGTTAATGAGTATAACTTGGATGTAGATCTAGCGAAGGAAACCATAAAAGAACATGCAGAGAGGTTACAGGAGAACAAAGAGAAAAGAGTATCACAAAAAAAGAGAGAGAAAAGAAGACATAGGAGAAGATGGCAATCAGCCATGTCAAAGTTTGTGATGAGGTTAAAAAATAAATAAATGGGAGTGAGAAAAGGGAATTTAGGCCACCCCTCTCATTTTACAAAGGGAAAGCATGAGTTATAGAGAATATCATATAGAAATAGCTGCAAAAGACATGAGAGATCTTCTATTCCAAAACCCTTATTTAACAGATGAGGAAATTGGAGCAAGGAGAAATTTAATGACTTATCTGCCAATGGTAAACAGTAGAGATTTAAGCCTAGCTCCTCTGACTCCATTTACTAAAACCCAGAATCTTTAAACTTAATGTTTTAAACCTCTGACAATCTATCTCAGTGAATGTATCATCTAGAGAACTAAATCCTTTTTATGGTGGAGAATTTTGGTAGTGATTTGTTCATGGGAACCACAAGCTGTCTTTCCAGTTGCCTAAGTGGTATAATGTATAGAGTATGCAATACAGATTCAGGGACACCTGAATTCAAATCCTGCCTCTGATGCTTACTAGATGTATGACCCTGGGCACCTCTCTCAGTCTGTTTCCTGATTTGTTAAATGGGGATGAGGAATGAATGCGACATCATCTGTAAAGTGCTTTGCAAAATGTAAAAGGCTATATAAATTCTAGCCATTAGTGAAACATATTTTAATGTATTGTATGATGTCAATTCACATTATATTATATAGTACCTTATACTGCATTATATTATATAATATCATATCATAATGTAACATTACATCATATTGTATATTTGTATTAATAATGGCAAAAATAGCCAGCATTATATAGCACCTACTATGCACCAGGCTACTACTATGCTAAGGACTTTACAAATTTTATCTCATTCGATTCTCACAACAACCTGTGGGGTGGGTTCTAGTATTTTTATTTTACTGGCAAGGAACTTGAGACAGGCAGAAGTAAAGTTACATGCCCAAGGTTTCATAACCTATAAGTGTCTGAGAGTGGTTTTAAACATAGGTTTTCTGGATTCCAAGTTCAACACTGTACCATCTAGCTTCATATCCTATCATGTTATATCACAGAATATCAACAAACATTTATTAAGAACCTATTCACTGAGCTAAATACTGGAGATACAAAAAGAGACAAAAGATAGTCGCTGCCTTCAAGGAGCTTACAATTTAATGGAGGAGGCAACATGCAAACAAAGAGATAGATAGATAGATAGATAGATAGATAGGGCTATATTCAGGATAAATAGGAAATAATTAACAGAAGGAAGGCACTAGAATTAAGAGGGTTGGGGAAAACTTCCTGTAGAAGATGGGATTTTAGTTGAGATTTAAAGGAAACCAGAGAGGTCAGTATTTGGAACATAGGAGGAAGAACATTTCAGTCATGGGGACAGTCAGAGAGAATATCTGGAATTGAGAGATGGAGTGTCTTGTTTGTGGAACAACCATGAGACCAATGTCACTGGATTAAAGAGTATGTATCAGGAAGTGAGATGTAAAAAGACTGGAAAAGTTGGAGTCGGTAGGTTAGGAAGGACTTTGAATTCCAAATAGATCATTCTGTATTTGATCCTGAGGCTATTATATTATATCATACCATATCATATCACATCATATTATATCATAACATTGTTATACTATATTATACTATACCCTACTGTACTAAACTATGTTATGTTGTGTTATATCATGTTATGCTATGCTGTCAAATTATATAATGTTGTATGTTGTTATGTTATATTATGTCACATCATATTATGTTATGTTGTCATGCCATACCATGACATATGCTATGTCATAGTGTAGATATAATATGACATGACATGATACGATGTGATATATGATATGAATATTACATTATTATATTGTATTATATTTTATTGCATTATATTATATTGTATTGTACTACATTACATTATATTATATCATATTGTATCATAGTTTATCATATCATATCATGTACTATGTCATGTTATGTTATATGTTGTATTATGTAGTGTGATGTTGTGATGTTATATATTATATTATAGTATATTATAGCATATTATATTATAGCATATTATAGCATATTATGTTATGTTATGTTATGCTATGCTATGCTATGCTATGTTATGTTATGTTATGTGATATGATATGATATGATATGATATTAATTATATTATCAATACTCCTAATTCTGAACTTTACCTATTATGACACAGTAAATTTTTCACCTTGGAGGTTCACTCTTTTTGATTTTCTTTCTCTGGATATTCAATCCAACCCTGTGTCGCTTTCCTCTAATTGGCCAGTTCCTCCCAGTTCCTCCATTTGAAGGAAATAACCTGAGTCAGCCATATTCACTCATTCATTCCTTTTGGTACACCACACCTGACTCTTTGGAACTTTCTTCATTGTACCTCATTTAAATGTCTTGTCTCCCTCCCACCCACCTTTTCATCATCTTTTTTATGTGCTGTCTTCCACTATTAGAAAGCAAACTCTTTGATTCCATCAACAGACATTTTAGTCAGTTACACATTGTATTAAATGCTAGGGATATGAAGAAAGGCAAAAGACAATCTTTATTTGAAAAGGAGTCCCTAGTGTAATGGTGGAGACAACATGAAAACAAACATGCTTAACCAAGAGATAGATAGATAGATAGATAGATAGATAGATAGATAGATAGATAGATAGATAGATA
>NW_020945014.1:9914198-9917575 GCF_900497805.2 Vombatus ursinus | reverse complement strand
ATAGATAGATAGATAGATAGATAGATAGATAGATAGATAGATAGATAATATGTAGATATAGATATAATGATAAGTTGAAAATAATTGATTCAGGAAAGACACTAACATTGGAAGAAATCAGGAAATGTTTCTTCTAGAGATTGGCATTTTAGCTGCCACATGAAAGAAGGCAGAGAGACCAGGAGGTAAAGATGAGGAAGGAGAGTATTCCAGGTATAAGGATCTGGAAATGGAGTTTCTTATATTGAGGCACAGTAAGGAAGTCAGTCTCACTTTATCACAGAATTTACTGGGGAAGAACAAAATATAAGAAGATTTGAAAGGCTGGGGCAGGGGTTTAAAGTCTAAACAAAGCATTTTATATTTTGCCTTAGAGGTGATAGGGAACCACTGGGGTATATTGAAAAGAAGGTAACAAAGTCTTATCTAGACTTTTGAAAGATCACTTCAACAGGTAAGTGGCAGATGGATTTGAATGGGGGCAAAGTTGAGTCAAGGATACCAACCAGAAGGAAGCTGAAATAGTCCAAGTGTGAGGTGATGAAGGCCTTACACCTGAATTTTGGCAGTATCAGAGGAGAGAAAGGGACATGTGTAAGAGATTTTAAGAAAGTAGAAATGAGCGGATTTGATCACTTACTAGATATGGGGTGGGTGAGAGAGATTAGAGTCAAAGCTGATATCTTGGTTTCAAGCCTTGTGATTGGAAGGAAGGTAGTACACTGAACAGTAATAGGGAAGGTTAGAAGGGAGAATTTAGGGGGGAAAGACAATGAGTTCAGTTTTGAATATGTTGATTTTAAGATATCTGTGCAACGCCTAGTTCAAGATATCCAATAGGCAGCTGGAAATAAGAGACTAGAGATCTAGAGAGTGGCTAGATGCTAGCTATATGATTCTGGGAAATTAAAAGAAAAAAAAAGACTGTCTGTGCCTCAGTTTCCCCATCAGTGTGTTGATGGTATCTAAGATACCTTGCAACTATAAATACTACAAATCTATGAAATAGAAAAGTATTAAGAATTTAAAGTAAACCTACAATTTGGATGAGAAGGTTTGTGAATTAGTCAGAACCTAATATTTAAGCACATAGAATATTAAAATACAGGATGCCATTCCAACTCATATCATTCATTCTATTATCCATTTATAGAAAAGAGTTTCTTCTAAAAATAAATATTGGAATGTGAATTAAATGATTAATAAAAGGCTATAATAATAATGAATTGCATCAATAGAAGGTTTTAAGATTTATACATTTCAGCATAATGAAAGGAATAAACTTAGACTGTAATAACAATAAATATAATTAAACAAAGTGCTTTCAGTTTTACAAACCCTTTCCCTTGTAATAAACCTGTGAGGAAATAGGCTTAAATAGTTTAAGTAACTTGTTCAAGTTTACATTGCCATTAAGTTTCAGAACTGGGACTTATAACCAGTCCCCTGATGTTATGATACTGCATTGTATTCTCCTTGAGGGTAGAGAATGTATTTGATTCATCTTTCTATGACCAAAACTCCTAGCACAGTCTCACACATAAAAGCTATTCGATAAATGTTCATTGAATAAGTGACATATTTTTAAAATAAAAATATAACTTTGCTTTTTTCTTATTATTGTTAATAATATAATTTAGTATTATTATTTAATTCAAGATAAATGAACTATTCAAGTTTCGTTTGTAATATTCAAAAAAGAAAAGTATGAACAGTTTCCTAGTGGAGCTGAAAAGAAACTTAGGGGTGATCTAGTTTGAACTCTTTATTTTACAGATCAGGAAAATGAGACCCAGATGGAGAGCTTCAATTTCTTGCCAAAGGCACATAAGTAGTAATTGGCAGATTAATCATATGAATTCAGGGCCACTGATTATATCCTTGGCTCTTTCCAGAGTTTCTGGTTGCAGAAATCTATTTTCATGCCCAGGGAAGAGATACTCTTTTCACCATAAACATCTTTTGAATATTCAGACTCATTTCAAAGCCACTCTCCTGTCTGTTTTTGCACAATTACACTTGACTTAGTTTTAATTAAAAACAGCTCTAGTGTCTGGCCTTTTCTGCAGTGAGAATATAATTATTATTTATTTTAAAGCATGATAATAACATTAGGAGGTGGCATGTCTTTCAAGTTTGTGTTTGGTTTGGAAAATGTGGCGACAATTTCCATATTTAGAAGAAGCTGACAGTAAGGCATGTGATCCTTTAACAAAACACAGCAGTTTTGAAATGATTATTGCCCACGAACAAATCAGTTTGTCCTATTGACATCCATAGCTACAGTGGAACTGACTGCAATATGTTTATGTCATATTTCCAATCTAGATCTGCAAAAACCAAGCATTTTCTCAGAGCACTATCATTGATGTAGGGGAGAGTTAACCACCCCTTTCTGGTCCCAGGATTGTGGACTATGGACCCTGTGCTTCACATCTCATGGGGGTATTATACTAGCCTGTATCACATAGCAGAAACCATAGCTCTCTCTTTCCTGGCCTTTGACTTCTGTCCTCATGGCCTAGTGACCAATCCACCCTTCTCTTAGGGGTTGCCTTGCCCTCCGTTGGCAGAAATGGACAATTGTCCAGAAATGGACAATGACCCAGGATGAAGTAGGAGGAGGAGACTGACATCTGAAACATTGTCAATACCTGCTGGTGATTAAGTCAACATAAGGAAAAGGGAAAGTCAATCCTTTCCTGATAGCTGAAGGGCAGGATCTGAATTCAGAGATAAGCATAAACCAAAAGGTAAGCCAAGTTGGAGCAAGGATACTTTTTGAGTGCCGAAACCCCAGAGGCTGAGAGGAGAAGGGAAATTTGAAAAGCGAGATTCAGGCTGATTAGTAGCAAATAAGGAAGTAAGACATGTAGAAGTGAGGGGGGATTTTTTTTTTTTTTGCAGGATCCACCTGTCTCTTCAAAGATTTCTCCTTTTTGTGACATCCACTCACATCCGCAGTATCCATTCTATTCTGATATTCCAGTATTCTCACAGGTGGAATCCATTAGGTTGTTGCTGCTTAGTCATTTTATTCACATTTTATTCCCATTTGGGATTCTCTTGGCAAAGATACTAGAGTGGTTTGCTATTTACTTCTCCAGTTTATTTTGCAGATGAGGAAACTGAGGCAAACAGGGTTAAGTGACTTGCCCAGGGTCACACAGGTAGGAAGTATCTGAGGCCAGATTGGAACTTAGGTCCTCCTAACTCCAGACTCAGTAGTCTATCCACTGTGCACCTACTTCCTCCTATTTCCTTTATGTCCCTTCCCAATTTAGGCCAGGGGTTCATATAATAATGGAAGGAAGGAAGGAAGGAAGGAAAGAAGGAAGGAAGGAAGGAAGGAAAGAAGGATGGAAAGAAGGAAGGAA
>NW_020945014.1:9845944-9914188 GCF_900497805.2 Vombatus ursinus | reverse complement strand
GAAGGATGGAAAGAAGGAAGGAAGGAAGGAAGAAAGGAAGGAAGGAAGGAAGGAAGGAAGGAAGGAAGGAAGGAAGGAAGGAAGGAAGGAAGGAAGGAAGGAATGAGGGAAAGAATTGACAAGTGCTGGGGTTACAGAAAGTGGCAAGACAGTCCCTGTTCACAAAGAGCTTACAATCTAATGAGGCGGTAAAAAAAGCAAACAAATATGTACAGATAAGCTATACATAGGATGAGAAATAATTAAAAGAGTTAAGGAATTAGAATTCAGAGAGGTTAGAAAAAAATCCTTTAGAAAATGGGATTTTAGCTGGAACTTAAGGGAAGCCACAGGATACTGAGAAAAAAATAGTCAGATAGGTAGATGAGAATCAGGAGATAACTAATGTCTTGAAAACCTAGAGAGAAAAGAGAGGAGATTGATCAACATTGTTAAAGGGGCAGAGAGGTCAAGGACAATGACGACTGAGCAGGCTAGTTGATTTGGCATTTGAGAAACCAATGATAACTTTACAAAGAACAATTTCATTGGAGTGATGAGGTTACAACTGAATTGTAAGGGGTTTAGAATAGAATGAGAGGAGAGAAGGTGTAGACAACTATAACATTTTCAAGTTTAGCCACAAAGGGCAGAAGAGATACAGGACTATATAATAATTAGAGATGGAAGGATCAAGTGAGGGTTGTTTGAGGATGGAGGAGACATGGGCATGTTTGCAGGCTGTGAGAATGAGTCAGTAGACAAGGAGAAATTAAAAATAAGTGATAGAGTGTGGATGACAGAGGGGGTTACCAGTATTAAAGGAGAGGCTTGAGGGGTAGCCTTAAGTGTGTCTGAGACAGATAGGTGTCACAGCATATAGAATGCTGGGCCTATTGTTAGGAAGACCTGAGTTCAAATCCATCCTCAAACACTTACCAGCTGTGTGACCCTGGACAATTTCTGTGTTTATCTTAGTTCCCTCATCTATAAAATGGAGATAATAATAGCACCTACCTCTTAGGATTATTGTTAGGACCAAATAAGATAAGAATTATGAAGTGCTTAACACAGTGCCTGGCACAGAGTAAATGTTAGATAAGTGCTAGCTATATCATCATCATTATATTATTATTATTATTATTGTTATTATCATTATCATTATTATCATTCAGAGAATTATGGCTCAGCAGGCAACTAAACATGTCCTGATGGCAGACAGGAGGCAGAGGATAATCTGCACCTGCTCTGAATTAAGAAGAGGCAAGGCTCCTCCAGTTAGTAACCCTAGGGGTGGAAGGTGGTGGTGTGTGTGCATAGACACACACATAAAATACATACACATATAATATTATCCATTGTACACAAATATATATGAAAAGAATTTACAAAATAAGACAGGCAAGTTATCACCTAATTACAACAGAAATTCAAAATAAAGCAACCGTAACGTTTTACCTAACATTTTTATCAAAGTGATGAAAATAATAAATGGGAAATAACCAATGTTGCATGGGCTATAGAAGACAGGTATACGAATACTTTGGTAGTGATATTTAGTTCTGCACAATGGGAATAATAATATACTATTTGCTTCTCAGGATTGCTAAGGGGAAAATATTTGCAAATTGCAAAGTACTGTAGATATGATATTAGTTTTTATTTTAATTTTAATCCTTTCTCAGATCCTTTCTTACTTTTTTACTAGCTGGGTGGCTATAGTAATGTCACAAATTATCTCTGCCTTGGTTTTCTCATCTCTAAAATGGTTTTTAAAAAATAGTATTTCCACTATCTTCCCCACAGGATCACTGAGAGGAAAGTAATATGAAATACCCAATGTGCTAGATAAATACATTTTGTTCATATAGAGACCACAACAACACCTTGGTGACCTCTTTCCTTCTACAATAAAATAAAAATTATTTAATGGTACCCATAGAAAGAAAATAAACATACAAACAAGATAGCTTCCAGCACACTGGTTAGATTTTCATGTAAGATCTACTGGAGAATGCGGATGCTGTTTATAAGAAGAAGAAGATCACATACATTGCAGACTACACTGGTGATGTTATATCTTTATCAATAAACTAAGATACTCAATAAAAATCACAAAATCACTATAAATTTTTGACTGAAATTATTTTTAAAAGTATTATTGAGATGATCTGGAGACCTGGTGAAATCTTTAAGTGTCTTTTGAATCTAGCTACTGGGAGATAGAGGGAAATGTCACCCTTATTTTTTTTATATGAGAAATCTAAGTCAAAGAAAGTGATAGGACCCTGGCACCCACAGCCCAATATTGCTTATGGTATCATCATAAATAGGTTACCAGGTGCTGATTCAGTAAACCTCTCATTCTGAGAAGTGACTTTACACAAACCTTCTCGGAAGGACTACGGATAAAAGATGTCACTTTCTTTAAAGAAAAAAAAAGACTAAATTTTCCATGAAGAATTAATAAAGAGATCTCAAGCATAGTAAGGAGGCAGAGATAGCTGCCTCCAGGATAAGGCCCAGATAAACTATATCCAAATCTGATGAAGGAATTAGTGAATGATTGCTATTTCTTTCTTAGCAATCTTTGAAAAAAACATGATGTCATTGTGAATGAAAGCACTAGCTGTCCCAGGATTGAAGACAAAAAAAAAATATTTTCCCAACTAAAAACAAACAAACAAACCTATCATCCCATATTAACCTCAGTTCCTGTTCTTTTCATAGCTATTAGCTGATAGGAAAAATATTCTAGTTATATTTTAATAAAAACTTCTGTGAGGCATTTGACCAAATCTCTCATTCTATTAATGTGTAAATGTAGAGAAATAGAGAATAAGCCATAGGTGAATCTGGAACTGTTTGAATGGCCAGTTCTATAAAGAAATCATTAATAGATTGATGCCAACTTGAATCCACCATCTGTCCTTGGTCGTACATGTGCTATTTAATATGACTGGTAATAAATTTGATAGTAATATTATCAAAATTTCAAATGATGCAAAACTGAAAGGGATACCTATACATTGGTAGACAACACCAGCTTTCCTAAGATGCCTCAAATAGTCATAGTGATGGACTGAATCTAATAAGATGGAATTTACTAAAGAAAAGTGCAAAGTCATACCTCAGCAGATTTTGACCCAAGATAAGGAATCGCTGTTGAGTTGTTTCAGTTGTGTCTGATTCTTCATGATACCATTTGGGGTTTTAATGGCAAAGATATGAGAGTGGTTTGCCATTTTTTTCTCCAGCTCATTTTACAGAGGAGGAAACTGAGGCAAATAGGATTTAGTGACTTTCTCAAGTTCACACAGCTAACAAGCGTCTGAGGCCAGATTTTAACTCAGAAAGATGAGTTTACCTGATTCCTAGTCCAGTGCTCTATCCATTGCACTACCTACTGCCCTGATGAAAGGAAACGTTTTCTAAGCAGTTTGATGACGACTTGTCAGAGATGTGGTAAAAGAGATACATGTTCAGGTAGGGTTGGAATCTGAAGTCTTCTCAATTCACTTCTACAATGCACTTAGAAATGTATTTAGAATTTTACCTCAACGCAAGACAGCACAGGACTTTTAGAAAAATGCTAGATTTTGAGTAAGAAGGGTGGGGTTCGGATATTGACTCTCCTCCTTTCTCCCTGTGTGACCTTTCACATCAGTTAATTTCCTTTAGCTTCATTTTCTTCATCTACAAACCAATGGGGTTGGGTTAGATTAGGATGTCTAAGGTCTTGTCTTACTCTCAATTATACTGTGTTAAGTCAGTAAGGTGAGCAATGCAAATATGAACATGTCAATACAAGATGAGGAAATTGAGACTCTGAAAGACTGTGGCTTGCTTGTGTTTACATAATGAATATTTGAAAAAAGATTAAAAGCCAGACCTCCTGATTCCATTTCAGTTCAATTCATAAATCATATATTGAGTGCCTACTATATTCAAGGCATTATAGATAAAAAGACAAAAAGGAAATGGCTTATACACTGAGTTTACAATTTAATGACATGTAACTACATAAACACAACTAAGTATGTGGACACAGTAAATCAAAAACATTTTTTCTAGGGAGCACTAAAATCCTGAGGGATTCTGAGGGTTATTATTGTGGTAGGTAGCATTTGAGCTGGACATTGAGGGAAGTTGGGGATTCTGTCAAGAAGAGGTGGGAAGTACATTACAGGTTATGGGGACAGCCTGTTCAAAGGTATGGACATAGAAGATATAATCACATGTGCAGAGGATTAGTAAGCTAATTTGACTGGAAGTTAGATTATGTCAGGGGAAGTTTTTAAAAAAAAAGTGTGATTTATATGTGGAGATAGGTTGAAGCTGTATTGTGAGAGGCTTTGAATGCTAGACTCAGAAATTTGTATGCAATTCTATAAATAGGGAGCCATTGAAGGTTCTTGAGTAAGGGAATAAAATAAAATGACTCCATCAGATTCTAATTTAATGATTTAGATGTCATTTATTAACCATTCTTAAGTATATATGTATGTATGCATGTATATATACATATGTATGTGTATGTGTGTGCATGTATATATCATATATATACTATTATATATTTTAATATAGATATATATATAATTGCTATTTTAATAGTAACTTCATGAGGGAATATTTATAATTTAAGCCCTAGGAGTGCAAGTGATTTAGTGATTTGGTGCAGGTCATGAAGTGGGTTAATATCAGTTCTTAGAGTATGACCCAGGTCCACTGATTCCCGGTTTATTGCTATTTCCAGTACACTCCAATGCCTCATAACTCACCTCTTCTAATTTGAAGCCATTGGCTCTTTCTCTTAGACTATCATTCTCCTAAGGAAGTAGGGAAAGGCATCAATCCATTTCTCCAGAGAGTCCCATATTTTTACTAGTTTGTTTCCAGCCTTATTGAAAAACAAATGGTCCAAAATATGACTACATGAATGATGAGGCTTCTGCTGGACTCAAAGTCATTTATAATTTTTACCATTTTCTTCCAACCTGACAGTTTGCGTTACTGGATTCTAAGATTGCAAAATCAGAGTCAATTACTCTCAGATGTTGTTATCGTAAAAATGGAGAGCTTTCTAGAAAAGATGCCATTGTTTTCTCCAAATCACAGATTAATCCTCTGCCTTCTTTGTTCTGAGGTCAAGCACAATACTACTGGACTCATGGATTCACTAACTCAACAATTAATCCCTCAACAACCATTTATTGGGCAAATATTATATTCCCCAAAGCCTAGCACAACATTCTCTACTCTATAGATGACTAATAAACATTGGCTGAAGGAATGATTGAGTCGGTAAAGGCTTATGGGAGCTGGTACAATGAAAAGTCATGGAGCAAGATTGGAACCAGACTTTAGCAGCTTGGGTAAAGCAGCTGCACAGGAGTCAGGCAATACCACTGGAGGTAAATTGCCTACCGACAGGTTCCCAAGTGTTGTTTTTGACTGTCTCAGAGGGCTTGCTTCTCTTGGTAGGGTAAAAGGCCTTAAAGTGCCTTGTCAGACCTGTGACTTGACAATAATTATTTCTCATTCTCTGAATTCTTATAACATTTTTATGGCATAATGGAAAGGATGATAGATTTAGAATTTGAAAACCTGGGTTCACATCCCACCTCTGCTACTTATGCCTTCTGTGACACTGGACAAGTTTTTTAATCTCTCTGGCTTTAGCTTCCTTATCTGTAAAATGAAAGAGTTGGACGATATTACACTTCAGTTTTCTCATCTCTAAATCTATAACCCTATGATTTTTGTTCTTGATTTTTGATTACTGTCTTCTACTTATCTATGATTGTTTCATATGTATTCATCTAAGTTTTTAAAGCAGATCATGTCTCTGATAAAGACAGAGATCATGTCTTCTGTTTTTCAGGGACCCTCAGTATCTGTTATCTAGTCAAAAGTTTAATAGAAAATTGATAATAAATTGCAAAGCAAGGAGGATTTGAACCCAGATCTTTTGGCTGCAAATCCACCGCTTTTTCAACCATGCCATGTTGTCTGTTTCCAGTCCTCCTTGGTTGATAATTTCTTTCTTTACGTAGAAGCCCTTTGAGTTCTCACATACACCTATGCCTTGCTATGTATTATAGTTTTCTGGATCTGTGTTGGTTTTTTTTTCCTTCCCTGACTCCTCCTCTTCCACCCCTACATGCAAACATATAGTAAGTTACAGGAAAGTATGTAGTCAGAGTCACAGAATCGTGGAATATTACAATTGGGAGGTACCTTAGTAAGAAAGCATCTGGTCCAACCCTATTATTCAACAAGCAAACTGGGCACCT
Organism: Vombatus ursinus; assembly: GCF_900497805.2. NCBI lineage: Eukaryota > Metazoa > Chordata > Mammalia > Diprotodontia > Vombatidae > Vombatus > Vombatus ursinus. The sequence continues at coordinate 9,907,913 of NW_020945014.1, read as the reverse complement.
AACATTTTTTTTTACCATAAATGCTGGATCCAGCAGAAAACTAGTCCTGAGAGTTGGTTGTTAAGTTTAGTATGCATTTAAATATCAGAAATCAGCAAACGCTACAAATCTGGGCTCAAATGATTTTTTTCTTGATTGTTCAAAGAAAATGTTAATAATGCAGATTAAACTTGAAAGTGTGCTGTCCATATTTTGTTTGGTCCATAGCTGGATCTTAAATACTTGCCAGCACACTACTGCTTATAAATGACAGAGTCAAGATCATATTTTCTTCAAATTCTCCATGTCCTTCAGCAAAAGGAGCAACAAACATAACTTAGGGTATAAATGCTGATCGTAAAATACGATATCCAGGTTCAAATCCTGCCTTTGACATTTCTAAGTCATGTGACCTTGGACAAATTACTTAACATCTCTTTCTCAAAACAGATAAGATTATTTGCTAAGTCTGAATTCTGCACTGGTGGAGGGAATCCCTATACAAGGAGTTTCCCATTCCAATACATGATCTGACTGATGAAATCATGTCAGATTCACATGTATGTGCCCCAGTATTTAGTTGTATTGGTGTGAGCCCAATGAGTACTTAAGACCTGTTTCATAATTTAAAGACACATACATACATGTGTGTATGAATGTGTGTTTATATGTATATACATATATAGAGAGATCTATCCACATATATATGTGTGTGTATATGTGTGTATATATAAATGCATACACACATATATATGTATATGTCTATCTATCTATCTATCTATATTCTAGTCCAGGACCCTTTGATAATCCCTGGAATAGTGAGCTTACGATAATGGCAACAATTAACCACAATGGGTTTTTTTTTTCCTTACTATTGGTATATGGTTATGGGGACACATACATAGACCTTCCTCTGAATATATTTTAACATGAAGATGACCTTGGAAATATAGCCATGGGAAGAGGACTTCAGGGGGAAACTGGCCATGTTTGTGAGAAGTGTCAACAAACCCAAACCCCTAAAATGAATCCTGTCAAGGGCAGTGTCAAAATGCTGGGGGACAAGAAGCAGTCAAGGTGAGCTGAAGTTCACAAAAGTGAGTTGGCAGGAGTAGGTATCCATTAATCCCTGTCACATGGGTCACAGGCAGCCCCACTCAGCCAAACAATGTAGCTGTGTACCTAATGGTGTGCTCCAAAGCAAGATATTGAGAGACAGACAGCAATATATCTCTCCCCCTCTTCCCCAACTCCATTACCTTATGTAACCCATTTTGACCACTAGGGAAAAATGACATGTCAACATAAGCAATGTAGGAGGGAAATGATGACATTTGGCAGAGGAGGGAAAAAAAAATTCTGTGCAAGCTGTTTATGGAGAAACAACATAAAATGGATTCAGGTGCCTCTTTAAAAAAAGAATTTATATTAATAATGATTGCTACAATTTACAGATGGCTTTAACATTTATAAAGTGCTTTTATGACCTGGTGAGGTTAAATACACATACAAGTAGCCAGCATTTGCTTTGGGACTGGATAAAAAGTGTCCTCAAATAAAATTCAGGATTCTTTTCACTATAGCTTATTGTTTTGGAGGTAGAGTGAGGGTTCGAAAAAACCACAACACAACCTAATATATAGTATTACTGTGTAGACTGTATGCAATTCTGGGGATCCTTCTCTTAAATCTCTCATGCTGGAAAATTGGGTCCCCAGAAGACAGTTATATATCAACCTTTAGTGTTACAGGTGAGACACTGAGGGCCAATGGGGTTCATTTAATGCTTTTGGCTCTAGCCCATATTCCAGTGTGTTCCCACTATATTAATCTCCAGTGCTAATTAATATTTCTTTGGTATTATCAGTACTAGTGTTTAGTATCTTACAATCAATTTAGCCAGTTGCTTTATCCTCCCTATCTACTAACTAGTTAGTATCAGTCTTTACAAAGGGATATGTAATAAAAAGAAACATCAAGAACCAAAATATAAAAATGTTCCATTGACCCCTCTATCACCTCAATCCCTGAAGAGAATGGACTCAAACAGAAGTGTTTTTTGGGTTTTTTTTTTAGGCAATTGGGGTTAAATGACTTGTCCAGGGTCACACAGCTAGTAAGGGTCAAGTGTTTGGTCTGAGGCTGGATTTGGACTCAGGTTCTCCTGACTTCAGGGCCAGTGCTCTATCCACTGTGCCACTTAGCTGCCCCAAACAAAAGTGTTTCTGTAAAGTGTTCACCCAATCGAGTTCAATTCCAACTGTGACATTACTAAGAATAAAGGCACTCTCTTGATACAGGCCCCCTTGTCTTAGCTACCAGGCTGATGACTTCTGGGCTTGATCTCCGAGGCTTCTCTTCACAGATGTGAGCCACACTAGACTCAGCTGCCTGCAATATATGGCATGCATTTCCCTTTCTAACCTTTAGTGGTCCTTTCAAACTTCAGAAGCTTATAAAAACTTGAAGATTAGTCTCTAATATTTCAAATATCTATTCACCAAATAGCAGGAAAGGGGGAGACCACGTGCTCTTGTGAAGAGCTAGTGGCCTCTCTCTCTCTCTCTCTCTCTCTCTCTCTCTCTCTCTCTCTCTTCCCACTTGGAGCATTATAAGGATCCTTGACTCAGTCACCATTTACTCTATCATCCTTCAGAGCCAGTTGTAAGAATCACTTTTCTATGCTGTCAAAGCTATTTTCAATCTGGATAATGACAGATGTTGGCTTCAGGCCAAAGTAACACCCTCTCACCCCCTCCTCTATAACTTTTCCCACCTTGACTCATCAAAGAAGTCTCTGGGAATATAACAACTCATAACCCTAAGGATGAAAGTCCCTGGAATCCAGCCCAGCATAAGACACTCAGGATACAAAGAAAACAAAATATAGCTCTTTCCCTCAAGTAGTTACCTTTCACTGCGGAGACAGCATGTATATATATATATACATAGGAGATTATGTATGTAATACTATTTATATTATATTATATTTCATATAGAGAGACACATAAGTAATAGCTTTAGAGAAGCAGCCACTAGCACCTGATGGAGGAGGAGGGCGTCTAGGAAAAATCTCTTACAGAATATGGGGCTTGGACTAGGTCTTGAAAAAGCCAGGAATTTGAAGAAGTGAGTGTGAGGAGAGACAACACTCCAGGCATAATAGGCAGCAAGGGAAAAGACATTATGAGAGAAGATGAAACATTTTATGTGAGAAAAAGACATATACAAATGTAGATACATAGCTTGAAGAATCAGCCAGGTGGCACAGTGGATAGAACTCTCATACTGGAGTCAAGAAGACCTGAGTTAAAATCTATGCTCTCCTCCCAGAACCCCCCACATACTTATTAGCTGTGTGACCTTAGGCAAATCACTTAATCCCTATGCATCTCAGTTTCCTTAACTGTAAAATAGGTATAATAATAGCATCTTTCTCCAGCGGTCAAATGTGAGGGTCAAATGAGACAATAATTGTAAAGCACTTAGCACAGTGTCTGGCACATAGCAGCACAATAAAACTGCAAGTTTTAATTACTGGACCATATAATGCATGGAGGGAAGTAATTCATATGAAAATTATAAAAGTCATTCAGAGGCCCCTTTGTCAAGAGCTTTAGATGAAAAAAAATAGAGTTTATATTTGTTCTTGGATGTAATAGAGATCCATATGAATGGGGAATGACATGATCACATCTACACTTTAAAAAAATCGCTTTGACTTCTCTGCAGAAGATAAATTGTTAGGGAAAAAGACTTAAGGCAGGAACACCAACAAGGAATCTATTGTAATAGTCCAAGTGAGAGATGATGAGAGAGCGAACTTCACTACCTTAGTCCAAGCCCTCTCACTCCAAATCTAGTGCTCATTTTACTCCAATTTTATATCACACTCTCATGCTAGACACAGGAGTTATTCCCCACAAATATAGCCACACAGAAATGCAGCTGTCTTTTTCATTCAGAAGGAATAGTGTTGAATTGGTTATGAGAATCAGTACAATATGAACAGGCAATTTTCAAATAAAAAAAAAAACCCAAGGTAATAATAAACATATTTAGAAAGCTCCAAATAATTAATAATTGTAAAAAATGCAAAAGGAAACAATGCTAAGACTCCATATCATAGTGATTGGATTGGCAAAGAAGACAAAAAAAAATGAAAATGACAATTGTTGGAGGGGCTGAGGAGAGAAAGGCACATGTACAGTCATGGTGGCATGTAAATTTGTCTAGCCATTCTGGATAACAATTTGGTACCATACTGCAAAGTCATTAAATAGTACATATCATTTTACCCAGCAATACCACTACTAGGTCAATATCCTAAAGATATCAAAGAATGAGGAAAAGGACACATATGTACCAAAATATATATGGAAGCCTTTTTTTGTGTGGTTGACAACGAATCAGAAGTGAAAGAAATGTCCATCAATTGAGAAATGACTGAACAAATTTTGGTATGTGAATAATGGCATATTATTGAGCCATAGGAAATGATAAAAGTGATGGTCTCAGCGAAATGTGAATAGATATATATATGAAATGATGTTGGGTGATGTAGGGTGTAGGTGCAGAGGAACAACTTATAAAGAGATAATTGCTCATTTTAAAGAGAATCAACACAGGGCATCTCTCTGCTATTTTTATCAAAAAAGAAAGAAAACATTTACCTCTTTATATGGTAGACAATACTATAGATCCCATTTACTTATCAGATCTAAGTCACCAGGAAACAATTATTTATAACTACTGAAATATATCCTTGATAAAATGCTCTCTTCATACCTCATCCCATCTTCGCTTAACACTCCCACACACAAATTTTCATGTCCAGACTCTGGATTCACTGGCTTCTGCTCTATTCAGAGATTTCTGGAAGCTCAGAACTATCTTAATCAAATAATCATAACCACAAATAAAACACATATGTGCCTCTCTGCTCATTGCTCCCCCAAAGCTAAAATTGATTCAATGGAGAGCACAGGAACCCAAACCAGAGAGAATATAAGGGCTTGAAGCTCCGATAAAGCATATGTAATATGAGTGTCTATTCGGCCACTAGAATATATCTATCTATCTCTATCTATCTATCTATATAATATGTATATATTCCAATGTTATATGTGTATACATATGTGTATATGTGTATGCACACATATATGTGTATATATATTTTTAAACTCTCATCAGCCTCTTCAACATCATAGTTAATCAATGTCTTTTGTGAATATATCTATATACTGTAGCCAAACTCCCTGTGGTTTGCCACAAAATTCTCACTTAAAGAAAACTCCAATATTAAAATAAAAATAATGAGATTATGATCCTATTAAAGCCCTCAATTGGACCAAAAAAAAAAAACAAACCGTGGAACTCATTGCTCTAATTCTTGCTTCAACATCTTTTTCCCCTGCCCGCGAGTTGATTAGAACATAAGAATGCAATTATCTGATAATTTTTAGTCTCAACTGATTAAAGAAGATAGGGCTTTCTGAGGTTAAAGGTTCTTATGGTGCATAATTATTTGTCCGACATAGTGTTAATCAACATCTCTTCTGTTTGAGCGGCCCCACGTTCACTGAAAGGGTTGGGGGAGGGGACATGGGCTCATTAATCAACTATGCCTGACTTGTCAGGAATAGATTTAGGTAGGAGACTTCAGCCCGTTATTAGAAAAGGAGTTGAAGTGTGACAACCTTCTGCCAGGGGAGGTGAATCACTGGGGTTTGTCGGCAACGAGATGGTATGTTATTGAACAGAAGCATTTCAGTGACGTGCTTCCACTCTGCTTGCCTAATGAATTGAAGTGTCAAGAAAATGTGGAAAGGCAGCATAGGGAAACAGAAATAGAATTTAATATGGCATGAATCATTTACTGACCAACTTGCATTTGTAGATAGGATCCCAGACAAAGCAGCAGTCAAATATCATTGAAGTGGTGATGTAATCTCAATATGTAAAGGAAAGTTATTATACGTTTTTGTTTTGTTTTGTTTTGTTTTGTTTTTCCTCTTCCTCCCCAATCCCAATCAATAAAGTTGTCAGATTTTCTGAGTTCAATTAATATATGAACCCTTGAAGACCATAGGAGAGGCAAAGGTCCTATACTGTCCTAAGTCCCAGAATCCTTTATAAATAGCAAATCTCTATGACTTCCAATTGACTTCCAATTGACCCTCTATCTCGCTTGTATGTACACAATTGTTTGCATGCATGCTGTCTGCTGTGTTAGACTGTAAGCTGCTCGATTTCTTTGAAATCCCAGTGTTCAATATAGTGCCTGACATACAGTAAGGTGCTTAACAAATGCTTCTTATTGTGGTGGTCTTATATACCAGGTACTGTACTAGGAAGTTAGAGAACTGCTGCTTAGGAGTTAAAAAAAAGTCAATGCCCTCAAATTAAAAAAAAAAGGAGTTACTGCCTTTTATATTAAAACAAAGAAACAGCAACAAGAAAATCATAAAAAAACAACTAATAGTTTTACAGCATTTTCCACTTTATGAAGGAGTTTCCTTATGTAATTCCGTTATGGCCACACCTTTTTTTTTGCCCCCTCAATTATTTCCAAGGGCATAAAGACCCTAGGAGCAGCTAAGTGGTACAGTGGATAGAGTGCTGGGTCTGGACAGAAAGATTCATCTTCCTGAGTTCAAATCAGGCCTCAGGCACTTACTAGCTATGGGACACTGGACAAGTCACTTAACCCTTTTTGCCTCAGTTTCCTCATCTGTAAATGTCTCAGAAAGAAACGGAAACCAACTCCAATATCTTCGCCAAGATAACCCCAAATGGGAACATGAAGAGTTGGACATGACTGAAAAAAAAATGATTGAATAACTAAAGACTCTAGGGATAAATGTTTTCTGGTTTGATCAGATATTCCCCAACATCCTCCTCAACTCCATTAAAGAGGTTTTCCTTGCTTTGTGGCAGACAGAAGAAGACTTCTTCCACTTTTGGGTTTTCAAAAGCAAGAAGAAGGATCCGGGTGCATCAAAAACTGCAGAGATGCTGACTACATAAGACCAGACAAAAGTATGCTGAATGGGGGGACTCCAAATCTGAAGCAGTGTGGACATATCATGGTACCCACATCAGATAGGGTTCTGAACTGCAATAAATCCTTCCTACTATAGATTAAAACTATTGATTTTTATTTTTTTCCCTTCCAGGAGAGAAAGGTAAAGAGGGAATGGGGAGAAGTGAATAATTCTCAGATGGATGTTTCCACAGGATTTAGAATGCATCAGCTGCCACTTCTTAAAAGTTTCTTTACACATCTGTATTTTTTTTAGGTTTTTTTCTTTTCCTTTTTTTTTTAAGAAAATGAATGTAACAAAACTATTGATTTACTGCCTCACTAAACTATGTGCTATTTCTTGAATGCAATATTGAGGAAAGCGATTCAGAACAATGTAGAAGAGAAACATTTGAAATTGACTGTTTTTGAAAGCATGATTTCTATTAGGGGCTCAGAGTTTAAGGATAGAGTCATTGACTCATTTTTACAGCTTCCTAGTAGAAAGAAAATACATTCACTGGGATTTCTCTGAGGAAAGAAGCCAGCAAAAGTGGGAGAATTTAACTTCCTGGACTGGCACTAAGGCAAGCCTCTACTATTAACCATGGTGAGGTATAGAATAAACAAAAACAAAAACAAAACATATTGAAACAAAACAAAACAACAAATCAACATTATTCCCCTGAGGCCTGGGGGACTTTGCTGTAAAGAGAAGCCACAATGACCACAAAAAGATGAGGGGAGTAAATAAGACTCATAGCTCTATCTGCCTGCTTACCAGCCCAACATACACAGTAAAACACCAATAACAGATTTTCAACTACTTTAGGAAAAATGGAGTCCACATTTAAAAAACAAACAAACAAACAAAATCTTAGAGGGGCAGATAGATGAAATGCCCTGCCTAGAGTGTCTCTTTTCAAATTAATTTTGCCATAATACTTTTTTTTAACAAAGTTTTTACCTTTCTTATGCATTCATTGTTTCATTTCACCTATTCTCCTATGTCAGCTGGATTCTTTATATGGATTGTTGTTTGATCCTCACCACGAATGACCTTGACCAGCTGAGGTCAATAAGCCTCTCAGTCATTTCCTGCAAAATATATGGGTCCAAAATTAATATGGGTCCATCTAATTTTAGTTCTGAAAGAAACCTGAAAAATCTAATCCAATTATTTCATTTTACATGTGAGGAAACTGATGAAAAGAGAGGGGAAATCACATATCCAAGCTCACAGAGTGAGTTAGTGAAAAGGCTGGGGCTTTAACCTGGGACCTTTGTTTCCTCCTTCAGATGTTCTTTACCATACACCATGTTTTCCCAGTGGGAGTGATTTAATATCAGAAAATTCAAATTTAATCCCTACAAATCATTTCATCATGCTACATATCATGCTATATATCACTTAAAGTAATATTTTTTACCTTAGTAATTTCCAGATTTAATCCTCCCCCAAGCTTTAAACCCTCCCTTATAATAAAGAAAAACAGTTAAGCCTAAATACTTACATACTACCTAAATCTGATAATTCCTGCAATATTTCCCCCCATAGTCAATAGACTCTTTCCAAAGGGGAGAGGATTTACTTATTTGTTTTCTGGGACCAAAATTACAATTATTTGAAGTTCTTGTTACCATCACGTAACTGGCCAAGTCAAATTATTTTGGGAGTCATGTTTAAGGTCTAGGTATGTGGCAAGCCCCCTAGAAAACAAACTGAATAACATTGCATTTCTGAGAGGATCTTTTAGGTGTGGGGAAGATTTATTATTATAGATATAAATGCCTATTTTCCTGGAGGATCAATATGTATCATTCCTAGTTCTCCCACTCTTTCCTTCATGCACAAAATTTCTGCATAATTGAGCCCAGAATAACTATCAGGAACTTTGCAATGGAAATGTGAACTTTCTCACCCTTTGTTGAAAAAAAAAGACATCTTATGCAAATCACAGCCTGCTCAGGTGGAAAAGGCCATTAGGTTGCTGTTTTATTAACTTCCACAGAGCATATGACAATTAGCCAAAGTCAGTGCATGGCAAGTCATACTGTTGGTCACAGGAAAAGGACGGTCATCTATTGCCTGCCTCATACAGATCCCTTTGCTTCTTTTCTTTTATCACAAGTTGAGGGTGCGAGGTATGGGGGGAAGTGGAAGTAGAATGCATGAAATACCTAGTTCTCAGTGCCTCCTTCCTCTTTAAATTACTTTGTATTTATTTGGTTGACACTTTGCATTTGCTTTGTTGATGTACCCTGTACATCTTCCCCCCAAATCCTTAGCTAAACTCTTTGAGGACAACCGTTATTTCTTTTTTTTCTTTTTTGTCTTTATATCCCTTTATATCTAGTTAGGCTGTCTTAAAGCTTCAGACACCTCTGGCTATAAACCCAATGGAAAATGGCTGCTCCTAACTCTAAGGTTGGCAAACATAGAATGACCACACATGCACCAGTCCTCCTGACTCTCAGAATCAGATTCCTGGTGTTCCCTACTTGGATGACATCTAAGGTGATCTAAGCATGATCCAAAGCCCCATGACAATTATTACAGGGATAAAGAATTTTTCTTTTGTGGTGACCTGAGTCTCCAACATTGAACTGCTCCATTAAACAGCCTCATTTAAGAATTCATACCACTTGCTCATGACTATCATCATGCTCCTGACCATGCCTTACCAAACTTGTAACCAACCCTGTGTTCTTGACTTGGACTTGTCACCTTCTGCTAATTTGATTCAGTTTTATTCAATAACCTCAGGGGCACAAAATGGTATAATGAGAAGAACACAGATCTTTGAGTCCAAGGACCTGAGTTCAAGTTCCAGCCCTGGCTCTTATAGTCTATGTGGCTTTGGGTAAGTTGTACATTATCTTGATCTTTAGAATGGATTTGGTACTTAAATGATCTACCTGATAGGTTTGTTTTAGAATAATGTTTTGGAAATTTGAAAGTATGATATAAATACAGAATGATTCCCACTACATACTGACTGTATGGAGAATGCTGTGGAAGGTACTAGTTGTAATAAAATGTTATGTGAAACCTTGCAGTCTGGGAGATCAATGTGGCACCAGTATAAACAACTGTATCTCAAAATGAAGAAATGAAGCATTTCACAAAAACACTCATATATCCTTGTGGAAAAGGGGAAAATAATGTAGACTTAATGATAATACAGTTATTGAAAAGCTGAATAAGAAGAATATTGATGTTAATCAGTCACCATCAAGTTGGAAGGATGTATTTAGTAGAAGGGCCCAGAGATCTGACCTAAATCAGGCTTTGTTTGAATTTTTATCAATTACTTGGTTAAAGACATAGAAGGCTTGCACATAAAATTTCAAGATGATGACAGACCAGGAGAAAAGGGTATTCGCAATTAGAAGACAGAATTAAAATATAAAAAAGATCTCAATGACCTAAAAAGTCAGGCAGAACTTAATAAAATGAAATTTAATTAGGATAATTGTAAAGGCCTATACTTGGGTTTTCAAAAAAGATCAATTTCATAAATGCAAGATATAAGGAAGCATTGTTTTTGTTTGTTTATGTTGTTGTTTTTGGTTGTTTGGTCTTGGTTTTGGTTTTAGATAATAAACACCAAGAGTAATGACATGGAAATAGGAAAGATCAGAGAATTTTTTTTTGTTTCAGTTGAGAACTCCTGGGCTATCTCCATCTGGAGCAGAATCTCCAACTACTCTGTGCTAGTTCCAAATATGGGAAATGAAGGGAAGGGAATAAGCATTTATATAGCACCTACCATGTACTAGGCACTCTGTGAAGTCCTTTTCAAATATTACCTCATTTTCCTCACAACAACCCTGGGTGATAGGTGTTACTTTTATTCCTAATTTACAGTTTAGGAAAAAGGCAAACAGAGGTTAATTGACTTTACCAGGGTCACATAGTAGTAAGTATCCAAGACCAGATTAGAACTCAGGTCTTCCTGACTCCAGGTCATTGCACTCTCTAGCTGCCTCAGGTATGACTTGAAGGTCTGCTAAGAATTTTATGTATACAATCTCTAAAGATCCTCATAACAACCTAATTAATCAAATACTACAGGCTTATTGTCGTTTTAAATATAAGGAATCTGAGAGTCATAGAAATGAATTAGCTTGTCCATTATTGCATAAAGAGTTAGGCAGGATGTGAATTCAGGTCTCTCCTGCCTCCAAGCCTTGTTATCTTTCCACTATACCATGATGTGACTGTTGTTGCAGTTTGAGAGGTTCAGGGACCCCCCAAAGACTGAAGCACACAAAAGGGTCATCTGGAATGAATTCACAGACTCAAGAAATCTTTAAGGCAAGTTGGCAAAAATTTATTGTTACGCTATTCAGCGGCAAAAGTTCTTAAGGAACCTGTGACCTTAGAAGGGTACAGTTAAAGTTTATATAGGATAAACTGTAGTAAAACATGTGCCAAATATGCTAACTAGGTGATGTGGGGCGGGATTAGGGTGTGGTTAAGGAATGGTCAGTTCTTAAAGGAATACGTACCTTTTGTATCTACTGTGCAGGTGTTTTACAAAGTGTTCACCAGGAAAAGCCCAAGGGGGGTGGGGGGCACATGGAGGTGTGGTTTTAGGCCTACTACGTCACCAACTTAACTAGTGGTCAGAGTCTGCTGAGGGTTGCCCAGTCTGCCACCAATCAATGTCTTGTTTGCCAAGATAGATGTAAAGAGCATACATATGTCTTAAGTCTAGGATACACATAATGAAGAATCCAGGATACAGATAATGAGGTAGGGAGTTGGCATAGATAGTCCGGTGGGTAGAATATCTTTATGAGTCCATACAAAACCAGTTCAAACCAATAATTCCTATAGGTGCAGTTTAAAATTGCATCAGGGAAAGAGATAAGGGTGTTGCTAAGACCCATTCATGAGTAATTGCTAGGCATTGTGTCCTTGAACTGGGGAGAAACTGCCAGGGATAGTGTTTCTAGTGTTCCTAAGGCTAGGGAGAAATATGGTCTTGGAATTGGGGTGCAAGCACAGGTACCAAGCACCCCATCAGTTACCATTATTATATTCTTTCTTAAATTTATCCAAAATCTTCATTCCTATAACTTTTCTTCATTGTTCCTAGTGTGGTACACTGAGGTCAAATGGAATAGTCTTAATTCATGTTGGAACCCTTGAGATAATTGAAGACTCGTATCATGTACCACTTTAAATCTTCTCTTTCTCGAGGTGGAACATCCCCTGTTCCTTCAACTGGTATGAAAAGCAGAAACAATTCCTCCCTTGACTTTATTTGTAAAGAAAAATGTGAGAGCAGCTCCAATGGATTGTATCGGCAAAATTCACTCTTTACCTTCGGCCTCAAAATTCTGGGTCCTCCTTAAATCGCAGCACTCATATTTGGAAAATCTGGTACAAAACTCTTCTCAGTCATTTTTCAAAATGTTCCTAATGGAACACCAGAAAATTAACTGCCACCATAAACAGGAGTTGGCAAGAGCTAACAGGTCCTGCAGTATTGTGTTTTTCCTTCTTTTTATTTAATAAAATGCTCTGAATACAGATTAACTTTCTTTCCCCAGTATTTATTATTGTTTCACCTGCCTGAAAACAAGAACTGAAGGTTCTTTGATAAATGGATTTAAAACTCATTTGGTTTCCCAGTTGCATCTGTAACTTCCTCTGTACCCTCTGTGAAAATACATTTTTTTAACTTTCTCCAGAAACACAACTCAGAAGAACTCAGGGAATACAATGGACTGCTCATTTCTTACCATGCCACAACTCAATCCTCAATGATGATAGAAACTAATCTTACAAAATTACTGAATGTCAAATCCAGAAAAGGTTCTAGAAGTCACCTAATGCAACCCCTTTCTAAGGCATGAAAGTTCTTCTGGGACATCTCCAACTGGTCATCTAGCCCCTACAGGAACATGTCCAATGACAGGAAATCCACTTATGCCTATTCCTTTCTGAGCCCCTCTAATAGTTAGAGAAGCTCAGTCTTTTACTGAGACAAAAATCTGCTTGCATGAAACTCTCACCCATTAGTCTTAATTTTGTGGGCTGTAGCTACAGAAAAAAAATAAAAGTTAACTCCCTCCTTCAAATGAAATTTACAAAAATAACTGAGGAGAGAAAAAAACTGTCCCATTCTCAAATTTTCTTTTCCCCCAACTTAAAAACCTTTTGTTTTGTTCAAGAAGTTCTCCTACAGAATATTTTTTTCCTGTAAACTGTCCAGTAGGTACACTCAAGTTGTCAATGCCCCTCCTTAAATGTGATGCTGAAAATGTTTTGAAAAAACAAAACAGAACAAAAAGGAAACCAGGAAAAGCATTTAAATATGAAAAATCTGCAGGTAGAGGAATAACACTGCAGCTATCTCCTAAGCCCCATCTTCCCTCTGTCTGCATGTTCCTATTAATGAGAACTAAAGGGAAGTGAAAGTAACCTGGATTCACTTGACTCTGAAATCCCCAGCAACCTCAGTTTCACGAGGAAGTTTGTTATTTTGGGGGGGTGTGCTATGCATATATTATTTTACAAATATGACTTCTGCTCCCATATGGTGCAATCTCTGCCATGAAATCAAAACAAAGATTTATTTGGCTCAGAATAGCAGAGTACATCGCAAGTGAAAATTAATAGAATAATTTTGTTACCCTTGACCAAAACACAAAAGAGTAAAATATCACAAAGTCTTCCATACTCATGGAAATCTACCTTGGAAAAAGGTATTCCTTGGTATTCCTTGGTATCCTATTCATTTGCAGCAAAAAGTTTTACAATTATTAGAATATAGCTCATGACTCTTATCTCTAGGCATCTAACTGGCTCTAGCTCTTTTTGTCTCACCACCCTTCTATAGCAGTCTTAACAAGATCCTAGATTTCCTCTTGTTACTGACAATCTCTGTCTACAGTCTACGATAGTCAGCCCATTCCTCCATAGCTATCATATCCTGAAGATCTCATACCTTTCTGGCTCCAAAGCTGTCATTTCTTTTTTTCTTCTTCTATCTGTGGGAACCATCATCTGCCTTAGTTAGCCACTGCTTCTCTACTAAGATACTGCTACCATCTTTCACAGTTGATGTCTGCCGCTATAGTTTATTCTTGCTCCAGGGAAGTACCTCTTTCATGATAGTGTTCCAGGGTCATCATGTTTAAAGATTAATCCATACATTTTCAACTGTTTTGGTTAGAAATACCTACACCACACTGGCATGGGAAATACAGGGGTCCTTCGGGTAGTTCTCAAGATGCTTTTTACAAAAGCCCTCTTCAACAAAAGGAATCTTTATTCATAGTTGAGTAAAATTGATTTTAATTCTTATAGCTTCTTTTCCACTTCAGCATGCATCTTCCAATCTCTATAATGGTCCACAATTTCAATTTAGTCTTTCTCAGACTGGGAATAGAAAAAGGTGCAGCTTCTCATTATTATTATTATTTTTTAAATTCCTGGCAACTGGCAACTAGATTTGGGTGGGGAACCTGTGGCCTCATGGTCACATGTGGCCCTCTAGGTCCTCAAGTGTGGTTCTTTGACTGACTCCAAACTTCACAGAACAAATCCTTTTTGTTGAAAGGGCCACATTTGAGGACCTAGAGGGACACATATGGCCTCGAGCCTGCAGGTCCCACCCTTGAACTAGACCATCCAGATTTCATTGAAGCTTCCATAAGCATTGAGTAACTCTGGAAACACGAAAAGAGAAGGAGCAGAGTGGGTGACCTCTGCTCCCCATTGCAGTCTTATTTTCATTAGGGTTCAGTGGTACCAGTTAGTTAGATATGGAATGATTTTGATGTCATAGAAAATGATCATAAATGCCTGTATGGCAAACTTTTGTCTCCATGTAACTACTGTTCTCTTCCCAAAAGTGGAATCAAGAGACATGTTGTGGAAAAGTGTGGGAATCACCAGATATGACATCTTCTCATGTTGGGTACCATCACAAAATATGGCTAATCTCAATAAAATGCTCATGAGGATGGATGGATTGTCTGCACACTCATCAAATCACGGCAGGCCTCAGGGGCAGCTAGGCAGTTAGGTGGTGCAGTGGATAGAGCACCGACCCTGAAGTCAGGAGGACCTGAGTTCAAATCTGGCTTCAGACCAAACACTTAATACTTACTAGCTGTGTGACCCTGAGCAAGCCACTTAACCCCGATTGCCTAAAATCCGAAATAATAAAAATAAAAATAAAAAAAATCAGGGCAGGTCTTATATAAATTTACAGCGAGAAACTTTCCACAGGGATATGATTTGAATGGCTTATAGAGGACCAATGTGCCCCCAAACATGAGTGTCTTTCAGGTCACAGAAGTATTGTGTAAAAAAGGCCAATATTTCAAATTCAGAAGCCTTCTTTAACAGGCCCTAACCTCCAAGAACCATCAAATCACAACCAAAACCACCACCAGAACCGCAACTACAGTTATAGCAACTAACCACAACCTCCACCACCATCACTATAGCAACAACTTACCGTAATCACCACTACCACTAAACTAACAACTACCACCAAAACAACCACGAGCAGCAGGGGTAACAAAACACAATAACAACCACCATGATCAAAACCATCATCACAACAACAACCACAATAATAACTACCACCACCACCACAACCACAACAACCCCAAATCATCTAGTAATGTTTGTGAAGCACTTTATACCCAATGTCTCACTAGATCCTCTCAAACCCAGGAGGTAGGTGCCATTATTATCCCCATTTTACCAGTAAGGAAACTGAACCTGAGAGAATTCTATTTCCTTGTCTGAGGACACAACTAGCAGTATCTTAAGAGGGTTTTGAAAACCAACCTTCTTGTTTGTAGCTTCTATACTTGACTCACTTCTAAATCTCTCTCTAACAATAATTCTTATTTATGTGGTACTAGAAGGTTTACAATGCACTTTTCACACATACATGCAAAAAAAAATGAAACTATGAGCTACGTAATGCAAGTGATTGAGGTTCAGAGGTAAAAAGACTTCCTCACTATGCCCAAAGGGTTAAAAAGATATGCATACCCTTTGACCAAGCAATACCACTTCTAGATCTGTATCCCAAACAAATTATGCAAATGACAAAAGGACCCACATATACAAAAACCTTTATAGTAGCTCTTTTTGTGGTGGCCAAAACTTGGATATTGAAGGGATGCCCATCAGTTTGGGAATGGCTGAACAAGTTGTGGTATATGAATATAATGGAATACTATTGTGCTATAACAAATAATGAGCAGGCAGACTTCAGAAAAACCTGGAAAGACTTGTATGGACTGATGCTGAGTGAAGTGAGCAGAACCATGAGAACACTGTACACAGTAACAGCCACAATGCACAATGACTACCTTTGATAGACTCATCCCTTCTTAGCAATGCAAGGATCCAAGACAACTCCAAAGGACTCATGATGGAAAATGTTGTCCACATCCAGAAAAGGAACTATGGAGTCTGAATGCAGATTGAAACATATTATTTGCTTTCTCTCTTTTATGATTTTCTTTTTGTTGCTGTTGTTATTTGCTTCTTCTTTCTCTTGATTTCTCCTATTGATTCTAATTCTTTACAACATGACTAATGTGAAAATAGGTTCAATATGAATGTATATGTAGAACCTATATCAGATTACACACTGTCTTGGGGTGGGTGGGAGAGGAGAGATGGGGAGAAAATTTGGAATTCAAAATCCTGTAAAAGTGAATGTTGAAAACTAAGAATATTTTTTTAAAAAGAGACTTCCTCTTATTTATGCAGTATCAGAGGGAAAATTTCAACCGTGATGTCTCTGACTCCATCTATCATCAGTCTTTTCTCTGCGTAACATCTTTGACAAGGAGTTATACAGCATCTACTTGCAGATTTCTAGTAACAAAAAATTAACTGTTTCCTCAATTAACCCACCCCACTTTTCTGGAGTTCTATTTTTTAGGGAGCTTTCCTTATACTAATCCTGAATTTGCTTCCCTGTGTTATATCCAATATTCTTGATTCTGTGTTCTGGGGAGAAGCACAACAATTCTTAGACCTCTCTCCTGAAGACAGTTGTTCCTTCAAATATTTGAAGACAACTATTATTTCAGGACCCCTCCCCACATCCCAAAATCCTATGTCTTCTCTTCTCCAATCTAAATAACACTTCCTGAAACCATTAGGTGTTTTGTAAACATCTCAATCTCAACATATTCAAAATAAAACTCATTCACTTCTCTCCCTAAACCCACCCCTCTTTTGAACTTCCCTATTAATGATTAGAGCAACACTACCCTGGCATATGACTAATTCTTCCAACATCCTTATTCCTCATTTCTAAGACACGTTCAAGCTTATTAATGTGAAATAAAAATAGAAACAAACATTTGGGACATGAAAAGACTGTAGATATTATTTATTCAGGCAAATTCCTTTATTGAGATTCCATGAGGGCTAGTGGAAACACCACTTAGAGAAAGCAGTTCTGGGTTCATATCTTCACATAGACATCTGTGTGACCCTGAGAAAATCAGTTCATCTCTGTGGGCTTCATGGTATTCATCTTATAAAGAAAGAAATTTTATATATATATATACACCCACCCACACACAAAAATTATATATATAATTGCAAACCATAATATATATGTGTGTGTGTGTGTGTGTATAGACACCCACACACATATATATTATGGCTTGCAATTTCACTCATACTCTATCCCTCAAGTTATAGATGCAAGGGTAGGAGTGGGAGGAGTTAGATTACTCCTATCTCCCCATTGAAATCTTCCTTTTCCTCTACTACCATCACTCAGTAACTTCTCTTCCTTGGTGGTTCATATACTTTTTATTTATCACCTCCATCAAGATTCTGGTAGCTATTGTCTATAGACCTCCAGGAAACTCTCCTTCTTTCCTCAATGAATCCAATGCCTTGCACACAGAATTTTTCTTATAACCCAACACCTGCTCCTATACTACAGGAGTTCAACACACATAATGGAACTCCCTAGACCACTGAACCTCCCAATTACTTAATTTAGTCATTTCCCATGATCTATTCCTATACCCCAACACATCTACACACAGTGATGGGCATTGTTTTGTAAATTGTAATGTGTTGTAAGTGTATATCAGTCAATCAATTCATGAGCATTTATTAAAGACCTACTATGTACCAGGCATGATGCAAAGTGGACTGGGGATACAAAAACAAAAATGAATTAGCTCATGCCTTCAAGGGCAAATATATATATAGATAGATAGATAGATAGATAGATAGATAGATAGATAGATAGATAGATATAGATATAGATATGTATGTATGTATGTATGTATGTGTATATATATATACATATATATGTAAATAAATAGACAATATGCACAAAATGAATGCAAGGTTGTTTTGGTAAATAGTGCACTAGTATCTGAAGAATATCATAAAGGAAACCAATATTTTGAGGGGCAAAAGTGAGAAGCAAGTACCTTCAGTTAACCATATATGTATATGGGGGTGGGGTGGGGTGGGGATCAATGCAAAGGCACAGAGATGGGAGGTGAAGCATCAGGTATGCAAAACATCAAGTGAACCATTAAGGTTGAATCATAGAGTATATGGAGAGGAATAATGTATAAAGAAATAGGAAAGGTTGGACTTGGCCAGTTATCTAAGAGTTGTAAATTCCAATCAAGGAAGTTTATATTTAAACCCAGGGAATAAGAAGTCATTAAAGTCTATTGAGTAAGAGGTGACATAGTAAGCTAGTCAAATTAGGAAAATAAATTTGTTGACATCTTTGAGAAAAGATTGGTGCTTGTGTGTTTGTGTGTGTGTGTGTGTGTGTGTGTAGGGGGAAAAGTGAGATACAGAGATTTAACAGGAGGCTATTATAACAATGTACCAGTGGTGCACTCTGACTGTTCACCTCTAACCTGCAAGGTCATCAGCTCATCTTCTCTTCTTGTCAAACAAATCCTTAATGACATCATTCTCTACTGGTTGAATTCTTCTGGATTTTCATCTTGTCCTCTGAAATGTCATAATCCTGCAAGATCACTTCAAAAACTCACACCTCATCAGTACACCCTGTCACTGTGATTGGAGAGAATGGTGAATTCAAAGTGCTGACTTCCTTCCAGATTCATTTAAAAATGGCTCACCTAAGGTAGTCATCTCATCATCTCCCACCCTGTTGCTCTCTTCTGAACTTTTATTATGCCCATGTCTTCTCCATGTACTTTTAAACATCCTTTTATGTGTTATCTCCCCTATTAGACTGTGAGTTCTGTAAGGGCAGGGGCTGTCTTTTGCTTTCCTTTGTATTCCCAGTGCTTAATGTAGTCCCTAGCACATAGTAAGTACTTAACAGATGTTTCTTGATTGACTGACAACTTTTACTTTGGTTCTTCTATTTAGTTATGTTCTAGGAATACAAATACAGTTCAGACTGTCAAGGAGCTCACAGTTTGATATGGGAAACCACAAGCAAACAACTATGTACAACAAGTTCTATATAGGATAAATTACAGGTAATCAAAAAAGATGATGATTGAATCCATGTTAGCTGATTAGATCACCAAGTGAGTGAAAATTCTAGCTCTTAAGCACATTAATCATGTGCCGCCTACTCACACCCCACATGTGTCTCTTTATTGTTGTCTGTGTGATGATCATCTCTAGTGGTGCTCTGTAGCTAGATGTTATATGGGATATTGGTACTGAAAATATATGCATTTGTGTATATTATACATTTTTTTACAGAATCACAAAATTGAGATAATAAACTGACATTGACAAAGCTATATAATTGGATGGGAAGGTATGGATGCATCATAATACGCATCACTGGAGGCAATATTCACAACTATTGATGCATAGACCTATCAGAGTATTTTAGTATATATGAAATGAAAGAGTATGGAGAAGATTCATATATTCATCTTTACCACCACCAAAAGAAAACACGAAAGCAGTAATAATAACATTGATAATGGTGATAAGGAAAAGACCTTCTCTTGCTATTGTCAATGTCTCTAAAGCCCTTTATACTTTACATTACAATGTCATACTTATGAGGTAGGGAGTGTATTATTGACTCCATTTTATAAATGAATAAACTAAGGTTCTGAGGATTTTGGTGACCTGTCCAAGGTGGCAAGCTTTATAAATGGCAGAACTAAGAAAAATAACCAACCAATCAATGAAAAAGTTTTTTTAGCATTTAAAATATGCACCTGTGTTACTGGCAATACAGTGCCTGCCCTAAAAGAGCACACATGCTAATGAGAAAAACATGTAAACAATCAGGCACATAGATGATATATATAGAATAACTGGTAGGTAAATTCATAGGAGAAGGTAATAACATCTGGAAGAACCAGGAAAGACCTCCTGCAAAGGGGAATTTAATAGGAAGAGTTGAGATAATGTCTTTTTACTCTTAAGTTGTGTTAATTTCTTTATACTGTAGTACTTATTAGATATGAACAAGACTTTGCCTTTACCTTAGTATTTGTACACTAGTGGGGGGTATCAGACACAAATATCCATGACACCAAATTTTAGAACCCTTGTTCCTTGTGTCCCTGGAAGACAAATAAAATCTCCACTCCAAGCAATTAAAGAATCACACACTTGATAATGGGAAAGCACATGCCATGTACTCTCAGGTTGTATAGTTGTCTCTTTTGTCCTCTGACAATGGGCATCCTGCTACAAAGCATCTTAAAAGGCATAGTTTACTTCTCAGGAGATCTCATCCTCCTTCACTGTCACTGGCTGGCTTCCAAGAAACCTAATCTGGTAGCTCAGAAAAAAAAGAAAAAAAGACTTAATCCTATTTCTCCCTCAGGTGCAAACTTCCTCTTTCAAATCATTCCCCTCTTCACACCTTTAATTAGCAAACTGCTGTGATTAAGCAATCAAGCCCTTTAAATCTTTAAAAAAAAAAAACTCTGAGGAACCAACACATAAAGTTGTATGTTACTGTTCTCTCCTTGGATGTAATCATGGAAAAAAAAGGCTTCAGAAGACAGAAGTTGCTTGTATCATTTTCTGCAAACATTTCTTCTTTTTATTTCATCTTAGAGAAGGCAACAAAGACTAATTAGATACTTAAACTGTATTGGTTGATTCATTAGTAAACTATAAATGGAGGGACAATGGGGCAAAGGAGAAATGGATGGTGAAAAAAGCATCACAAGATCCTACTCTAGAATGGGAAAATTCTTTTCAGAGAGGAATAATGGTGAGTCTTTGAGTCAGAAGATCTGAGATTAATTCTTTACTCTGATATTATATAACCTTACTCTGAGTTCCTCTTCTGCAAAACGGGAAGAGTAATGCTTAACAGATAAATAAAATACTAGCCAACAATCTTCAAGGATTATTTTCTGAATGAGTCAGTTCTATCAGCTTCCATATTCCCAGTGGGTCATGGGGAAGGGTAGACTCAAAGTACATGAAGTACATTCTTAAATTTATCTACTTTTATCATTTTTGGGATAATTTATGGTATATCTCATGTACTTTAATAGCCTCTAGAAGGAGCTTAGATACCTATCTACTCTGACATTCACTTGTTATATCACTGTAAAATTACAGAATGATGATGATAGTCTTTAAGGTCCTTCCCTGATTAAAAGAAAAAAATAGGATTCTAGAACACTGTGGAGCTGGCATAGAGCAAAGATGCAATTGTCATAATTAGATGGTTTCTGGGCATCATCGTCTCATAGTGGATAGAGTGCTGGGCTTGGAGTCAGAGTTTAAATCCAGGCCTCAAACATATATTGGTTGTGTGATCCTGGGCAAATTACTTAACCCTATATGTCTCAGTTCCCTCATCTGTAAAATGAACTGGAGAAGGAAAAGAAGAATCACTCTAGTACCTTTGCCAAAAAACAAAAAAACAAGAACAAAAAAACAAAAACAGAGTCATGAGGAGCAGGACACAACTGAAACTACTTAACAATGACAGATGATTTCACCTAAGAAGAATGTTGTAAGAAGGAATTGGAAGGGAAATTGTTGAACATTTGCATTGTAGATAATTATGTTCAACACTAGTGGATTCAATGATAAATTATAAAAAGCAAGATAGATCAATAGATTGTGTCAGGCAAGAATGTATCAGAAGCAGAACCTGTTCTCCAGAGCCAGTTGTTAAATTTTCATTGTGAGCATTTACACCTCAGAAATCATCAAAGGCTATAAATCAGGGTTTGATTTATTGATTGTCTCCATTAAATAGACTGATGGAGAAATGATGATAATGTGCACAAATTTAAAAGCATTTTGTATACAACTTTTTCTCCCCCAGAGAGCTGATTGTTAAATATTTGCCAGAATAACCTCAAATCAGATCTCCAGAATTCAAATCAAGGCTATAAAACATAATAGCTATGTAAGTTGAGGCAAATTATTTCATATTTATGTGTCTCAGCTTTCTCATCTATAAAATGGAGGCAAAGTTTGCACTACCTTCCTCATAGGGCTATTGTGAGGAAAATATTAAGTAAAATTTATGAGCTGGATATATTTCTGGGAAAAGGTACAATGCTTTTTATGGCTTCCCAACTTTTCCATCAAACAAAGGTCCTGCTTTTTCATATGAATATACTGTTAGTAGTGCTTTGGCACTATACCTAATGGAATACCACAGTCTGAATGAAAACAAGATGCCAGAACTAAGCTGGTGGATGAGGAGAAAGTAGTACAAAGCAACTCTCCCCACAACTACTCCAAAAACTTTCCAAGAAAAATGACAGACCAAATAAGGTTGAGAATTTTAAGAAGAAACTGCAGTGTGTGATCTTGCCAGTCCAGTACCACAGACCCAACGTATAGTCAAGTAAGAAGGACAAATGCCACCCTAATGGAAAAGGGGTGGATTAGGATTACAGACTTTGTGCTGATAGTTAGAATTGCTAGGTTAGAATTGCAGGGATTCCCCAGGCTAATCAAGGACTTAGCTCATATCATCAGACAGAAACCATAAATCTCCCAGAGGGGTCAAGAGCAAGAACTCAGTGTCCAAACCTCCAAGCTAGGATAAAAGCATTGAGACAGCCAAAGCAGATATAAGACATAGCCACTGACCTAGACCGGCAGCTTCAGCTATCCCACAGAGGTTTAAGCATGAAATAAGCATAATAATTACCAAGGATGAGTTCTCCCAGAAGAGAATTTGGACTCAGTCTACTGCTCAAGACAGCATTGTAGATTGGAAGTGGGGGAGGGAGGACTTCACAAATGGGCCAGGGGCACAGAAAACACACAAAGTTCTTAACTCGGATTGCCTAGAACAAATCACTGAAAGAAGAGTAAACAAACAAAAGAGAAAAATCTATTATTAGGTGACAGATGCCCAAGATGTAAACCTCAAAGGGGGAAATAGTGCTAAAATACCTAAGAAAGAAAGCATTAAAAAACAGCTTGTCCATAAGATCAAACAGAACTTCTAAGTGAAATGATGCAATATTTTAAAGTTTAAAATTATTATTTTAAATTATTATTAAAATTAAAATGAGAATGATAGAAGAAATCATTGGAAAAGAAATGGAAACTCTGGGGGATTTAACAGGTTGGCAGAGGAAGAAAAACAGTAATTTCCCCCAAGTATCAGACTCCCTGAAATTTAGAATCGACCAAAAAGAATGTTTTACCTCCACAATACAAAAGACAATCTTAAAAAAGGAAAAACTGTAAAAACAGTAAAAATGTTAAGGTATATTGTAGCAAAAACAACTGTCCTGGAAAATAGCTCAAGGAGAGGACATATAAGAATTATTGAACTATCCAAAAACCATGACCAAATAATCATTTAAGTGAACAAGTGAATGAAGGAATATAGATAGATAGATAGATAGATAGATAGATAGATAGATAGATAGATAGATAGATAGATAGATAGATGGATAGATAGACAGATAAGGGCCTCTATGTATTATTTTGAGAAACCATGAAAGGAAATTTTCCAGATCTCTTAGAACCAGAGGAAAAAGTAAAATAGAATCCACTGATTATCAACTGAACCTCCAAAATGAAAACTCCCAAATCTAGATTTAAGAAAAAATATTTCAAAGGACCAGAAAGAAAGAGTTCAAAATATTGAAGAAGTATAGTTAGGATTACACAAGATATAGCAGCAGCCTCTTAAAAAAATTAGTGAGCATGGAATTAGATATTCCAAAAGGCAAAAGATATCGGCTTCAAACAAAAAATAATGTACCCTCTAAAACCAAGTAAAATTTTATAAGTAAAAAATGGAGCTTTAATCAAATAGAGTTTTTTCAACCATTTCTGATAAAAAGAGCTGAATAGAAACTTTAAAATACAAATATAATAGTAAAGAAACACAAAAAAGTAAATACGAGCAAGCAATAAAAAAAAATACATTGTAAGGATAAAGTTGATGTGGGTGAAGAATGTTCCAGATCTTCTCTAAGAATCATAATGTCATAAGTCTTCATGGAGGGAGTCAAATAAAGTGGATACCTTGAGAATTGTGTTTGGTATGCTCTGATTATCTTAAAAGAAGAAAGGGAGTAGTGGCCAGGTATCACTTGAACTTCACAGTAGGAAATACAAAAACACATGCAAATAAACAGTAAAATTGTAGTATTTGATATAGATATACATTTGATCAATATGGAAATATGAGAAAACAGGGAGAGGGGAAATGTGGGGAGGGGTGAGGATTAGGGTAGATCCAGGGAATGGTTAATCATAAGCAAAACAAATCTAATATTTAAAGGCAGAATCATAAGGAGAAGTTTAGAAGTAAAGAAAGAAAAAGTAAGAACTTGTGACTGGGGTCTGAGTCAGGAGAATACGAGAAAACAGGCAAGTGATTTTTTTGTGTCAAGAGTACACACCTGTTCCATGACCCTCTTCTTATATGTAAAAAGGTGCCAACAAGTCAGGAGAGGAAAAATTATGAAAGATTAGGATGGTGACAAATGCAATATTTAAAATAAATATTCTACACAAATAAATCCAAAGAAACTAAGATTAGAAGGGCAATGGTAAAAAGGTGGAGATGGAAAACTATTTTGTGGAATATTTTTTTCTAATAAAGTTTTTTCTAAAGTGTGAATTACAGAGAAACCCAAGAAGATTTGCATAAGTTGATGAAAAATGGCATGAGCAGAACCAGGAGAACAATTTTATTATAGCATTGACATTGTACAAATGAGCAATTTAAAGACTTAAGAAATCTGATCACTGAAACAAATATTCAGAATTCCAGAAGACCAATGAAGAAAAATGGTACCTATATCCTAACACAAAAGGGATAGAGTAATATGCAGAATGAGGCATACTTTATTTGAACATGGACAATGTGAGAATTTGTTTTGCTTATCTATGCTTATTTGTTACAACACATTTTGGTTTTGTTTTTTTTTTGTATTTTTCATAGTAGGGTGGGGGAGATTAAAAGGAGATAAAAATGCATGATAATTATTTTTAAATAAATATATTAGATAGGAAAAAATTAAGAAAGAAAATAAGGTAATGGGTCATCCAAAAACTAGTAGAGAAAACCTCATGTCATGCAAGGGCATAAAGTAACATTTTCCCAATTGAGAGAAAAAATACAGAAGGTACCATTAGAGGTACCTCAGGAAAAGATGTGCGTGCATTATTATGTGTTATCAGTGAAAGAAAACTAATGTATGGAATTGTGTAAAGAAAAAAAATATGCATTTGGTGAACAAAAATGTAGGTATGTAAGTTAACCAAGGAGTCTGAAGTAATCTGAGACTAAAGTAAGAGACTTACCCTCCAGAAATAACAAAGTAATAGGTCTAGGTTACTCTTACATAGTCAGACTTCATCTGGAATATCGTGTCCAGTTCTTCTCACCACAATTTAGGAAGGGCAGAAATAGGCTGGAAAATGTCCAGAAGAAAGAAAAGGTGAAAGCATTTTTTAAGCAACTACTATGTGCTAGACACTGCACAAAATGCTTTATAAATATCTCATTTGATTCTCACAACAATACTTAGCAGTGGGTACTTAAGCAGGGTCACTGAGCTAAAAAATGCCTGAGGCAGGACTTGAAGTCAGATATTTCTGAGTCCAGACCCAACACTCTATCCAGTATATCACCTAACTCCCTCAAAAGAGGAGACTCAGGACAATGAAGTGTATTACATCTATACTCATTTAGATCATTTGAAAAAATGTAAGTTTAGCATGGAGTAAAGAAGGTTTAGGTAAGGATATAATAGCTGACTTCACATGTTTGAATGGATTCCTTGTGGAAGAGGGATTAGATATAGTCTGTTTAGTCCAAGAAGGAGAAGGAAAGAGTAGAAAGTATAAAGAAGCAATATAAGTTTGGTGTAAGGAAAAAATTTCCTTAAAGCAAAATCTTTTCCAAGTTTAAAGTATTACCCGAGGTGGTAGTGGGTTTACCCTCAATGGAGTTTGGTAAATCAACATTAGATAAACACTTGTTGGATACACCATAGAAGGGATCCTTGTACATGTTTTGACTAGACTAGATTTATTATAAGGTTTCTCCCACGATCAAGATTCTGTAAAATTCAAATAGAAGCAGAGTAAGTGGTTAATTATTTTAATGTTCCTATTTTCATATAGCACTATGTTGATCTCATTGAACCCTACAATGCTACCAAGCATCAGTGAGTTTCAAGGGTAATCAAAAGTTGCCAGTGTGACAATCCACAAAGGAAAACTAAATCAGACAGCTATCTAAAGCAGACAAGAAACTAGAGAGAGGACCCCTCAAATTGGAATATCAGTACCCATGATTTGCGCAGGCCTGGTGTCTCAACAATGAGCTTAGCCCAGAATGGAATAGAATAGAATGGAATGGAACAAGAATGGGCTGTATTTCATTACAGAAATAGTGCAGCTCTGACAGTTATTCCAAAGCACTCCTTGACACAGAAGTTCATTATCAGGCAACTAGGTGGATAGAGCATTGGTCCTAGAGTCAGAAAGACCTGAATTCAAATTCAGTCTTGAATTTACAGGGTTGCTGTGAGGTTTAAATAAGCCAAGTTTGTAAAGCATATAACAGTGTCAGGGACATAATATGTGCTATACAAATGCTTATTCCTTTCCCTCCAATATCGTACAACAATGCTGAATACTGACAATTTGAGAAATGATGATATTTTAGAAAATTAAAATCTCAGAGTACTTTCCCTCTAAAATTATCTTCTGTCTACTCTGTATATGTTTATTATACACTTTGCTGTAACAGGACCATGCACTATGCTACAAACAGTGCAATGTTAGGAAATTATATGAGAGGCAGAGATGTACATAATCCTTTTACTTGGGAATTTAACTGGCTTGTAACACATTAGAAAGGTGTGAAGTACAATTAAGGCATGGCTTGATGGGGGTAAAAAAAAAGGACTGTTTTTCAAAAGGGAGCTTAAAATCTCATTTGTTCATAAAAAATTTTAAAAGTTTGTGTCAAAACCTTGGCAACTCAATATCAAATCATGTAAAAAAATGATTACAGCAAAAGGAGATCATATTGCCTTTTAAATTTATTTTCAGAGGGTAAGCTGTAAAAATTGCAAGATTAAACACACCTCAATAAATATAATTATTTTGCTTTGTTGCAGTTTATTTTGCACACTTCTGTATTTCATCTCAATTTGTAATTTTTTTTGTAATTCTGAATCTATACTTTCCAGTTTATTAATACAGTATTCTTGTAAGAGTTTTCCATTTTTTCAATGGAGATAGGAATTTTACCTCCCCTGGAAGTAAAACAAGAAATAAAGAAAGCAAAAAAAAAAAAAAATCCAAGACTTTTTTTTGAGGAGTAGTATGGATGTTTTATAGTCTACTAAAAAAAAAAATTTAGATCTTCCAGGCTCACATGAACATATTCTGACTATTTTGGTATAGCTTTGAATAAATAGGGAGTTTCACAAGGAAAAAAGAATGTTTCCCCCCAATCTTCAGTGCTCCACTATTTGTATTGTGTTCTCCATGATAATCACTTTTCTTTATCATATTAGTTATCAACTATTGTTATTGCTTTTTTTATTGGTCTTCTATTGTGCTCTTCAAATCACTTGTAACATAAAAATTCAGCTGTTTTGCAGGAAGTTAGCCAACTATTGATTTTATTTTTTGTTTCCTACCATACTTTCCCTTCTGCTTTACTTTGACTAAAACTATTTTATTGTGAGTTCAGTGACTCTTGAGATGATTTACTTCCTTGGAACTAGCAGCCACTGCAATATCTCTAAGTGTCACTGAAGTGTGCTCCTTACAAGTTAGAACTTTCATACTCTTTCTTCAAGTAATAATATTTTAATTAATAATTTTTAATATTTTTTCTTTTTTTCTTAAAAATAAACACAAAAACACCACAAAAAAACAATAAATGAAATGTGTGTGATACGTAGTACTGAATGGGTAGAGAATCAAATATAGGTGGAGAAATCAGCTCAATCTAGTTTCAGCTAGTGAAGATCAAATACTCTGTCAGTCTAGTATCAGTAAAAGAATAAATGCCTGACTTCTGTCATCAAATTATAACATATCTACACTGATGGGATTATTCATTATTTCCTAAGGCAATCTGTTCCACTGTTGGTGAACCCTAAATATACAACATTTGGACATAGTTCTCCATATATCCTCCATGGAACATCTACTTAACCCACTGAAGTACATCCTCTAGGTTTTTGTTATTAATATTTAATGAATACAGCGCAATATTCAAGCTATCAACCCATTACACTTATGAGACCTAATTCTCACTATGTAACATTATTTTCTTATCTTACTCTCACTTTGTGACCAATTACCCTTTCCACTTATAACTTTTCTATATGATATTTTTCATACTTATTTTGTGCAAGTCATTATTGATGATTGCTACAGACCACACCATAGTTGTGTGAGAATTACCTTAGAGAACAATGAATAATCCCATCAATGTAGATGTTCAATAACAAACTATATTTACTAAATGTGTCAGAAGTTATAGAAAGGATTCTTATTCATGTGTAGGTTAGACTTGACAACCTCTGAAGTCTTGACCAAATACGAGATTCTGTAATTCCAAGTAATACCTATATCATAATATAGACATAATGTAAGTTTTATGGTGAGTTATAACAAAACAGTGATGGTCATCTTGTTCGTGACAAAGATAGTTTGTTTCATGATGGTCAGCTCAGCTGCTAATCATGCCAAAGTAATTAATTGGAGCCACAGATAGACCAAATTTCTAGGCAGTGCAGCATACAAAGAAAAGCATTAGACTGGGCATTAGAAAACCTGGGTTCAACTCTGAATCATTATCAATGTATATTACTCTGAATATGTCATATCCCTTTTCTTGACCTCAGATTTTCTATACATAAAAGAATGAGGTTCAATTAGATATTTTAAGGTCTCTCCCAGACCTAAGATTTAACATAATGGAATGAAGTGGGGGAGCATGGATTTTGGGCTCAAGAAATCTGGGATTAGAACCTAATTCTATAAATTAATATATGACAATGGGCAAATAATTAAACTCCATTAGTCTGTTTCCTTCTTATGTTAAATAAATACTAATACACTACTCCCTAGGCCATAAGGTTGTTGTGAGAAAGGTGCTTTGTAAACCTTAGGAATGTAGGTTCTTATAATGGCCATATTGTTGACACATTATTGAGTCGTTAATATTATCTATAAAAAGAGAATGAAACAATATCTTAAAGTATAAGGAAGCCAAATGCTTCTATTTGTGATTGACAGCTGGTATTTTATATCTGAATTAGTTTTTAGGCAGGAGTTTATAAGGGGGTTGGGTGGCAAACCAGCTTCAATAATACTATAGTTTCCAATATATCTTTTAAAGGTGAGTTTGAATAAAATGTTCAGTAGGAAACTAATTGAAGAAATATTTCTTTGTTCAAAAACAAGATAAAATATTACTTTAATACTCTGCCATGGGGGGAAAACAAAAGGTTGTTCATTCAATCATCTTGTAAAATGCCACAATTTGAGCAATTACACAGACACACACATACATACAAAGAAAATATTTTTATAATAAAATATTATCTTCATTTTTCTTTTGTAAAGAGAGAGAGAAAGAGAGAGAGACAGAGAGAGAGACAGAGAGAGAGAGAGAGAGAGAGAGAGAGAGAGAGAGAGAGAGAGAGAAACTATCCTATCATTCGTATACAAAGGTAACATTACTGGTTACTCATCTGAAGGACAAGGAACTTAAGAAATAACTTCAATCGTGGGAATGTGTAACATTAAGCTTCTACTTTCTCACATTGATATTTTTGCCCTTGCACAGGTTACACATATTTATGACATAGCAGTGCATCGTTGGTGTGGGGGTGCAGTATGAGGCCATTGAAAAGAGTAAATTTAAATGGTCCTTTAAGGATTTAGGAAAGGGAGCAATTAGCTGGAGCTGAAATTTGAAGGACCTATGAAACTTGCAAGAACCTGTGAGGACTTGAATAATTCCTGAGGGACTAAGCATTCTCCAAGAGTTGAGTAAGAGAGAGGATTCAATAATGCAATCAGGAGACACTGGCTAAAGGATTCTGTTCAGAACAATCATTTAGGAAATGTTTATTATCTGACCTTGAAGGAAATATCTACTCTTCTCAATTTTACTAGGTCTCAGAACCACTTATCCCCACTCAATACTTTTGGGTCATTTCCTAATCCCAAGAGTACAGCAAGGTGGGCTCAAAAGAGAATCTTTAAAAGAATAAGTAGACTGTGATTCATTTTGTTACATCTGAATTCACGCTAAACTTCAGAAAGGTATGAAGAGAAACTGACCTTACCAAGTGAAATCTGTTTTCCTTGGGATTCACATACCTATTAGAAACAAAGGACACAAAGGAAGCAAAGCATAGACTCAAAAAGTGAGAAAGGAGGATGCTGTTTTCCAAACTGGGGTGACAGAGGATTACTTAGAAATTTGATAATCAAACAATTTAAGTCTTCATTTAGATAGCATGATTGAAGCTTGTAACCAAGGAGTCATCTTCAGCTCTAAGGTATTTTTCACCCTTCATATCTAATCTGTTATTAAGGCCTGTTGGGTTTATCTTTGCAACATTTCTCAAATAAGCCCCCTTCTTTCCTCTGGAACTGCCACTAACCTGATGCAGACCCTCATCACTTTAAGCTTGTGCTATTACAATAGCCTGCTAATAGGTTTACCTACCTCAACTCTTTCCCCATCGAATCCATTCTCCATTTAGTTACCACATGATTTTTCTACAACGTACATCCAACCATGTTATCCTGCTACTTAATAAACTCCACTGGCTCCCTGTTATTTCCACAATCAAAAACAAAATGTTCTTAAGTTCAAAGCCCTGCATTACCTAGCCTCCTTTTATCTTACCTGTCTTCTTATACCTTTTTCTCCATACATACTCTTTGATCCATTGATTTAAGACATGGACAAACAACAACAATCTTCGATCCAAAGAGACACTGGTCTCTTTGCTGTTCATTGAATAAGATACTCCATTCCTGAGGATTCCAATTCAGGTCTTCTTGGATCTGAGGTCAGTTATCTATCCACTACCACCATATTGCTTCTCCACTACTAATGGATAAAGAGTAATCATTCACTGATGTATTTGCATGATAGGAAAGTTATACCTGAATATGTGCTTGAATTAGAAGAGAGAAAATGGGGGAAGTTGTATTATCATCATCTATTTCAAAAGAAATTAGTATTTGTTCTAGGCAGTTTGATTCTTTCTCTAGTCAGGATGGAGCAAATTGATTTCACTTCCTAGTCCAATTCACCAGATGAAGAAGTATTCCAGAGCTCTACTTTAGTACTAACTGTGTTAGTCTTTTAAGTTGGCATGCTGCTAGTGTCCTAATCTCCTTCCCCTCCCCACCACAACTTTACGCACCTTTGAAAGTATCCACCTAATTTCAGATATCCAAGAACATATGAAGGGATTATACCTATGATATCCTTAGTAAAGAGAACTCTAGATAAGGGAACTTCTACCAATGAAAATCTGTTCCTTCTTTGTAACTAATGTTTAAAGAGAGTGGCCTATATTACATTTACTGAGAGGTTAAGTCACTTGCCCAGGTACACATAATATTTGCATCCTAGGTGGGACTTACATATTTTTGTGACTTTTGTGTGGGATGCCCCCTATGAAGACTTCTCAGTGTAATTAAGGTTTGGGATAAGACTATCCTGAATTTGGAAATAAGTTTAGAAGACAGTATAGGATAAATATAGATTTCTGTAGTGCCCTTGTTCTCACAGTCTGACGTCAGTAGTTAAAGATTGTCAAGCCTGAAACTTTGAAACCGCCCTGTACCCCCATGCATTCTGGTCATGGACCTTCCCACAGTAGCGTCTAGCTTGAATGCACATTCTAAATGTTTCATTTTGGTAGCAAATTGAGGTGATTGTTTCTTTGTTATATTGTTTCTTTGTTTTAGATGTGTATATTGTTTCTTTGTTCTCTGTCTCTGGGAATAGATTTTCGAGTTTAGATTGTGAGCCGAAGTATTGGTCAGTTGGTGGGAGGGGGAATCTCACCGTAAGGGCTGTTTAATCTGGCTTTCTGCTTCTGTACTTGCCTCCTTTCATCAGAAGCATCCTGGTGAGAGGACACCCAATTCTCGAGAATGAAATAAACTTTCTGTTCCTACCTTGAGATACCTCTGAGTATTTTTAAGGTCACTATCCCACACACTTTGAATCCAGAAATCTATCCAGCCTACATAAAAGATCCTTGATAGGTTTTGAATAGAGTAGGGACATATGTAAATTTGGACATTAAGAATCTTAATATGGCAGTTGCAAGCCACCGATCAGAGATGAGAGAGCCTGGAGATGGAAGACTAATCAGGAGATTAATACAATAGACCAGAGTGGTGCTAATAAGTGCTTGTATGAGGTTGGGGGACTGTGGAAATTCAAGGAAGAAGCAGATGTGAAATATTGAAGAAGTAAAATGGATAGAAATTGACTTCTGATTTGATTTGGGAAATATGAAAAAGGAAAACCTGTAAGAGTTAATTCAATGAAATTTAATCCAACAAGCACTTATTAAGTGTACCTATTATATGCAAAACAACAAGCTAGACCCTGGGGAAAAAAACAACAACAAAAACATCTACATCATCAACAATACACATCCTGCTCTCAAGAAGCTTGCTATATGAGATAGGATTGTAAATAAGGTCAAAGTTCTCAGTACAGATGACTGTGTGAATAGTGAAACTTAAATTGATTGTGGAGATCACCGATCACACCAAACCAGGGCCCAGAGACATCAAAGTACTCAACCCCAAATTAAAAAAAAACAAACAAACAAACAAACTGAGAATCATACTCAAATCCTACAGGATATACAAATCCACTCCGTCATCTGCTATACTGCACTACCCAGAAAAGAAAACAACAACAACAACAATAATAATAATAATAAAGGCTGTAAAAGCAGTGTAAATCAAAGACTCTAGGTACTGAGAATCAAGGCAGATTTTAGAGGAAATGTCATTTCTCCTGGGCCTTAAAGAATATGCATAATTTTAACAATTGGAGATGAGGGAGAATGAGGGCAGGTCATTCCAAAAGAAAGAAAGGTTTGAGTAAAACCATAAACATAAGAGAGCACAAGCTATGTGTGTTCAGTAGGACATCAATTTAGTTGGATGGATGTCAGATCATGGAGGATTTTGAAAGCCAGGTAGAGTAATTTTGATTCAATATAATAAGAAGCCAGGCTTGAAGGCTTTTGAACATAGGAATGATATAACAAAAGCAGTATTTTCCATTAGAGAATTTTTGAGAAATGGATGCTGGAGACAGAAGGGTCCTAAAACCAATGAACATTAGCATGTAGAACATAGGATACTATATGTCTAAGCTTCTTCAGGAAATAGAATGTTAGAAGACAGGACATAGAATGTCACAGCTGGAAAGAACCATAGAAAATAGAATGATAGAATTTAATGAAAACTTATGTCATATAATGTCCATACATAGATTTATAATTTTAACTCTACACAGAGATAGATTAAGAAAATAGATTATCAGAATGCAGAACATAGAATGCTACATCTGGAAGGGAACTTAGAACCACTTGGTTCAATTTCTTCCATTTTCAAAATACAGAAATTTGAGGTGCAGAGAGGGTAAATATAAGATCTATGCAGTAGTAATGGTCAGAGTGGGAACAGAGGTTGGTTCCAGAACTAAGTGAGGGGGTTGCCATCTCCCATCCTGGTTATTCTTAGCAAGTTGAATAGTAGTCACCACAATTCGGAGTACTAGTACCAATGATGTCATTTGCATTCCAAATAGGCTGAATGATAGTATTATCTAGTCCCATCCCACCCTATTCATTCTTTACCATCCAATTTCATCCTATTCCATTCATCTCATTCTCAAGCATTTCTTGATATTTCTTGATTCCTTTCTGGAGGGGAAAACTCCAAACTGTCACCCATTATTTATGTATGTGAAAGAACAACTGGGGACATGTTGCACATAAATCATTTTGCTTAACTAACAGAAATAGTTGCAACTGTAAATACCACTTGTGCTCCTTAAGAGTTTTCCAAAGTGTACTCTTTTGACACAATTAACTTTAGTTCTTTTTTATGCCCTCAGTATGATTTATAGATCTCTTAGCAAGGAACAGATATTTGATAGCACATTGTATCCTTCGTATAAGATAAAAAGACTTTTTTTTGAGTTTGTTTTTTTAATCCAGTTTGGAAACTTCATATGTGGATATGTTTGTTAAACCTTGCAAAATTGGTCAGGCTTCATTATTGTAGGGAAAAGTGTGCTTTGAGTATCCTTCAGGAAGCTAACATCCTTCACTGATTTGGACAGTAAAGGACAAGTAATATAGCAGTGTTTTCATTCGTTATACTGTGAGCTCCTTCTTTTGAAAAGGTAATCAGAATTAACTTCATACCTATGCAAAATATATAGCAAGAGAGAAGCAATCGAAATGTTTATCTGTGGATAAATGAACCTGAAAAATATTGAACAAAAATTTTAGATCAGAGACCTGAGAAATTGTCCAGTCCTATTCTTTTATTTTACAGATTGAAAAACTGAGGCTTACAGAGTTAAAATAAATGGTAAACTATCACACAGCTAGTCAGTGGAAGAGCTGAGCTTAGAATTCCACTTTCCTGATTTATAATCAAATGTTCTCATTTTATTAGGATTTCTTAACCTAGATCCTTTTATTTTTTAAAAAATGATGAAAATTTTTCAAAATAATTTCCTTGCTTCATATTTTATGTACTTTACTTCATGCATTTAAAAAAAAATCACCTAAGAAGTCATATAGATACAAAATAGATGATGTGATTCAAAACATCATAAATACAAATAAAGTAACACTGCAAGTTACATACAAAGCACAAAAAGACAGAGTAGAGCATACCACATTGGAAACAGTTAGTGCAAAGCAAAGATTCCTAGAGAAAGTGACAAAGAACAGGGATCTAGGGAAGGGAACAATAACTAATTAATTACCTAATATGTGCCTATGAGCAGCTAGGTGGGACAGTGGATAGAGCACAAGGCCTGGAGTCACAAAGCCCTGAGTTCAAATCCAGTCTCAGACACTTAGTAACTGTGGTTTTGGGCAGTTCACTTAACGTTATTTGCCTTGGTTACCTCATCTGTAAAATGAACTAGGAAAAAATGGCCAATTACTCCAGTATCTTAGCCAAGAAAACACCAGTTGGGATCACAAAGAGTCAGACATGACTGAAATGACTCAACAACAAAAATAATGTGCCAGATAATGTGGTAACCACTTTGTAAATATGATCTCATTCAATAGCCACAACAACCCTGTGAGTTTGGAGCTGTTATTATCCCCATTTTATAGGTGATGAAATCAAATGATTAAGTGACTTGCCCAGAATCACAAAGATAGTATCTGAGGGCAAATTTGACCTCAGGTTTTCTTGATTCCAGGTCCAGCACTCTATCCCCTGTGCCATCTCAACTCCCCTAGAAGATACCATGGTAAGTATAGAGACATGTATATGAGGATGACTCAACATAGAATCATATGTTAGATCTGGAAGGGCTTTTTGGTGATCTTTAGTCCAAACTTCATTTATAGGTGAGGAAACTGGAGGCCATCTAAGAGAAATATCTAGCTTAATTAAGGTGAAGGCCATGCCTGGGACCCATAAGTTGTGATTCACAAACAAGACCCTCCATCTCTTAGCTCTGGGCATTTTCTTGACCATGCCCCATGCCTGAACTACTCTCCCTCTTCTGCTCTGATTACTCATCTCTTTGGCTTTCTTTAAGTCCCAACGAAAATTCAACCTTCTGCAGGAAGCCTTCACTAATTAACAACCTTATTCTAGTGCCTTCCCTCCATTAATTATTGCCTATTCGGAGTATATAGAGTGTTCAGAGAGGACTGGAACCTCTGGTGTGAGGGCTTCCCAAGCCCTTTTCAGGGCTGTTCATCTACCTTTGGTGTCCACCTTCACTCAACTCTCATCTGTGACTCCAAGAAGCTGTAGAATGTGCAGCAGCCAAACACCAGTAAAACCATCTCTCCAGATAGGCTAAATCAAGTTGAGGCTAACTGACAGGCCTCAGATGGATCAGTGAGTTAGATGGATGTCTACCCCAAGACTATGAAGACTTCTTTCTTCATAATGGGCCAATGAGAATAATTTGTTCCAATAGCCACAAAGGTGGCTTAAGCAAGCACTGTGGAGTTTGGAGCTTGGTCAGACATCCTGGGCCATCACCAGTCATCCTGACTTTTATCTTGCCACTAGACTTTGATGACTCTGGAAGAAAGAGTGAGGCCTATGACTGTGCAACTCTGCCTCCCTTAAATCTGATTTACCAGAGAGTCAAGGCATCACCCTGTGATGTCATTGGTCCTCTTTGAAATGAAAGACAAATAACACTGCTTATTGATCCTGTATATAGCTTGTTTATATATATTTGTTTGAATGTTGTCTCCTCCACTAGATTGTAAGTTTCTTGAGAGCAAGGACTGCTTTTTCCTCTGTTTATATCCCAGGACTCAGCATAGAGCCTGACCCATATGTTTATTGATTGATTGATTCCCAGTCTGATCTTTCAGCCACACCAACGCACTGTATCCTACACAATGACACATTTTTTTAAACTGTGGCTAGAAGTTTTAATGAATTGACCTTTTCTAATGTAGTTGAATGATCAACTATGCTATGCAATGTAAACCATATATCATCTACTCTTGAATTTATTCATGAGGCCCTTCATTCCATAGATGCAGATGGCAGCCCCTCCATGACAATCTTCATGAGTTGTTATGGGCAAAAAAATGAAATAAAGTATTATGAACATTTCCTCAATGTATGTAGGATGAATCTCTAATAACAGTTGTAAAATATATTTACTGTCTTAAACTTGAACCATTTTTAGCTAACTGGAACCAACTGGAGTTTTCTCTCCTTTTGCAGGGTCTTTGTGTACTCAGGATCACCTCCACTATCCAATAAATCATCAGACAAGAAGTTTATTTTATTCAAAACTCTATATATAAACCCTATATTCCTATTAAAAGGTTTATAATAAATGGTTATGAATATAGTTGGAACAAAGGGTCTAATAGTATGTGGGGTGACAGTGAGGATAATTTTAGGTCCAGACTTGCAATTTTTTAAACAGTGAAGAGAACCTATAGCATCTTAACGAAGTATTAACTCGAAACCAAATTGTGCATTGAAATCAAATAAGTAGTTTCTCAAGACATATATATATGCACACTTATGCACATGCATGTATACATATATATAATAAATCTGTCAAATGTGTATATATGTATATGTGTGTATGTGTAAACAAACATATATGTTTTTTGAGTGCTTAGAGATATGGGAAGAAAAGTTTAGCCAAATTAGTTCTTGGTAGTTCTCTGTACCCAATAATATCATCCCAATCTCCCCTTAATTGAGTTTCTGCTATCTCTTTTTCAATAATACCTCTGTTACATGAGATATCAGGAAAGTACCACGATTTCTGTGAAACCCCTGTTCTGCTGCATAGGATTACATCCTCTCATTAAATGTGGGTTGATAATAATTATGATGGTCAGATAGTTTGATCTTAATGAAGGAAAGGAATGCAAACAATGCAAAATCTCAAAATCATTTTCATTCAATGAAAATTTATTAAAATAAGAGTCTTCTTTCAATTGTTCATTGTGGCCCTGATTCTAATTCAGAAGGAGTTTTCAAAGGCTTTGAACGGAAAGACAATTTCTTATGGGTCTTGCCAAACTGGAACAACTTAATTTTTAGTCCTTAGTCCCGGTCCATGTGTTATACAGCTTTTGCTATTGAAGAACCAGCAAATTCAACAGGAAGAGCCCATTAACCTGGAATTTTTTTCCAAAACCCCAACCACAATTAACAATCATTTATCAAGAGCCTACTTGTGTGCAGAGCATTATGGTTCAGATTTATGAAGTGCAAATATGTAAGGGACACTCTCCTCATATTTACTTTTGTAGGAGAACAACCATAAGGACAGAATACTAAATACATGATAGGGGAGTGGGAGAAATGCAACACAAAATTATACTTAAAATCTGAAGGAGAAGGTTGTGACCAACCCAGGGGACACATTTTGGTCAATGTTATTCATGAATAAGTAGCTAGAAATTAAATTCTCCAGCTGCAAGATGTGGCAACAAACCTAGATAACAAGTGAAAAAGTCAGGTTTTGGGGGATTCTCATTCCATTAATTAAGATTCTTAAAAAACAAGGATATGTAGAAAAATGTAATATCCTTAATAAGAGGCAGCTTGGAGGAACTGTGACATGGAATCTGGAGGACCTAGACTGAAATCTTGCTACAGAATTTACCTGGGTAGAGCACACCAGGCCTTGGAGTAAAAAAGACCTGAGGTCAAATCCTGCCTGGAGTACTTACTACCCATGTGACCCTAGGCAAGTAATTTACCCTCTCTCAGCCACTGTTTCCTTAACTGTAAAATAGGGTTAATAATTTTACCTACTTCCTGGAGTTATTGTAAAGAGATAATATGTATAAAGTACTTAGTACAGTCCCCGACATACAGTAGTCACTTAATAAAGTCGTGTTACCTCCTTTCCTTAATCTTTTTTTTTTTGCGTGTCTTAGGCTTTTTTTATTTGTACAATGATAGATGGCCTTCCAGATATAACTCTATGATCTTAAGAATGTTTTTAGACATATAAGACAGACTGATATTTATGATACGACAATACGATACAATAAAAATTTATTAAGCAGTTGCTATGTGTCACACACTGTGTTAATTGCTGAGGACATAAATAAAAAGAAAAATAATCTCTGCCCTCACAGATCCTGTAATACAAGGGAGAAACAATGCACAAAAGATGGTACAAAGAGGAGGGGAAGGAAGAAGGTAAGGTATGGACAACATGATGTTGGAGTAGAATCCAGGTAATGCAGCTGTTGAGAAATTAAGAGTAGTTCAGCCTTTCTGAACCTTTTCCAAAAGGCAGTTTTTATTCCTTTGTTTGGTTTTCTGGCTCTAGACCTCTGAGCAGAGACAAATAAAGGTACTGATGAGGACAGAGTACCTAAGCAGATGCAAATTCTGTATCTCCTGATGATGAATTTCCTGGTGATGAGCTTTTCCTAGGGTAAAGCATGATAATGGTGAAGTCAAATACACTATTTAGATTATACTGTAATCAAGGCACTATGCTGAGGATACAAAGAAAAAGAGCAAAATATATACCCCTTTCTTCAAGAACTTACAATCTAATGGGAAGAAGAACACCATAGGCACAAATAGATGTGATATAGGCATAGGTGTCGATAGATGGTTGGCAATTATCCCTGAATACTTCAGCACCATCAATGACATTACCTCTCTCACCCTTAGGGCAACTTCCCATTCAGGGCAAAAGGTAATACTGGCCCGGATATGATGATATCAGAGCCCATAGTCTAATCATACTCATGAATATAGATATTGTAAATTATAGATTTAGTGCTGGAAGTAACCTCAGAAGTAACATAGTCCAAATCTCTCATTTTACATATAAATAAACTTAAGCCCAACAAAATAATTTCATAAAAGTCAGGGTTATAGATCTATAACTACAAGATACATCTGTGGCCATATAGCCTAATTCAATCATTCTACAGATGAGGAAACTGTGGCCCAGAGATGCTAAGTGACTTGCCTAAGGTCTCACAGGTAGTAAACTGAAAGAAGAAAATTTGAACCCTGGTCTTCTAATTCCAAAGACAGTTTTCTTTCCACTGTACTGGGGTAAAGAAGGGATTCAAATGAAGTTTTCTAGGAAAATATGACCCCTACAGTTGTTTTTTTCCCCCATCTCTGAACCCAACACTTTATAATACATGCTCTGTGTAGAAAGAAAGTGACATACATATGCTGGGGCCACTTGCTTCCTTCTCCTGAACACATACACAATTCTTTTAAAATGTTTCATTTCAGTGGATAATTGAAGAGTTCATTTTTTTTCCTTAGATAGTTATTATC
The DNA here is from genome assembly GCF_900497805.2 of Vombatus ursinus. NCBI lineage: Eukaryota > Metazoa > Chordata > Mammalia > Diprotodontia > Vombatidae > Vombatus > Vombatus ursinus. Next base: position 9,867,387 of record NW_020945014.1, on the reverse strand, counting down.
TCTCAATATACAGCATAATTTCTTATATGTAACGTGATAAGTCATAATCTCTGTATTGATTCATTGAATTGGCAAGGTTTTCATCAATTACAAATTCCACCTCTTCTATGAAGCTTTCCCTTATGTCATTCCCACTTTATCTAGGGATTGTGTATGTTAGGATTAAAGGGGAGGAGGAACTCTTGTGCTTTTATTGAACCTCTTTTATATGCTTAGCATGTTCTGTTGTGCCATATGCTTCTATGTGTACATTTCTGATCAACTGCACTAGCCAGTAAGCCCCTGAAGGCCTGGCACAGTGCTTTATTCAAATATCTATCTGCTTTGGGATCATATTTAAGGCCTTACAAATAGTAGGTAGGTACTCAGTGAATTAATTTGTCTTTAGAGGCCATGTCTACAGACTGTGGCTACAAATAGCAAATGAAAAGTGAAACGAGTTGATCTGTTCTTTATATTCAGGAATGGTGATAGGTGAGAGACATTCATTAGGAAGGACATCAATAGAACTTGGAAAATGAGTCATTTCTAGTACGACTGAGGAAAAGAAAAAAGACAGTGATGAACACTAACCTTGGATACAAGATGACTAGAAAATTAAGAATGTAATAAGTACATAACAAGTGGAAAGACCCAGGTAGGGGAGAATGGGGTCTAATGCTAAGGTTCTCTTTGTCTTGTCTCTCTCCTTCCATCCTTCCTTCTTTCCTTCCTTCCTTTTTTCTTTTTTTATTCATTCATTCTTTCTTTTTTCTTTCTTTTTGTACTGGTTTTTAAAAATATAAAAGTAAACTTGTTTAAAACAGGACAGTTAAATCAGCATGATGATATATTGCTCTGGTAATTCCTTCTTCGAAATTGATTCTGAAATATCATATATTTTCTTTCACAGAGATGCATTTTGACTATGCTTTGTTTTGATCTTTATAAGTTATATTGAAGCCTTAGACAAACAAAGAGGATTACAAGGGCATTTCATTCAGGGAAACTCTTTTTGAGTATATGCAGGGGCACAACTCAGTCTTTTCCTGTCTTTCAGATAATAATACGTTTTCCACATTTTTTGATATATTGTTTTTTCACATCTACCTGTGGGTCTGCTTCTCTTGTTATATGACCAGATCAAGTGTCACCACCTCCACAAAGTCTTCCTTCATGAGCGTAAATTGATCAATTTTTTCTAAAGCATTTTGTGGGGATCTTTCCTTTTCAATTATATCATTCTATGTTGTAATTATTTGTGTACATATATGTTATATTCTTCTCCACATTAGACTATAAACTTCTTGAGGGCAAATATATGATTTTTCTTTGTATTCCCAGCATACCATGTAACATATTATACACAAAACGTAGTTAGGATTATTATATCTTTTGCATGGAATTTGATGATGGCTTTGTAAATCATTCATGTATTTGCAAATATTCAGTTACAAAATGGAAGCTAAATACCAAGAACTATGACTTTTTATTTCATTGTGGTTCATGGCCACTAAGGACACATAGTTTGAATCTTGAAGATGGATTTCACTAAAAATATATATAATGCCCAAAAATATGCCTTCTGAGTAGCATCAATGTGGAAGTTATATTTCTCCTTAAAATTTGCAAAGCACTTTACATATATATTATGTCCTTTGACATATTAACTTAATAAAGTAGGAAATACATGTGATGCCAATCACTATTTTATAGAAAAGAAAACAGGCATACAAAAGTTAAGCAACTTGCCTATGATCACCCATATCACGGGTTTCAGAGGCTGAATTTGATGCCAAATTTATTGACCACTCCCGCACCCAGGAAAAAAAAAAACAAGGACTTTAACTATTTTTAGAACATGCTGCCTCTCAATATGTATTATTTTGAGCAGAGAGTCTTAATTTGGGGGGAGGTAATGGACCCTTTTGTAAGTCTAGTGAATCCTATGGACCCCTTCACAGAATAATGTTTTTTAAATATATAAAATAAAATATCTGAATTACAAAGGAAACCAATTCTGTTGATATAAAGACACAACTTCTTCCTATCTATGTTCATGAACACCATATGGGTGTGAAACGCTACAGATCATGTTAGACATTTTTACATGTTTTTTAGTGAAATTGCATTGCTTCCTCTTTTTTTTTTTTTGGTTTTGTTTTAAGGGATGGATCAATAAAGGCAGAAAGAAGGAAAGCTACATTTGGGAATCAGTGTCTACAAATGAAGAAACCCAAAGAATTTTAATGGACAAGTGCAAAAGCATAACAGAGCAGTCAAAAAATGCTTTGTTTTTTGGGTTGCATTGAGAGGAAGAGTATTCACAGTACGGAAGGTTTAAAAGGATCAATCTTAAAAGGCTGTCTAATCCAACCTTCTCCTTTTATACATGAGGAATCCAAGTCTCAGGAACCTAGTGACTTTTTCATATTCACTGAAGTAATAAACTTTAGAAGAAGGAATTAAGCCCAGGCCCTTTGATTCAAGCTGATGATCTTTCTACCTTATTGCACTTTCTCTATAGTTCACGTCATACTTCAAGTGTTTCATTTAGTTCTGAATGCCATGCTTTTGGAAAGATATTGATTAGTCAATCTAGAGAGGAAGATTTGATTAGGAATGCAAAATTGTTCCACAAGGAGATTAATTGAAGGAACTTGGACTTGGGGGTTTAGAGGAAATAATTTGGGGAGATAAAGAAATTATCTTCAGGCAATTTGTGGGAAAATATTGAACTGAATGACATTTACATAGAGACTTGCTTCAATATGATAGGGGAAACAAGCTTTCTAAGAGTTAGAGCTATCAAAAAGTAGAAAGGGAGGTTTCAAGGGCTTTATTCATTTAGATATTGGACAATAACTTGTGCTTGTGAAGGAGATTCCTACTCAGCATGTATTGGTTAAGATTTGAGGCCCCCTAAAGCCCCAAGATTTTAAGATTCAATGATTTGTGTTCTCAGTTATCAAATTCAGTTTAAACAGATGTCATAGGATATCATCACCCTTCAGAGAAGAGTCAATAGAAAATGAGTTTCTTTATGATCAGAGGACCCAAAGACTCAATAACCAGGTAGAATTGATAACATAGCAATAAATATAGTGGATTCAATGAGATAGGTGCAGGGAAGTAGATGAAATGGAGATTTTTTTTCTTTTTTGGACAATAAAAAATCTCCTTGAGCAAATTGCCAGTCTCAATAAACTTGAAGAACCATATTACTATCACCATACAGGAGTCTATTAAATAAATAAAGAGTTTCTTTTTTCCTGTATTATTTTTCATCTTGATTTCATCTTTGCAATCAAGGTTTGCAGAAGTTGGCAACCTTTCTAGAGGACAACCTCCGCCCTATAATGGAATGAAATCTCTGTGAAAAGTCTGGGTTTTTCTAAGTGAGGTCACTCTAAAAGTGGATGTAGACTGTGTTTTAATTTTGCCCATATCTTGGGAACTCAGAAGACCTGGAAGAGTAGAACCCTCAAAGGAGAGTCTCAGAGTGGACAGAATGGTGTACTTAGAGACAGGAAGACTGCTGCCTCAGAAATGTACTAGTTGTGTGAAGCTGAGCAAAATATTTAACCTTTCTGAACTTCAGTTTCTTCATTTGTAAAATGGAGCCTCAATGGCCTCTTAGGTATTTTCCAGTTCTAAATCCCACTCCTGATATTCTCTCTCTCTCTCTCTCTCTCTCTGTCTCTCTCTCTCTCTTTCTCTCTCTGCCTTCTCACAGATACTATACCCAGTTTATCCAGTGTATAACTTATTTGTATATAGTTGCTTGCATGTTGTTTCCCTCATTGAGCTCTTTGAGTACATGGATTATCCCTGCCCTACCCATTTTTCTCTGTATTCTCTTTGCTTGCTTAGTGAAATGTCTGAAACAGAGTAGATACTTTATAAATGCTTGTGGACTGACTGACTATGAAACACCAGCACTCCGTTTAGCTCTGTGACTGCATGACTGAAATAGTTTAGCTATGGCCTAAAATAGCTGCACTAGCCAGTGACCATGGAAATGATTTTAGATGATTTCCTGGGAGTTGGGGATAATTCAGAAGACATGAGCTAATTTTGAAAGAAATCCCTTTGCTGTCATCTACTATAACAGAGCCAATTTAGATAAATCCTTGAACTGGGATTCCTCATGCATAATATATTTCACTAAACAAAGTGAGGCCAAACCAGAACATTAATAGTGTCCAAATGATTGCTTAGTTTTAGTGCCAGACTTTTTCTTAAAAACTCCAATTTGTAATCTCAGCTGTGCAAACAAAGACCAAAGAGGAAAGATTAAGAATATTCTAGGGACTTTGAAAAGTTCAAAGAGAGCTTGTATTATAAACACCAACTACTTCCTAGGCTTCAGCGATGTTTTCTCTATCTGATCTGTATGATAACTAGACTGTAATCTGGAATGAAAGAGCCACTCAAGTGTGATATTCAATGATACCCAACTTCAAATGATGACTTCAGTTACTACACTAGTCCACCTGACAGCCCTGAAATATACCCAGAGGGCAGAAAGACAGAGAAAAATAACAATAGCTCACACTTTTAAAGAACTTAATGGTGACAAAACTTCCACACACATTTTCTCATTTGATTCTCCCAGCATAGGTAAGGTGAAAGTTAATAGCCTTATTTTACATAGGAGAAAATGAAGGCACAGAAAGTTTAAAGAATATACACAACATTCCATAAAAAGTGTGAAAAAGGCATAAGGAATTTGAACATTCAAGTCAACAATATATACATATATATATATTGTTTGGTTTGGTTTGGTTTGGGTTTTTGTTTTGTTTTGTTTTGTTTTTTTTTTGTCATGGAGAAGACAAGAATTAAGGGTGGATATGATAGCTATCCTCAATTATTCAAGTGCTACCAAATGAAAGCAGTATTAGACATGTGTTCTGTTTAACCCTAAAAGGGAAACCAGGGGTAGAAGGAGGAAGTTGCAAAGAGTCAAAGTCATGATGAGAGAAAAAAAGTTCTTAACAAATATAGCTGTCAATCGATCTACCTCAAAAAGTGCTGGCTTCTCTCCCAATAAATGACTTCAAACATAGTTATGAATTATTAAAAGTGGATATCCCTCTCAGGTATGGATTGAACTAGATGGCTGTTGAATTCCCTGTCAATTATAACATCTGTGAATCTGTGATGTATCATTAGCATGTAACAAGAAACCCCATGGAGGATTGTCCACATATCCCATACAATTGGGGAAGCAGTAAGGGAGTAAACCATGACACAGATGGACAGTTGACATGTACTTTAATCCCCACTATTGTAGGAAATTAATCAGACAGTGCAGGTCTAATGAGAAAGTGTTTGCATGACCAGCAGCCCCAGAGTGCATTTGCCTTCTAAAACACAGAGTGGTACTTCAAGGTAGAAAAGGATTGGGAGGAGTGTCTGTTGATGCTGAAGAAGATCCACATTTTTGGGATGTTGCCTCACTATTAATCTGGTCATCTAAGTTCAATTCCTTTTGCAGGACAGGAAGGAAACAAGCAATTTATTAATTACCTCTAAGTGTTTTACAGATATTATCTCATTTGATCTTCGCAACAATTTTGTGAGTTAGGTGTTATTATTATTTTTGTGCATCTTATTTTACTGGAGTGTTATATGACATTTTACCAAATGGCTTCAGAGTTTAGGGTGGGGGAGGGAAAAGACCCAAAAAATAAACTGGGATGGAGGGGGGAAAGGAGATCTGGCTCTAATGGGCAAAGAATGTACTCCCTTCCTTCCACCTTTCAGGGTTGGCTGAGGGAATTGAACTAAATTACAACTTTGGGTAGGTATTATAATTATCTCCATTTTACAATTGAAGAAATGGAGGCAGACAGATTACAGTGCCTTGCTCTGGGTCAGATAGCTAATAATTGCCTGAGACTATATTTGTTTTCAGATCTTCCTGACTCCAGGTCTAGGAGTCTCTTTACTGGGTCACATTATCTGTTGTGTCTAAGCCATGGGGTGATGATGATTCATAACAATACAAGACTCTGGGTTTAAAAAAAAGAACTCATTGGAGACAAGGGAAAATTGTGTTGACTATTTATGAACTTTTGTGGAGGTAATTTATGTGTTTTCTGATTTTGTCTATTTGTTCCTGTGAGTTCTTTGCATTTTTTTTTGTAGGGGAAGATGTGAAATAAAGATTATTTTATACATAATATGTACTGGTTGATTTTAAAGATGGAAGGAACACAAATATTCATGGCCTCAGAAACAATCATCAAAACATATCAATGCATTTCCTGAGTAGCTTTTGCAGAGAGAATGACTAGCAAACAACGAGGAAGAGGAAGTTTTGCCAAAAACTTAAGCAAAGTGAGTTTTTGAGAGGGATAGGCCCCGGATATCAAAACCCCTCACTTGGTTTATGGATCTTAAATTGCAGATTCTGGGAAAGATGTAGTATCTAGCAATAATAGGTTTATGCCTCCTGATACTCCTGCTGCCTTAAGTACTTTATTTTATTTTAACTTTTGGGAACTTTTACTTTTGGGACCAACTCCAAAGGGATCAAAGAGCCATAGAGTGAGTAAGAGAGAGAGGATCATGATCATGGAATCATTATATTAAGTCAGTATTAGGGTAGTTGGAGGGAAAAATATATGGATAGATAGATAGAGAGAGAGAGAGAGAGAGAGAGAGAGAGAGAGAGAGAGAGAGATAGAAGGCACAGGATGAATTGAAGATGAAGGGGTGATATCTAAAAAATAAAATTAAGGGATGAGAAAGGATTATACTGGGAGAAGGAGAAAGGGAAAGGAAGAATGAGATAAATTATCTCACATAAAACAGACAAGAAAAAGCTTTTACAGTGGAGGGGAAGTGGGGGAAGGTGAGAGGGAATGAGTGAATCTTATTCTCATAGGATTTGGCTTAAGGAGGAAATAACATACACACTCAATTGGGTATGGAAATCTATCTTACCCTATAGGAAAATAGGGGAGAAGGAGATAAGAGAGGGGGGGAATAGAAGGGACTGTAGATTGGAGGAGGGGATAATCAGAAGCAAACACTTCTGAGGAGGGATAGGGTCAAAAGAGAGAATAGACTAAATGGGGTTGGGATAGGATGAAGGGAAATATAGTTAGTTTTTCACAACATGACTACTATGGAAGTGTTTTGCATTACTACACATGTACAACCTGTATTGAATTGCTTTCCATTTCAATGAGGGTGGGTAGGGAGGGAGGAAAGGAGAGAATTTGGAACCCAAAGCTTTAAAAACAAATGTTAAAAATTGTTTTTATGTGCAACTGGGAAATAAGACATACAGAAAATGGGGTATAGAAATATATCCTGCCCTAAAGGAAAATAGAAGGGGAAGGATATAAGAGAAGTGGGGGTGTGATAGAAGGGAGGACAGATAAGGGGAAGGGGTATTCAGAATGCATGTTGTCTTGGGGTGGGGGAGGAGTGAGGTAGTGAGAAAATTTGGAACTCAAAATCTTGTGGAAATGAATGTTGAAAACTAAAAATAAATTAATAATAAAATAATTAATAATTAATTAGTTAATTAAAATACTTTTTAAAGGTTGATACTTTCAGTATTTTGATACTTCAATTAAAATTATTGCATGACAATTTGATGAATCAGAGAGATTGGGAGTCAGAAAACCTAGCTATTAGAGCTAACATTGCATCTGTATGACCTTAGATAAATCACTTATTCTTTTTGAATCTTACTAATAACAGTTCATTCTGCAAAAGGACTTTTAAGATTTACAAAGTACTTTCCCTAACATAACTTTATAAGGTGGGGAATATAAATGTTATCCCCATTTTACATATAGGAACTAAGGCTTAGAAAAGTAAGCTGAATCTGCCATGATGATCCAAACTCACCCTCCTGATTGCAAATTTATTACTCTTTCTACCACATCATGTTGCCTTAGTTTCTTCATTTGTAGATTGACTACAACACATTTATGTTATTTATATGTTACATAACATTTATGTTATGTTATTTTGCTATGAGGTGATGCGAGGTGATGTGATGTGATATATGTTATGGTATTATGGCATTGATAAGGTAGAGAAAGTTTAGAGGATGTCAGTTAGGGTAATGATAGGGCCCTGGGTCTTGACATATTTTAATGAAACTGTATTTATATACCGTAGAGGATATTCTTAGTCATTTCTAGAATGGACTCTGTGAGGTTGTTTCAAACTTTGAGAGTCTTGTAAGTAATTAAAGATTTAAAACAAAGAGTTTTACTTTGGCCTAACACAGCAAGAACGTATAACCTGGATAGAGCAGCACTTAGTTTCTTTATCTCTGTGGCCTTCTCACTTCCATTTGCAAACTGGTTTGGTCATCGAGGGATGGTGGATGTTAATCCAATAAACTTAAGAAATCTACCAAGTCTGACAGGATGGTTCCATGTTGCTGGGACTTTTCATGCCCTTAGATAAGTAGGAAACTTTTTCAGGGAAGCTTAGGCAAACCACAAAGGCCAATTAGGTTGTGGAAACATTTTTTTCTTCCTTTAGACAAAGCCTTCTTATGTTGTATGTGGGAGAAAGGAGCAGTGTCAGGAAAACGCTGATCCTTTCACAAATATCTCCCAAGATTTCTTCTAATTCACATAGTGATTGGCTTAGACTTTTTGCCTAAAACTAGGCAGACAGTCAATACTACAGATTCTGGGAATAGTCCAGGTATGGTTAGTACCTTCACTGGTGAGACAGGAATGCAGGGTTCTTGAGGGTATCATTTGTAATGCAGCTTCAGGTGACAGTTCATTTAGGGCTTTTGATGACTGCTTTGTGGTTATTTTTAGATACTTCCTATTTTCTCTTTCATCATTTTAAACATTATGGGTACACTGGCAAATTTTGGCAAGGAGTCTCCACAGGCCCAGAAAGTAAAAAACAAAGAAATACTCTGAACAATTAACAGCTTTGGAAACAACCACTATAGAAATATAGGGAGAGGGTGGGGATGAGGGAGGGATCTCTAGAGGGGAGGAGGAGGGAATAGTTTAAAGGAAGGGTATAGAGGTGTGTTTATATTAATGGGAATGAGAGGATGAGGGAGGGATACTAGGAAGAGAGTGGGTTAGTAAAAGAAGGGCAAAGTGGCAGGCAGAGGTAAAGTAGAGGAGTTAGGAGGGACAGGAAATAGATATGCACAAATATAAGAACAAAATGTGTATATATGTATATGTCTATAACTACAAATAAATTTATCTGTGCTTAATTATAACCTTTGGGGAGAGGAGGAAAGGGGAAAAAAGAACAAAGTAAAAAGTGCACAGCAGAGAACAAAAGAACACTTACAAGGAAGTAAAAAAAAGATGGACAGCTCTCAACACTACACATAGTATTTCCTATAAAGGCTCTTTTGAAATGGAAATTTATTGCTATATATTTTGAATCCTCTCTTACATTCTGCTCTGCACATGACATGCTTTTTTTCTTTTCTTATTTTGTATGTAAGTTTCAATATGTTTTTTTCTTTTCTTACTGTGTATTTAAGTTTTAACAATAAAAAATAAATTTTAAAAAGTGAAAGCTGAAGCTTTAAAATGAATAAAAAGTATTTCCTGTTCAAAAAGAAAAAGAATGGATAGATCAAGAGAAAGTTTTCTGATGATGAGGGAGATACAGGTGTATTTGTAGACAGCAGGGAAGAAGCCAGCAGACTGCCTGAATTAACTAACTAATCAGAAAATTAGTTAGGAACTTAGATGGTAGACTAGGTAATCTGCCTGAGAAGATGAGACAGAATGGGAGTATTTGTGCATTGGCAAGTAGAACCCCATCTTCATGTCAGACAGAGACAGGACAGAATAGGGGAAGGCATTTCAGTGATGTAAGATCAGGAGAGGGGAAAAAAAGGCATGTCTCTGTGAAATATTTTTCAGTAAAATATGAGACAACATCCTCAGCTGAAATGGTAGATACAGGCAGGAAGAAAACTTGGGAGATATGAGGAGGGATGAAAAAGTGTGGAAAGCTGCTCTTTCAGAGAATCTAATTATAAAACAAAAACAGCTTTGAGGATGTGAAGACATTGAGCTCCTAATATATTTGCATAAACTACTTTATTTTAGTACAAATCATTTTTTCACAATAGTCTGGTTAGATTATGGATTATTATTTCCCTCACATAGATATTTGAGCTACAATCCAATCCTTTCAATTTACATATGGAAACTGGAGATGCTCAGGGATTGGCTCAGGGGTTCACAAGAAGAGGCCTACATATGCATGGAGTCATGAGAGACCTGGGTTTGAATTCTACCTCTACGAAGCTAGCTGTGTGATCATGGGCAAAGCACTTAACCCCTATTAGCCTCAGGTTCTTCTTCAGTCCCTAATGTACACTAGGGAATTGGAAATGGCACTAAAGAACAAAGATGAGAAGAACTGGATGTGAGAAACTTAAAACACAGGAAGTATTGTTGGAGGTAAGACAATTTTGAGGATGCTGAAGGGATCAATTCTTAAGTCATCCAGAAAAAGAAGAGGAGTGCAATCAAATGCTTAAAACATCACATTGTTTTACAGACAAATGAATGCAAGAGAATATACAACTGTCAACCAATATGCCCATTTTCTCACCTCTGTAAGATGTGACAATAACATACATTTTTGATGCAGATATGAGAAGAGAATTAGCAGGTTGTGTTTTATAGAAGTCAACATGTTTACTATTACAAAACTTACTGAGACATTTAGAAAATACAAGATACCAGTATGTTCAAGGATTATTGACTACAAAGAAATCAATCAGTTAAATAAAATGCTATCTTAAGTTTTCATCTTAAATAAGGTATTTCTCATACATTTGATAAAACCATTCAAGTTTTCTTGAAAAGTACAATAAACATAACTGCTTGACAACATTCTGATCGCCAGTATCAAAGAAGACATACAACTTAAAGATGAATGGTTGCCAAACTTATAACGTCTATGCATATAATTCTAGATCTATATACCCTGCCTTAGTTTATCTCCTGATATATAGTCATATATCACTCAGTGCCACTAGAAAATCTCAAAATGGATGCCTTATCAGTATTGCAAATTCCTCTCTTCCCCTTGAAATAAAGGCTAATTTTTACTTAGTAACACTTTTTTTCTGGTAACTTTTTATGACTTTGAGTTATGAAACATCACGTCTTGTGAAGAATTAAAGATGAGGATCATTGAAAGGGTGATGAAAAGTTACTTCATAAGAGCAAATCAACTACAAAAAATTACCAAGAAAACATTACCCAATAGACATGGCAGAAAGAATGTTATCACACAGATGCATAATGGGAAAAGAAGGCAACCCGATAATGTAGTGAAAGTGAGGACTTATTGGTACTCTTTTGATGTGCTCCACTGGTGTTCTTTCAGTGAAAGTAGTATTAACCCTAGGTCCATTGATGGGAAACTGTACAGAAGTTTCACACAAATGGTGGGTGAATATCACGAGAAATTACTGATAATCTGTGGTCTGAATTTTTGTATATCACTGATACCATACATCAATATTTAGAAGATTGCTGTTTTCATCATAGGAAAAGCTCATCTCCTAGTCAGAATGCCTATTTATTGAATGGATCTTAGAGACTCAGTTAACTCAGTGTTGTACAGTGGGAAGAACATTGGAAGTGTTTTTAGAAGTGGGTTTAAATACCACTTTTGATGACCATTACTTGTGTGAATTTGAGCAAATGTCTTCATTTCTTTGAGCTCCTTTGTATCATCTCTAAAATGAGGAACCTTGACCAATTTCCTTCTGAGGTCCCTTCTAGCTACAGATCTATGATTCCATATTCATACAGTTAGCATTACAGACAGAATTTGAGCCTAAGTGGGTAGCATGTATATAAAAATCCTAGTGAAATAGAAAAGATTAACATGATCTCTATGCAAAGATGACATGAATTCAAATATATATGTATATATATGTATATATATATAACTTCCATATCAATATATCTATATTGATCTTTCTCCTAATAATGCACCACCAATTTTGTACTGGAAATTTCTGACTAGATGCTCCCTAGGTAGTTCAAATTTACTGTGTCCAAAATGGATGTTATATTTTCCCCAAAACCTTCTTTCTAACTCTGCTGTTTCCAAACTAGGAAACATCACTATCTTTCCAGTCTTTCAGGTTGACAAACACAGATTTGTCTTTGTCTCTTCACTATCATTTTCCCAGTCTAATCACTTGTCAATTCTATGGATTCTAGCTTATCGTCTCTCATACCCACTCCTCTCCACCTGTGTTCAAGCATTTATTACCTCCCTTTGGGATTTTTACAATAGCTTACTAACTGGCTTCCTGCCTCTAGCCTCTCCTCTCTCCAATGCAGCCTTCTTTCCACACAGCTGCCAAATTGATATTCCTTATCTAACGATATCACAACCTGTTCAACACTCTCCAGTGTCTCTCTGTTGCCTGAAGCAAAAAATATAATCTCCTCTGTTGAACATTTATCTCAGTTTGGATCCAGCCTACTTTTCCAGACTTCTTATATAGTTCTTCCCTCACCTATTCTAAATTACAATCAAATTAGTCTATTTGCTCTCCTCATACTTAACATTACATCTTTAACCTATGTACATTTGCACAGATTAGCTCTCATGTCTGGATCACATTCCCTCATCACTTGTTAATTTTAAAATCTCAGGTTTCCTTGAACTCTAAGTACAATTTCCATTTTGTACATGAGGACTTTCCCAATCTATCCTGTTGCTAGTGACCTTCAACCCCACAAAGAGAAAAAAATAGAAGTAGGACTTATGATTTCATTGGTATACAGAAATCTTCATTGAGAAAACTCCCTCTACCAGCTGGTTGGGCATCTTCTCTGCAACTTAAAAAGCTGCCCAGAACCTTGAGAATTTCAGTAATGTGCCCAGGATGCTATGTCAAATATGAATCAAAAGCAGGACTGGAACCTAGGTCTTCCAGACTCTGAGACTAACTCCCCTGACCTGAGAGGCAGCATGCTGTAGTCAATAGAGGTATTTTCTAATTTAGAGTCAAGAATACTTGGATTCAAATCCTTCCTCATATACATTCTAGCTATGTGTCTCTTGACAAATCACTTAACCTCTCTAGTAAGTATCTCTCTGAGTAACAGATTTATTACTCAATGATCTCTATCTAATTTTATCTCCCACGAGCTCTGCTCACTGAATACTAATCTTATTTTTATTTTGTTTATGTTGTACGTTTACTTTTGTGTACACTTGTTATTTCCTCAGATAGAATATAAAGTTCTTGAGGTCAAAGATTTCATTTTTGTCTTTCTAGCCTCAGAGCCGCAGAACAGTAACTGAAACATAATAGGTGGTGATTTATTGACTCTGTTTATGTCAATGTTTAATCTATAAATTCAAAATTGCAAACATTAAAATGCTAAATATAAATGTTGGCTATTACTATTAGCCAGTAGCAAAGAAGAGATTTGAACTTGAACTCTATAAATCCAAAATTAGGAAACTTTTCACTAGTCCATAGGTAAGGATTGAGCCTGAACCAGAGAAGAATTTAGGCCCACTAATCTACTCTATCTAGGTCTCCAAAAGTCCCTTCTCCCTTCCTTTATGCCCCTAACTATTTTCAAATAATGAAAAGTAGCAGTAATTCCAATGACAGCAATATCTCCAACTATGCCTTACCCTTCTTAATTTTGACATATTTTCTAACAACCAACATTATCCTAATCTTGTGTCATTTTATGACTTCATTGATGAGAAAATGAGAGGATGGCATTCAGACCCAGAAGTGGAGTCTTCTTTGAGAACAGGAACATAGGAGACAGAAACAATAGCAACAACATCATTTCAGCCTATCTGAGTTTAACAGACTAGGAAGAAAAAAAGGAAGGGCAAAACACACACACAAACATGTACACTCACAGCACTTTAAAGACATCCAAGCAGATGATCAGATCTCACAAAAACCTGGAATGTTCCAATCTCTATACTCAGCCCATCTGTTGTCTTCTTCTGATGCAGATGCAGTCCAGACAGCAAGAAGAAACACAAAAGTAGTAGGTCTGCATTTCCACCAAAATGACTTCAACTGGTATTTGAGGGGAGTGTAAGCTTTTAAGTTACCTAGTTTGTAAAGGGCCAGGACAGCCAACTTTTTGTAAATTAGCATACTTCAAGATTCCATTACAAGAATGCAATATATTCATAATCTTACATTTTAGAAAACCATTAACTCTAGAAAAGATCTTTGAACTTAATATTAGCAGGGATATGCAAATCAATGGATGAATTTTAAAACATTTATTAAAAACCTAACATATATTGGGTGCTGCATTATAGCTGGAACAAAGTATCTACTGATTTAGGCTATCAGCTCTAAAGCTGTACAGATCAAGTTTTATCTTTAGGAAAGATAGATAGAGATAGAATGTGTACACATATACATGTGCATATATACATATATAATTACATATTAATTTCATCAATAGATGTACATATACATATGTGAGTATATATGTATATATGACCACATATATGTTGTTGTAAGAATTGTATAGACATATGTATATATGTCTATAATTTTAAGGACAAAATATATGGAGATATATATAGATATGGGTTTATATTGTTGTTGTTATTTGTCTTTTTTTTTTTTTACTTTTTGGTGAGGCAATTGGGGTTAAGTGACTTGCCCAAGGTCACACAGCTAGTAAGTGTCAAGTGTCTGAGGCCTGATTTGAACTTTGGTCCTCCTGACTCCAAGGCCGGAGCTCTATCCACTGCGCCACCTAGCTGCCCTTGTCTTTTATTTTTGAGGAGGACCAGTGACATCACAGGGTGATGTCTTCACTATGTATGAATTGGATTTAAGTGAGGCAGTTGCACAGTCATCAGCCTCACATTTTCTTCCAGAGTCATTAAAGTCCAGTGACAAGACAAAAGTCAAGATGACTGGTGATGGACCAGGATGCAGTGGATGATCTTGGTCTTCGATGTCTGATGGAGCTCTAAGCACTCCAACAAGGTCTGTTTCTGCCACCTTAATGGCCACTGGAACAGTTGTTCCCATCTGCCAATTCCACCGGGGAAGTCTTCACATGCTTGGGATAGACACCCCACTAACTCAAAGATGGATTTGAGACTTGTCAGGTACCCTCACCCTGATTTAGCCCTTCTGCCAAGATGGTTTACTGGAGCATGGCCACTGTGCATGCTACATATGTATAAATGTGTGTATATACATGCATATGGGTATATATACATGTTTATGTGGATACATATATAGATATATGTATATATACACACATTATATACAGTTTGTGTATATAGGTTCATATCTATATCTATCTATCATTTATACTTATATAAAATCATAAAATTGGGTCAAGCCTCAGGAGATCTAAACTTCAGTGCCATCTTCTCTAATCCGTTGTAACCATTCAGACTAACAAAGTATCGACAAAGAATGGTTCTATTAAACAGCTATAAAAATAAAAGGCAATATATTATTCACTCTTTTTGACATTCTTTCCTCTTCCTGTTTATGTCCCTCTACTCCAACCCCCAATTTCAAGGTTGAGAACTTAGTCAGGGTTCACTTAACATAGACGAGGGTTTGATAAATTGAATTTAATGTTTCTACAAAGAGACATCAGCTCAGATGTATTTACCTGCTTATCTCTGTGGTTCTTCTACATTTCCCTCTCTGAAATCTATAGTCTCCTAAGTAAAGGAAACCTCAACTTTCCATCTGAAGGCCAGTCAGTTCAGTAGAACAACTTCCCTTCCTCAGCGTTATCTAATAATGCAGTCAATTATGTTGGTGGATTCATCACTCTGTAGCTACCAACCTATTCTCAGTGCCTTGGAGTTCTGATTTTCTCTTGGTAAGGATAACAAGCTTCTCTTCCCAGCTTCAGTGGAAAGTATTTCCTCTTGTCTTTTCTTAACCTTTCATTGCAAAATAACTGCATCTGATTTGGAAGCACAAAAGATGAAAAGACCAAAGCTATTTACATGCACTAATTACTATAACACATAACTGGAAGGAAACATAGAGATCATTTAATTCACACCCTTTTTTTAACCTCCCATGGACTTGGAATTCTGCTAGGCATAGTCAAATAATTCATTGAATTTATATGTTGTATCTACTTGAATACATGAAAGGCATGTGATGTCAGTATTATAGAGTATTCCTAGTAAGGGAACAAGCTCTGCTAATGCAGATAGCAAACCATCTGACTTAGATAAATTTTACAGATTTGATTTAGACAGTGGGAGGTTAAGTGGATGAGTCCACAGTCATAGAGTTAAAAAGCTTCAGAATCTTAGATTTGAATCTAAATCTTCTTAACACTCAGCCTATTACCCTAACCACTGTTCCATACTGGTACTACTTGTCATATACTCCAATGAATATAAGATATTATTAATATGGGTATCACCTTAAATAAAGTAGATCATAATTCATCTATTCATTCCTATCAATGTGTGTCCTTCCATAACTGTACCACAGGTTTCCAACAGAATAAGTTGAAGCCTTTTTTCAAATATAGATCACATTTTATGGCTTCCAATGACACACACAGAGTCTTCATTAAATCCTCTCTCTGTGTTTCTCTCTATCTATCTCTCTGTCTGTCAATCTGTCTATTTGTCTTTCTGTCTGTAATCTGAATCTGTCTTTGTGTCTCTGTCTCTCTCTCATGAGTACAGACACACACTCCCTCTTCTTTTCCTTCTCCCTTCATTTTACTTTCTCCTTCCATGTAGTGATCAGTCCATATTTCCATATATACATTTCTTTAATGAAATTCTTCATTATAATGTTTAATTTTGGTAATTATTTTTCTCTCTATGACTCTTAGAGTAATCATCAACTTCATTGTAGGGGTGGGGAGCAACTCTCCAAAGGACCAGAGTTCCTGTTAGGTTGTTCACTGAAAAAACTTCAAGAAGTATATATGTTCCTCTTTAAAATACTTAGGATGGGAAGGGTTTTTGGTTTCTTTTTCCCTTTGCAAAGAATTTTGGAGTAATTTTTTTCATTTCCTCCCTAAGGCATAAGGTAGGTCCCCAGCCAGGTTCAGTATGGTGTCACAGTTCATGTAAAGAAAGGGAGGAAAAAGAGAAAAGTAAAGTAAGAGGCTAAAAAAAAAAAAGGATTGCTTAGTTTCCTAATGTCCAACGTTAAAAATAAAGAAAGGTGGGAAGGAGAGAAAGATTTCAAATGCCAAGAAAACTCAAAATCCATCCCCTGCCAGAACAATAGTTTAGCAATTATAGGCAGTTAGGTGACATAGCGACTAGAATACTACACTTAGACTCAGTGAGAGCTAAGTTCCAACCTTCCCCATGCACTTGTTAGCTATGTGACCATGACCGTATCACTTAACCTTCTATTAGCTTCCTCTTTTGTAAAATGGGGAAAATAAAGTGCCCACCTCTTCTTTCTTCCTCTTTTTCTTCCTTCATCTATCTTTTCCTTTCTTCCTTCTTTCCTTCCTTCCTTCCTTCCTTCTTTCCTCTTTTTTTTTCAAGAATGTAAACCCCTGGAGGACAGAGATTGTCTTTTGCATTTTTTAATATCTCCAGCATTTAGTGCAGTGCCTGACGCATAGAAAAACCTTAGTAAGTGTTTATTGATTGATTGATTCTTTCCTTTCTTGATGATAGTAAAACCATTGTGTGGGTATATATATATATATATATATATATATATATAATATATATATATATTAAGCTCAAAAGGAAAAAAATGTATTATTTTCTTTGAGATTCACAACAAACTGAGGCTTGTATATCTATCTGTATTTATGTATATATATATAATTTAATATTTTATTTTTTCCCAATAACATATAAAAACAATTTTAATATTCATTTAAAAAATTGCATTCCACATTCTCTCCCTCTCTGTTTATCATCCCCACCTCATTGAGAAGGCAAGCAATTTAACATAGGTTATACATGTGTAGCCATGCAAAATATATTTCCAGATTAGATGAGTTGTGAAAGAAAATACAAACCAAAAAAAAAAAGAAGAAGAAATAAAGTCATTTTATTTTAAGCATGCTTCAATCTACATTCATACTCTATCATTTTTTTTCCTCTGGAGATGGAGAGTATTTCTCATCATAAGTCCTTTGGAACTGTCTTGGATCATTGTATTACTGAGAATAGCTAAATCATTCACTGTCGATCATTCTATAATATTGTAGTTACTGTGTAGAACATTCTGGTTCTGTTCATTTCACTTTGCATCAGTTCATGCAAGTGTTTCCCGGCTTTTCTGAGAGCATTCTGCTCATCATTTCTTATAGTACAATAATATTCCATCGCAATAATCTACTATAACTTGTTCAGTCATTCCCCAATTGATGGGCATGTGTTCCCTCAATTTCCAAGCTACCACAAAAAGAATTGCTATAAATATTTGTGTATATGTGAGTCCTTTCCCTTTTAGTTATGTATCTCTTTGGGATAAAGACATAGTAGTGTTATTGCTGGGTCAAAGGGTATGCATGCTTTTATATCCCTTTGGGCATAGTTCCAAATTGCTCTCCAGAAAGGTTAGATCAGTTCACTATTCCAACAATAGTGCATCAGTGTCTCAATTTTCCCACATCTCCTGCAACTTTTGTTCTTTTCGTTTTTTGTCATGTTAGCTAATTTGATGGTACCTCAGTTATTTTAATTTGCATGTCTCTAATAGATAGTGATTTATAGCATTTTTGACATGATTATAGATAGTTCTGCTTATTTTGTCTGAAAACTGACTGTTAATGCCCTGTGACCATTTAGCAATTAGGGAATGGCTCTTATTTTTTTTTTAATTTGACTGAGTTTTCTATATATTGGAGGAATGAGGTCCTCATCAGAGAAACTTGCTATAAAATTTTTTCACTGTTATGATTACTAACTGTGTATTTTCCTCCATCCTTTTCTCTTTCCTCCATTTGTCCTATTCTCTCTCTTCTTTCACCCTGTCCATCATCAAAAATGTTTTGCTTCTGACTACTGCCTCTCCCAACCCACCTTCCTTTCCATCAGATCTCATGTGGCCTTCTTTCAGTACATTTTCTTCCTACTTTTTATAGGGTAAGATATGTTTCATACCCAAATAAGTGTGTATATTATTCCCTCTTTGAATCAATTCAAAGTGAGAGTAAGGTTCAAGTACTCACTCAACTAAGTTCCCATTTCCCCCTCCACTGTAAAAACTATTTCATGCCTCTTTTATGGGAGATAACTGACCTCATTCTACCTCCCTTTCCCCTTATCCCAGTGTATTCCTCTTTCTCATCCTTGATTTTGTTTTTATACATCATCCCATCGCATTCAACTCACACCCGACACTTTTGTCTATGTATACTCCTTCAAACTGAACTAATAATGATAAAATCATTTTCCCATTTAGGAATGCAAATAGTTTAACCTTATTGAATCCCTTGTGATTTCTCTTTCTTATTTACTTTTTTTACACTTTTCTTTTTATGCTTTTAGTTTTTATGCTTGTATTTTAAAGTCAAATGTTCTATTCAGCTCTGGTCATTCCATCAAGAATGTTTAAAAGTCCTCTATTTCATTGAATATTCACTTTTTTCCTTGAAGGATTATACTCAGTTTTGCTGGGTAGGTGATTCTTGGTTGCAATCCTAACTCTTTTGAACTCCAGAATACCATATTCCAATTTTCCAATTCTTTAATGTAAAAACTGCTAATGATTCTTTTGACTTCAGTGTACATGGTCTCTGAAATCCTTTTACTTACTTATTATTTAGTCATCTCCTTTATTCACAAGGTGACCTTCAATTCCTCTACCTCTCAGTTTCTTTCCAGGCAATTACCTATGCTTCAGTCTAGCACCACCACCTGCCTGTTTGATATTTTAATTTGGATGACCCACAGGTATTTCAAATTCAACATTACCAAAATAGAAGAAATTTTCTATCCCCCACACTCTCATCTCTTGTGAATTTTCCTAATACTGTCAAAAGCACTGCCATACTTGCAGTCATAAAGGTTTGTAACCTCAAATGTCATCCTAGACTCTTCACACTCCACAAAATGAATCTGTTGCCAAGTCATTGATTTTGTCTTCCCAATATCTGTCTTATATATCCCTTTCTCTGTACACTCAGGTTTCTATTGTGTTCTTGGCTTCTAGTCTACCCTCACTCCAAACTGTATTATACTCAGCTGCCAAAATGTTTTTTTCCTTCTTTTTAAATTGAAGTCTGTCTTTTTTCACCTTCCCTGACATTCAATAAACTCCAATGGTTCCCTATTACCTCTAAGATCAAATTAAAAGAAAATGTCCATTTGACCTTTAAAGACCTTCACATTCTGGGGTCTGTGAACTTTTTAAAATTTATAGTTTGATAGCTATATTTAAAAATAATCAATTTACTTTGTAATCCTAAGGTTTCTTTTAATGTATTTAAGTTATAAAAGGTATTTAAAGGTCTTCCTAACATTCCAATCTTCTTTTACTTTACTTCCCTGTAAGAATTCTGCATACAATCCAGGTACGGTAGCCAATTTACTTTTCTTTTCTTTTCTTTTCTTTTTCTTTTTTTTTGTGAGGCAATTGGGGTTAAGTGACTTGCCCAAGGTCACACAGCTAGTACATGTCAAGTGTTTGATCTGAGGCCAGATTTGAACTCAGGTCCCCCTGACTTCAGGGCTGGTGCTCTATTCCATTGCACCACCTACCTGCCTCCCAATTTACTTCTCTTTGAACATGACATTCTATCTCCATACTCCATGTACTGCCCTCTTCTTAGTGTTTTTCTCCTGATTTTACTTTCCATTTATACTGCTTAGACATTATATATACATATATATAATATATATGTGTGTGTGTACATATATATATATACATATATATATATATATACATACATACACAGTTATTCATGTGTTTTCTTCTCCTTTACATGTGAGCTCCTCAAATTGAGGGACTCTTTTTTTGTCTTTCTTTAAATCTCTAGTATACAATACAGTACCAGGCTTACTCTTAATAAATGCATATCAATAAATTGATTAGGAGGAAGAAACTCGCCATTTGCTCTTCACAGAGCAGAAATCTGACATTCTTCACATCTCCAGTGGGTGATGGCTTGATTGAAATCTGAGATTTTGCTGGCCTTGATGGCAAAATGGGGAAGGATTTTAGCAAAGAAAAAAAGTCTACTGATTATATAATTTAGCATTAAGTAACTCTCTGTAAGCTTTACAAAATTGCAGGAAAACTTCTAGAACACTAGTCAAATCTCCT
Source organism: Vombatus ursinus (assembly GCF_900497805.2). NCBI lineage: Eukaryota > Metazoa > Chordata > Mammalia > Diprotodontia > Vombatidae > Vombatus > Vombatus ursinus. Next base: position 9,846,137 of record NW_020945014.1, on the reverse strand, counting down.
GTGACAGAATTACAAATGACTCTCAGAGCTTCCCCTTCCTCCCTAGGACTTGCCTTCACATTGCACAGTCCTGGAACCAAAGGCTTGACACAATTATTTCTCTCTTCCTCTGTCCTTTCCTCTCTGTCTTATCTCTCTCTGTCTGTTTCTTCTTCTTCTTCTTCTTCTTCTTCTTCTTCTTCTTCTTCTTCTT